>NC_134501.1:16095966-16467216 GCF_040206685.1 Ascaphus truei
AATGTTCCAGGACTTGAATATTTGCTATTACTTCTACATTGTTTGATATTACCACTTTTGCCACAATAGTTTGTTTGGATGAACATTACAAGTTTGTCCAGAACCTGAATTATAGGCAGGGGAACGGGGGGAGTGGATTCCCAAAATTCCTTATATACCACACACACTTTAATACAACAAGTAGCGAGACAAAGTGCACAAAAAGGAGCACACCTGGGGTACCTGAGAAATATGCTAATTTGGATATGCAAAGTATATTTAAATGAAATTAGCATATTTCCCAGGTGTCTGAGTTCTGCTGCTTTTTGCGCACACGTGTCTCCACCCATATTTCAGGTTGCGAACCATAGTGGCAAAAAGGCAGATTTTCTGCTTTCAGTCCTTTATTTTAATAACAAAATAACAAAATGTTCAAATGAACTTTCGCAGGTTTGCAAAGAAATAGAAAAGTTTCATGTAAAGTGTAAATTTGCGGCCCAAACTTTGACACTTTTGCCCATCTCTAGTAGAAATCACTTGGTAGAGTGTGAGATTCTGATGCCATGTTGGGATTTTCGAAAAGTTGAGTGTCAGACTCCTGTCACATAATGCAGATCAGCAGATGTGCAAAACAGATCCCCAAAAATGTCAACACTCCATCAAGTGCCAAACAGATTAGTGATTTCTGGAATTACACCTGTGGGTTTCCTCCTTTTTGCAGTACCTGGATATATTCACGTGTGATGACATCTGAAGTTATGTTTAAGACAAACAGATGATTGCACGATGTTAGCCCCCAGCATCCCTTTAGGACAAGACTCCGCAAAATGTTAACATGTAAATGACAGGGCATGGACAAAGCAAGTTATTACCGAACTTGATAGCAGGATATATTTCTTTGTCTTTATGTATTTTGTGTAAGTGGAAAGGCCAAAACATTTGTCTACCTAGAAACAACTTTATTTCTTATCCATGCCATTACTACATGAGTATGTACCCTAATAAAGATTTATGCGATCTCTATACCTGTGTTATGTTACAGAACTATTGCCAAGTTAATTTTGGAAGAGTGTAGACAGTTTCTTTTTCATGGAATGTGTGATGTATTTATTGCTCCATCACCTATTCCCTCTATATTAGTTTGACATGCCTTTCCTGTTTTACAAATTATATCTAATTCCTTCTCTGAACTTACTGAGGGCTCAGGATGTAATGAAGAATGTACTCACTAATGAATAATGTAATAGTGACCGTTAGAGAAAAATGTATTTGAATGAAATCAAAATAAATGTTCATTCTGTTTCAGTGAAGGGGAAGATTAATGATGTTATCGAACTTCTCAGAGGGTGAAGTATCAAGTCTCGAAACTGACACTGGCAGAGGAATTTTCACCATGCGTCAGTGGATGATTTGTTTACAGTAGTGTCCTGTGGATGAGTGAATGGGGAATGGAAAATGGCAGGAGAAGACTGAAACCAGAGTACAAAAAAGGGGTTGAAAGAGTATTCTTCAGTCGAGCAGGACTTATTTTAGTGCAGTAAATGAGGTCCAGAGTTCCGGCTTCTAAATCACCTGTTTGAAACCCTGGTCAAATTGCGGGCCAAGTAGGCAGTTCACATATATCTGTAAAATGTATCTTGTATTCTTTTACAATATGTACTAATATATGCTTTATCTCACAGAGTGCACTGCAGTTGGAAATAATGTCATAGGGCCTTATTCTAAATGCTATAAAGCAGCCTCTCCATGATGGGTTAGCCTCCCATTCACTTGAGTGGAGCACTACGCCTTCCTTGTGATGGATAAGCAGCTTTACCCAGTATTGAATAAGGACCATAGTCATACTCAGTGGCCCATATTCACTAAAGAGTTCTAAGCATTAGCACGTCTAAACTTTTTTAGGGTGTGCTAAAGCATAGCAGCCTTTAGTGATTACAGGCCAGTAAATTATTACATTGCTGGATGCTCATTTTCAGCATTGGGTCCAGAACATCAGGATATCACTTTTCACATTTTTAACTAACTTTTCATTAACAATATACAGCTCAACCCCCTTATAACGCTGTGCTCGGGGTCCAAAGAATCACATTGCGTCATAAGCGGATCGCGTTAGAAATAATGTACAATTGTATACATTGTACAATAAAGTATTTAAGATACCAATAATCGTGTTGTAAAGTTATCATACATACGAAAATTGGGAGCCGCGCTCACATCGCGTTATAAGCGGATTCGCGTTGTAACGGATTGCGCTATAATGGGGTTGAGCTGTAGATACAGTAATTTGATTGGTTTCCAGAACCTGGCTGGAAATGCACGAGATTGCAGGCTCCTCTTGATATAAGATGCTGAAGTATCATTCCTGTTCAACGTCACGTTTCTGTTTGTAAAAAGCGGATCAATTTGCATTGAAAAAGGTTTATTTTATTCTGTTGCTTTTCAATTTGCCTGTTGGTCTGTATTTTACAGTTCAAAACGTGTTTCAAAGTTCCCAATGTTTGTTCTGGGCTAATGGGAGCCGTAATATAAACAAGAATACTGATTTGGCTCCTAGCTTTCTGGATGCTGAGGCCACATACTACATGCAGTTCTTGAAATGGAAACAGATGGAGTGTTTGAATGGACCATTTCTTAGCCTCTGTGGGCCTACAGGTGCCATGTAGACTACACCCACACTGGTCAACAAATGTTGGGAACATAGGGCCTCATGCAGTAAGCGACGATTATGTGAAATCGGCAAGCTTATCGATTAGTCATGTTATTGGCGTTTTTCCCTCTCCGTATGCAGTAAGTGCCGAATACATTCAAAATCAACCAGAAAACAAATCCGCCCACTCTCACGATGATGAGCCGATCACACACAGGTGTATCGGCGTGCGTGGCGGGGTGCTGTTAGGTTGCACAATCACAAATCTTGCTGAATCAGGCGAAACAAGCATGTTTTTGATTGCGCGCCATATTTAAAGGCAACGTGTACTGCTAATCATTCTCTGTGTTGTTGGGAGTGAGAGAGAGAGAGAGACGCACAGAGCTGGACGATTGAAGATTTGCATATTGACTGAGAGACTTGTTGTGTATTGGGTGAGCTTTGTCCTTTGTTGTTTTGTTTACATCTTTGTCTTGTTTTATATGTGGAAGTGGGTCGTGTGATTGCCTGTACATTTCTTGTCTGTTTTTTGTGAGTGCTGGAAGTATGCCCGCAAAGCGTGGGAAGAGTGATGCTGGTGGGAGTGGGAGTGCTACTCGTGGGAGTACGCGTCGGAGTGAACGTTCTGTTCAGGGGAGTGATGTTGCTGGTGCACCGAGTGGTGTTGCTGGGAGTGGGAGTGCTGTTGTTGGGAGTGGGAGTGCTGGTGCTGCGAGTGGTGTTGCTGGGAGTGGGAGTGCTGTTGTTGGGAGTGGGAGTGCTGTTGTTGGGAGTGGGAGTGCTGTTGCTGTGAGTGGGAGTGCTGGTGCTGGGAGTGGGAGTGCTGTTGCTGTGAGTGGGAGTGCTGGTGCTGGGAGTGCTGGTGCTAGGAGTGTGAGTGCTGGTGCTAGGAGTGTGAGTGCTGGTGCTAGGAGTGGGAGTGCTGGTGCTAGGAGTGGGAGTGCTGGTGCTGGGAGTGCTGCTGGTGGCGCAGTTGCTGATGGGGTGTCTGGTGGTGGCGTGCTTGCTGGTGGCCAGCTTTTGGAGGCTCTTCCATTGGAAGAAGGAGAGTCCAGTCAGCACCAGCCAAGCTCTGACCCTAAACCTGCTCGGAAAAAACGTGTGGAGAAGCCACGTAATCCTCGCTTCAATGACCAGGAAAATAGGGCTCTTGTCACTGGCATTCTGGAGCACTATGACAGTCTCTATGGACATTTAGTAGGTAAGTGTAACTTTACATTTATTATTCAAATACATGTGATCCTAGGTCATCTGAGTTTTGTTCATATGCAAATATGGGTACACAATATCTTTCTATGTTCATTAGTGTGGAAACACAGCTTTTTATCATGCCTTACAAGGACAAATAAACACAGGCGGTCAATTTGCCAGAACTGCATACAATATGAATGCAACCTTGCTTACATGTATAGGTTTAGTAGTGAATGCTCATGTGCTGCACATATTACACATAAAACAGCATGTTTGCTATCTCTTGGAACAGCTAGCAGTGTAGGAAACTGGTGCTTATATTATTATTAATTTACCTCATATCTTTTATATGTTTTTCAAGGGCGGACAAGTGCAGCAAGCAAAAAAGAAATGTGGGACACAATAGTCATTGGTGTCAATGCCTGTGGGAATAGTGTCAGGGACAAGTATCATTGTCGGAAAAGATTTGATGATATTAGGTCCAAATTGAAAAAGAAAATACAAGACCAACGCGTGCATGCTACTGGCACTGGAGGTGGGCCCACACCACAACGTCTCATATTGACTCCATTGGAGGAGCTGCTTCGGCCAAAATTACTTACCGTCGTCGTGGAAGGCTTGGCTGGTGACCGTGACATTGGAATTTATCCGTCACAATTTCCAGCAGGTGATAAATATTACTGTACTAGGCGTGTCGTTGCTTACAGTTATTTTGCATATTTACACTGCTTTTTATACTGTCTTCACAATATAAGCATACCTGCATCTATATATGTATATGTCTGATTCTGTATATATATATCTCAAAATAGACATATATGTAGTAGTCCTACTAAAAGCAGTAACTAATATAGCACGTGCCATTGCGTGCTCATTTACATGTGAATTCCCAAAATGCATAGCTGCAGTGGAAGCAATTGATGGTGGGCGAAGATGGGGAACAACAGGGTAGTACACATGTGTAACACATGTTCATGAGAAATTATTAGTAGCTACAGGTATAGAACAGAAATATGTATCATATTATTGTGTATTTTATTGATTTTACTCCGACAAACATGACATTACTGCCTATTTTAAGCATGCATCAAAGAAATTGCATGTAACGGCCTACAAACATCACTGGCACTAACACATCTATAGTTGCTTATGAAAAGGTCCATTTTTGCTTTATGTCATATACAGACAGCATAATGAGGCACACGTATCATATGTTATGTCATTGTTTTCATAACTTAAACACTGCAGATGACTACTTAGCTCATCTACCATTGTGTTAAAGCAGCTGCAATTAATATCTCATCACAGCATACACTTCAACAGAGGGGGTGGGGTTCAGCACACACACTAATTACAGCCTCATTTCACGGTCAACTTAGTTCACACCATTTGCACCTGTTTCAAGTCATTGAAAGGTGTGGCTGATTAGGCTTTTTGGGGAAGGGAATACCTTTCTTACAACCTGAATAGCACAACTGAAGTTAATCACACTCATTTGAAAGCTTAACTCTAGCTACTAAATGCCCCAACAACTCATTACTTATCAAAGCGTACGTCACACATTAGTTCACTCATATCTATAGTTGAACTACTATGAAAGACACATTATCACACACTGCATGTGTTGTCTTGTTGAGTCACAGCCACATTCAGGTGTGCCACATCTTCGATTAATGTACCACACATATCCTCTACCAAAAACAACACTTTTTGCAATATGACCACCTTCATGATAACCATTGTGAATGGTCATCTCATGATAGTTATGTACATTATGATACTGATATCACTACACAACATATGATTTTTATGTACTCATTTAATCTATTTATCCTCACGCATTACTGCAGAAACATAGTATGTTGTATGTTAGGGAACTCAAAAATTCTAAGTACACAGGCATGTACAGTGTTATTACAACTATTTATGTTCACTTTCACACACATTTTCGGTTAAGGAACTGATGTTGTTAGTTAATCATAAATACAGAACATACAATAAGTGTTTGTTCAATATTTACACATGTAAATGTAAAACTTATGTTATTGTTATATATAGTTGCCCCTGGAGGACATGTGTCACCTGAGATGGAACAAGTGTCTTCACCTGGGTCAGCCAGCTCAACACTACTAGAAGGTGAGTGTATCATTTGCTGGCTTATAATATGTGCTCTTCTATATGTTATGTTGTCATGTGCATTATTTGTTTTGCACATCTTCTTTAAATAGGATTACTTAGTGTCAGTGAAAATTAAGTGTAAGGCAACATGTATTGTGTTAGTGATGTTAATTATCATGTAGGACTTCTGAGTTTAGAGCAACTTTTCATTCATTCATATTTCATACTGAGTCCAAACATTATTCGTAAGTCAAGGTAGTTTTTAATGAGGTTATAAAACGTATGCTAACATGTTAGGTGTTACTTAGGACACAGTACAATTACATAGTAACACAGCATACATTAACATGCCATTTAATAATGTGTACATTTCTTTTTAGAACATCATGGTGATGAGGATGATGAGTATGATGAGGATGACGCCACAGAAGAGACTGAAATACAATCATGTGACCATGAAGAGGTGCCAATAGAAACTGTTGTACCGCCAAATCGTCCATCAACTTCCACATACGATGCAATTGTAGCTTCAGAGGGAAAAATAGTGGACGCAGAAAATCGTCGCCATTCAGACATGATGACAGTGCTGGAAAGGATGATTGGACTGCAGGAAGAAACAGTATCACAATTGGCACATCTCCACAGAGTCTTCATTGAAGTGCCTAAACAGTTGCAAAAAATCAACACCTCATTCGAAGCATTAGTTGTTCAGCAAACACAAGCTAATTACTGGAGAATGACTAATGTACCACAATTCAACACCTCCCAGCCAGGATCTGTTCATGCAGGTCAGTTTTCACCACATTCATCTGATATTCATTCACCAGGCCCAAATGTTACCGGTCAAGTAGCAGACATTGCTGTGCAGGTTCCTGATGACATCCTACCGCTGCCATCTGTACAAATTCAGCAGCAGACACCTACAAAGGAGGCGACAAAAACAAAACAAGACACACATGAAACAGACCAACCATCACTTGTGCAGTGTCTACCAACTTGCTCACATGTGTCACTGGGCACAAGCCCTGTCCGTGAACAGTCACTACCCAAAAGCCCTGTAGGTGAGTCGCTGCCCAAAAGCCCTGTAGGTGAATCGCTGCCCAAAAGCCCTGTAGGTGAATCGCTGCCCAAAAGCCCTGTAGGTGAATCACTGCCCAAAAGCCCTGTAGGTGAGTCACTGGCCACAAGCCCTGTAGGTGAGTCACTGGCCACAAGCCCCGTAGGTGAACAGTCACTGGCCACAAGCCCTGCCCGTGAAGTGCCAGAGGCCACTCAAAGTGGCTCTGTTGTGCCTAAAGTTGGTGGCAAAAGAAAAAGGAAAATTCAAGAGACAACAAGCAGGCCTGTTACTCGCTCGCAAAAGGAACAAAAAAAATAAATGTTATAATTCAGAAAATATGTCTTTGGCCTTGTTTTGTTGACTTCAGATTATCTAATTACTATTGTATGTATGCTGAAGACTGTGTTGTTTCCAAACTTTCAACTATGTTCTTGTACACGTGAAGTTTTGGAAATGTTAACACTCATAATTAATTGTGTTATAAATATTTATGTTGTAATCGTCTGTTCAGTAATGGTCCACCAGGAGCCAGTTGCTAAGTTTAGAGAAGCTGCCATTGACTTTGCAGCAAAACATTGCATTTGGGTGTGTTAATTGATGTAAGAATTGCATATGCATATTAGTCACATGCAATTATTAAAACACCTAAGTAAGTGCAAACATCTTTCTTGTACGTGTACAGCAGGATTATGTGTAAATTATTACTTACCTTTGCCTTGCTTGGCCATTGTAATTTTGTCCTTTAATCAGTTGTGTGTTCGTTTCTATAACATCTCAGAATGTATAATAATATATATACACACACACACACACACACACACACACACACACACACTGAGTGAGTGTGAGTGTGAGTGTGTGAGTGTGTATATATATATATATGTATATGTGTATATATATATGTATATATGTGTATATATATATGTATATATGTGTATATATATATGTATATATGTGTATATATATATGTATATATGTGTATATATATATGTATATATGTGTATATATATATATATATATATATATATATATATATATATATAGTACTATATAAACTGGTATACACAAACTAATACACTTCATGCTTCCTTGTGAAAACACTATTTTAATAATACAGGCCTAATGTTTGAGAAATATCCTAAGTATGAGACTCTAACAGTATTGTGCTTAAACAAATGTTTATTACTTCATTCAATCATGTTTCTCACCATTTAAATAGGTTTCATACAAGGTATACTTAATGCCATCAATGTTGTGTGTACTCCTGCAATATAAAAAAAAAAATATATTATATATAAATATATATATATTTTTATAAGAGATATATTTATATATATATATATATATATATATATATATATATATATATATATATATATATATACACACGTATTTAAACTCATGCAGACAGGGAGTTAACCAGACTTTCACATACACACAGAAATGTAAGCGGGGAAAAAACATTTCTTTTTGCAGGTGTGTTTTTACTGATATGCCTGGCTAAGAAATATTTTCACACACTGGTCTTTGTTAGTTTTCAAAAAAACACTATGTGAACGCATTCACAGTCTAGGGATGTTTTTCACAAACGAGATAAAAGAAGGAGAAATGTTTCTCCCACAGTCCCATATCACGAACCACAACTGTTAACCCAATTAGACAAACAAATCCAATTGGCGTTTGAAATAAGGAGTCAAAGTAGTTACTTTTGTTGACCTTGACAAGGAAAAACAGGAGTTTGTTAGCCATTCAGCACATTCATTTTGATGAGCAAATAACACAGACCTGCACACAGCTTTTGTGCTACTCAGACATGGCTGATGAATTCGTTAACAATATTAATCCCCTTTTAGGGTATAAGTACATGATCTGTGAAGCCATCTTGAACAGTCGCGGACAGAAAGCAAGCACACGCCAAATCGATGATTTCATTCGAGCAAAATATCCTTATTACCAAGACCGTAAGCATGCACGGAATTTTAATTCCTCAATAAGATTCACTTTATCAAGTAATGACTTTTTTGAACGTGACCAGGATAAGCTACAACACACCTATGGTTTCTGGAAGATTGCCCCGGAAAAACAATTTATCCTGAAAGACGGCACTTATATTGTCGTGAAAGGCATATTTATTCCTAATGGCAATAGCAATGTATCCGCTACTACTGATCCGTTTGAATCGATACGTGCTGCAATATCTGCAGCCTCCATTCCTGAAACCCACATTGTACAAGAACAAAAGTACTATGATTATGTACCAAGCCTTTCAGCTGAAATTGCATTGGAATGGGAACCGGAAGAAATGAACCTACCTCCCGACCAATTATTTGAAGAAAGCAGTGGCGATTCCTATGAGCGCATCCTGGAGGAGATATGTGCCATACTGGATTCAGCGGTTGGGTTAAGCGTGGATGAAAATGGCTTGCATTTCTGGAGCGACCAGTTGCAGCCAGGCGAAGAGTTAATTCTAGAAGAATGGTAAATATAACAATCGTTATGCGTTGACTCTGCGTTTAAATTTTTTTTTTTTTTGTAACCACCATTTTCACTTTCAATGCGTGGATACAGCGTAACATTGCAGACTGCATAACATGTAGCAATCACAAACAAATTGTTTCCTAATACAATATAGTAGGACCTGAAAGAGTAGTACACATTGCTGACGGAATAAATATACGTACTTTCCTATCCCTTTAAACATATTAGCAACATTTTACCATTACTCTAACACATACCTGTTTTGTTATCATGCAACATCTACAACATTGAAAACCGGGTCCACCACGTATGACGTGGGACCCTTGTCATGGGCCAAGGCGTCCTTAAAAAGGATTAGTGATGTAAGTCCCGCCCCCAAGCGACGTGCGCGCCTCAAAGCCTATTGGCTGTCATGTTTTGTTATAGTAACGGTAACTGCAGTGTGTGATGCGTGCGGCTCAGTGTTTGTAGGCGTACCCTGGGCGTTAGCCGAATGTTAATTGAGTGGGAGGAGTGTTAGCGTGCGTTTCACGCTGGCTTAACATGACGTCACACGTATTGCATTTGCGCATTGTGTTATCGGCCGTGCTTTCTGTTCAAACACGTCTGTTTAAAAAGAATACAGATGTACTCGTTTAGAACGAATGTAGTTTCGTCTTCATTGTATTTGAAATAAAGATGTTATGTTTACTGGTATTTTCAACATGTATTGAACGCACAACGTACGCTTTGTTTTGCGCATGCGCTAACAGTTAGTGGAGCCAAGCGTGAAGTGCGTGCGCACACAAAGATGTGCGCGCACATCTTTCAGTATACAGGCAACGTTCACTTCTTATACATAGTTATGCCTGCTACAAATTTAAAGAAACATTACATACTGATGAACAGTTTTACTTCTAACATATAAGTGAGTGACGTGTGTATCTACACAATCATATAGAGCTGCGTAACGCGTTGTCACGGATGCATATCTAGTAAGGTGCCATCTTTGACCATCATGTGTTTGCTGTATTTCAGAGATGTCGGGGAAGATACAATCGGATCAATGTATGATTTCAGAAGAGTCTACCTTTATATGAGATGATTGTGAGGAGGAGCCACCGACTACTATACTACATATGGAACTAATTTTATATTGCTTGCAGCGCTTATTAACAAACAATTAAAAATGTGATACCCTTATGCCTATATTGCATAAGCACTTAATTAACATAATGATGTTGCAAAAGAGTGCCTCATGAATTTTTATTGAGTGTTCTTTAATGACTACTAACATTTTATGACATGGTGTGTTTTATATATAACAACCATTCCCACTCTGCTAACACATTTGTGTATTCTAATATGTAATGGAACGTATGACTGTCGAAACTATGTAACAATAATAATAATAATATGAGCATGTTCATGTATAGGGCTGCTAGTTGTACGCAGCGATTTACAGACACATGTTTCAGCCTGAGGTCCCTGGCCCGTGGAACGTACAAATGTTTTTTTGCCGCATGAGGCACAGGGAGATAAAGTGACTTGGCCAAGGTCACAAGGAGCCCACACCGGGAATTGAACCAGACTCCCCTGCTTCAAACTATCAGTGCCAGTGTGTGTCTTTACTCAGTGAGCCACTCCTTCTCCCAATGTAAAGGACACTTACAACCAAGTAGCCATTTATTTTTAAAATCTCTTGTTACATGGGTATGTAGATAAAATGGTTTGGGACTGTAGCAAATAATGTTAGTGGCCAGATGTTATGGTCCCCTCCAATGCATGATGTTCTGAATATGACATCACCATCATGTTATGAAGTACGTTTCTGTGTATATTTCATTAACCTAACTAACTATAGTTTACTGTGTTTATTAATCGTTTAGAAATACATAGTATAGTCAATATGATGATATAAGCTACCATAATAAAGCTGGTGTTATCATTTGTCGGTGTTATACATGGATCCTACACCAATTGATAGAGACACAAACAGTTGTCTTAAAAAGTGTGTCTATGCTAGTGATGAATGTGCTCCCGTAAGTAAACAAATAAGTACAGTTATCCCCTTTTCTCCAACCACCTCTATATTACATTAATGGAAATTATAAGGAAACATACATAAAATGTGATGAAATGTGAGTAATCATTTTGTAATACAATGCACATGAAAGCTCAAGAGTAGCTAAATGCATATACATGATACAGAAAGTACATATATGTAACATTTGTGTTTAAACCAATATGTTGGGTTTCTAGTTCCAATAATTATAGGAAGATTGAGGTAGCCACATCTTATGAGAGATGTCAGCAAATATACATACCATGATCAGTCATACTGGAGATATACCTATAATGCAAAGGAACAATATATAAATTGCAAACATTGACATGCCATCTTCAGTACCGTAAACAACACAGCAAAGTGTGTATTTGGTGTTAAATGTACAACACCATGTATATTTCATGACATTCAAAATGTAAATCAGCCTGGTGTACACATCATATGGATGTACATGTTACACTGCACCAATAACATTGTATGTAAGCATACTAGAAGCATGAATGATTATGGGCATAATATGTGTTTTGTCTTAGCATAAGGAATAACACAATGCTAAAATATTATTGCTTTGTTACCCAAGTTGTATTCACATACACACAACTAAAGTACAATTGAAGAGGGATTATATAACCTGTGCAACAATAACATACCGGTGCCACATCCCTTTGTGCACACAGCAGAGAAAAGAAAGGTGTGCAACCCATATTCATCTGTGTCCTAACAGAAGGTTATATAAAGAAACATTATTGTTAATATAACATAATTAAACTATAAAAGTAGTACTAGGAACATATGAGTTTGTACTTACAAGAAAAAAATGAATTGATGAGATTCTGTCGTGTCTGGCCACCACTGGCTGTTTGTTCATTTTCAGCAGCTACATGGGTGGGATGCTCGTCTACCAAAGCCTCAGCTAGGTCTGACTGTACATTGTGCCTGAGTGCAACATTGTGCAAAATGCAACAGGCAAGGATAATATCAGACACTTTTTGAGGCTTGTATAGAAGAGCCCCACCAGTTCTGTCCAGACACCTAAACCTGGTCTTGAGTAGGCCAAATGTCCTCTCTATAACAGATCTTGTAGATATATGGGCTGCATTGTACCTGTCCTCTGCTTCAGTTTGAGGGTTTAGCACCGGAGTCAAGAGCCACGGCCTAATTCCGTATCCTGAGTCACCTATAATGAATGGAGCACACATAAGCTGACATTAGTGATCAAATTGTACAATGCCAACATTCCTAAATTAACATGTGTTTTGTGTTAGAACATGTAAATATGTACTCACCCAGCAGCCAACCAGGTTCAAAATGTCCCTCTTCGAACGCATGGAAGACTGAAGAGTTCCTCAGGATAGAGGAATCGTGACTGGAACCAGGGAACTTGGGTACCACATGCATTATCCTCATCGTGGCATCACATACCACCTGTACATTGAGTGAATGGTAGTGCTTCCGATTGCGGTACACATGCTCACTCTGACTAGGTGCAATCAAAGCAACATGTGTGCAATCGATTGCACCCAGCACACATGGTATCCCTGCTATATTATAAAAGCCAGTCCTGACTTCCAGCCACTCTGTCGCCTCTGTAGGAAAATGAATATAATTCCTAGCGCGTCTATTGAGTGCATAGAGAAACTGGGTCAAGGCCCGCGAGAATGTAGATTGCGAGACCCCGCCCACTATGCCCACAGTTGTCTGGTATGACGCGGAAGCAAGATAATGTAATGAGCACAGCATTTTAACAAGCCCAGGGACTGCACGACCTCTGGCTGTGAAAAAATCTAAATCCCCCCTTATCTCCTCATAAAGAGCTAAGATTGCTGCTGAACTCAAACGATAGCGACTTACAATCTCCTCCTCACTCATCCCATCTAACAGGGTTCTCTCCCTGTACAGACGCGGACGAGGCACAAGTTGTCTCCTCTGTCTTCTCCTCTGATCTCCTGTCCCTCTACCTGTCCCTCGGCCTGTCCCTCTCCCTGTCCCTGTCGTATCCGCGTCACTGTCACTGTCCCTCGGTGTGTCCCTCCCTTGCCCTATATGATTGTCTTCATCATCAAGCATGTCATAGAAAAGAATGTTCCTCCGTCTCCTAAACATTCGCAACATTTTGAAATGAGTAGCTGTGAATGAGCAGGTAATGTGCGTCCTTTAAATAGGTATGTGATGATGTCAGGTGACATAGTAAAATGCAAGGTGTTACATTAACATAATAAAGTACTTCTGTGGCAAGCTGTGTGCACTTGTTGTTCTAAGTATTTGTTGTGTGTATTCTGCAGGGAATGATGATATTTGGCAATGATGTGACGTGAAGCTTTGTACAAAGATTGCTTGCAAATAAATAGTTGCATGTGCAATGCATGTAACACTTGTGAACGCAAGAGTCAGTCATGTAATGAGACAAAAAGGCTGAGATTGACGTGGGAAAAGTTTTGTGTAACATGTGTAATTATCCATGTTATTGTGACATGTTGGCAACAATGAATAGTCGTGTGCATATGCATGCATTTGTGTAAGGAGGATAGTTGGTATAGAATGAGTTTACAAGGTGTCCCAATGCTGAATTACTGTACATGTGTGTATAAGTTAGGTTGAAGTGCTTGTAATGCAACGGTTACAATGTAAACATGCAATGTGATTGAGCGTCCAATAAGTGACGTCATGAAAATAGGGAGGACCCAAAAGTATATGTAAACATGAGAAGACAGATGTACATGAACGTTTAAAGATGCGTGTCACATTACAAGCATTGTGTAATGTAAAGGAAGATGAATATACTGTGTATGAGTGACATGTGTGACATGTGTGACATCATGTAAATAATTGTCGCTGAGTTGAGTAAAATGTGTGATATGATGTGAGGTTCTCCTTTAAGAGTGTAGTATAGTATTTTCCCTTGCCACATCATCACATGATGAGTAATGTGACCCGCAAATGCTGCAAACATGTAAAAGTCGAATGTTATGCAAATAAGACACATCAGCTGTGACACAATGCAGGGAATGCCCCCACACTGTAATGCAAATCCCCCTTGTATTGTGAGCAATGAAACGTAAACAGTACTATACTGTTATACGTCCCCGCTCCATTGACTTCCATTGATGTACAGAAGATGTTTTTTTTCTAAGTGCCGTTCCGGCAGCCTTAGCGATCGTTCTCCCGTCCAAACTGCCAACTTTAGTTGGCGGGAGAAATCGGCCATAACATCTCAATTTCGTAGTGCCGATCAGCCCCGATAAGCTGTTTTTTTTTGTTGAATCCAGCCGATTTAAAAAAGTGGCGATCAGTGTCGAAAACAGGCTTATCGGCAGGCGACTGGCCATAACCAAATTATCGGCTCCGAAACCTGGCGATATGAAGCACTTATCGGCGCTTACTGAATCTCAAACCCAATTTTGGCTATAACATGGCCATATTTCCCTTATCAACGCTTACTGCATGAGGCCCATAGTGTTCAATGCGCAGTTATATCTGTTGTCAATTAAAGCGCCAAACTCAGTTACCAAGGTAATTTATATTAACGCCTTCAGTGCCACATCAATGAATTGTATATATATTGTGGTATAATATCGCCTAAAGATGCAGTTTGTCTTACTTTTGGAACTCATAACATCCTAATACAGTATATCTGCACATGTGTATTGAAGCTCCTACTGCTTGTAAGGGAGCTTCAATACACATGTATGCAGATGACACAATCTTATATGCACGCAGCCATAGCCTCTCCGACCTTGAACACGTACTTCAATCTGACTTTTTGAGACTTGAAAATTGGATTTCCCAAAACTGTTTTTAAACATTGACAAGACTGTAACAATGGTATTTGGGATCAAGGCTAAATTTGTAAAGCTTCCAATGACAGCTCCAGATCAGAACCAATGCTAACACCACCCTAACTCCTGTGACTAGTTTTAAATACTTGGGCATATGGTTTGACTCCCATTTAACATTTAGGATGCACTTTGATACCCTGACATCCAAAACCTATGCCAAACTAGGCGTACTTTATAGGAACAAATCCTCCCTAAGCCTGCTGGTCAGAAAGCATGTCGCACAGCAGATGCTAATGCCAATTATCGACTATGGGGACACAGTATACAGTATACAGCTCGGCACCCGAAACCCACCTTAGCAAACGTGATACCCTGTACAATTCAATATGCCGTTTTGTTCTCCAGTGCAACTACAACATACATCACAGCGAAATGCTCAAAGAACTAGACTGGTCATCACTTGAGTCTAGGCGCAAAGTTCATCTTTCCTGTCTTGCCTTCAAATTGAAAAGGAGGGGCTCAGTGAGTAAAGACACTGACTGGCACTGAGTTTGAAGCAGGGGAACCTCATTCAATTCCCATGTGTCAGCTCTTTGTGACCTTGGGCAAGTCACTTTATCTCCCTGTGCCTCAGGCACCAAACAATAGATTGTAAGCTCCACAGGGCAGGGACCTGTGCCTGCAAAATGTCTCTGTAAAGCGCTACGTAAAAACTAGCAGCGCTATACAAGAACATGAAAAAAAAATACTTTCTGGGCAAGCTACCTGTCTAGCTGAACAAGCTCCTCACCCTTACCACCTGCAGCACTTATCATCTGAGATCTGACTCCAAAAGACTGTTCATGGTCCCAAGGTTCAACAAAGTATCCAGCCGCTCCTCCTTCTCTTACCGTGTACCCCAAAACTGGAACAACCTACCGGAGACTCTCACATCCACCACCAGTCTAAGTTCTTTCAAAACTAAAGCTGTCTCACATTTTAATCTGGTCTGTAACTGTTACATACACCTATAATATATATTATTTCTAACTGTGCATGCAATGTCTTGTATATAATGTATACCCCTGCTCACTTATGTAACAGTATTTGTAACCATGTATTATTTGTCATCTTAACTCTATGACCAGGACACTTGAAAACGAGAGGTAACGCTCAATGTATTACTTCCTGGTAACACATTTTATAAATAAATAAATCTATTATATCCACATTTCCGAACATATTTGGGAGGTCTCCATTTGTATTAATTTCAGGCTGCTACTACAGATCGCTTCTGGGGTTCCCCAGGGTTCTGTTCTAAGGTACCCGCTTTTCTGTATGTATGAATGTCCCATACAGTACATGTAAAACAGTGTGTATACACATGTAAGCGGCTAGTATAGTTGTATTTCAAACCATACAGACCTTGTTATTCACAGTCTGAGTTTTTCATGGTGTAAAGCGTGACAACTCGGAACAAACCATCCCTAAACATTGACAAAGCAGTCATCATGTTCTTTAGAATAAAAGCAAAAAAGGGAAGCTGCTTAAGGAAAGGCAGTATCCATGCTACCCGAAAGCCAGTTTTTCTTAGTTTACTGCACTCACTACAATACAGGTAGTCCTCGTTATCCAACGTTTCACTTTACAACGAATGGCATATCCAACGCTTTACAATGCAACCCTATGGGCCGTTTTTCTATGCCGGAATGTGTTATCCAACGCTCACCGCTACTGATTAACATGGGACTCACTTTACAACGGTTTCACTATCCAACGCTACTTCCAGAACGGATTCCGTTAGATAACCGAGGACTGCATGTATGTATTTATATATAGTGCAAAAATATTTAGGGACTTAGGGCCTCATGCAGTAAGCCCCGATAAGGCTTTTTCGGCATTTTTTCGCCATTTTTTGCCCTCCAGATTCAGTAAGCGCCGATAAGTGGGAATTATCGGCAACTTTTCATCCCGATAACAAATTATCGGGATCCGGCTGCCGATAAGCCACTTATCGGCACTTTTTGAACCCGGCTGAATTCAGGAAGCCCCGATCAGCTTTTCGGTGCTGATCGGCACTCCGGAATGGAGAGTTTATTGGGAATTCCTCCCGCCAACTAAAGTTGGCAAGTTGGTGGAGGAGAAGCATCGGCACGGGCGACATTTAGAAAAAATCAGCCCTTTTTCCTGTCTGTGATTGATGCCGGGGGTCTCCGGAGCTGATACCCGCACCGGAGGCCTCCGGCATGCGTCCGAGGCAGGAAAAAGGCATGTACAGCCCACTTCATTACCTTAACGGCTAACCGCTAAGGCAATGAAGGGGTTAACCCACCGTGCCAGCTTTATTGTGGGTAGCGGGGGTGGGTGAAGGGGGTATTTGGCCCTGGGTATGAGTTTAGGGCTTGCGGGGGGGTTGCGAGTGCACTTAACCCCTTCATGACCGTAGCAGTTAATACCGCTACGGTCATGAAGGGGTTAAGCCCTCCCGCTACCCCCCCCTGCAAGCCCTAAACAACCACCGTTGGGGCTAATACCCCCTTCACCCACCCCCACTACCCACAATAAAAAATAATCACACACACCAGTCCCACAAGAAATAAATAAATAAATAAATATAAATAACTAAATATCTCTATATAAATAAATAAATATATATATATATAACCCCAACAACCCCTAACATACACATATATGCACATCAATGATTCTATAGGCCGGCTGGGGCCCTCGGGTGTTACCCGCAGGCCTGCAGTACCAATTATGTGCCCCCCCAAATTAATGTCTAAACACATACATACTTATAAAGAAATAACCCCCCCCTTAACACATGCAGTATAGTAATGGCCACAATTACTATTATCCACAAAGGGATAATAGTGAATGTGCCCATTTTAAATACATAAACAGCAATAAATACATTAAATACATATAGTACTCACCACCCATGTCCGGCTGCCATGATGAAGGCCATCCTCCTCTTCATCCTGCCCATGGCCCCCTCTGCTGCTGCAAAACAGACAAAATAATGAAAACATCCAATGTAATGTCCCCTAACCCCTAAATCACCATAGCGGTTATTAACCGCTACAGTCATTAAGGGCTTAACCCACCCTCACCCACCACTCGGGATGCCTACATACCCTCCCACACTAACCCCCCACCCCGTGAGGCCTAACCACCCTCACCCAATACCCACAAGGGAGGCCTACCCACATACCGTTGGGGAACCCCCCCCCACCCCCAGTACCCACAATAAAAACAATACAGTGATACATAATAAACATCATTATATTTATTAAATACATTACCCACCCCCTGTGCCCCCCCCATAAATACAAGATTTATCCTTTTACATAAAGGGTTCATAACGCAGCCACACGCGAGTCCCCGGTGGGCTGGCGGGGCACCTGACAGACCTACAGGGTACCAGCAGCCCTTTTCAAACAGGTTCTGGAGGCCTGCTGGTGGGTAGTCTATCCCTACTCTGATTGGCTCTAGTACCATGTGACAGGCTTTCAATGACGTCACATCCTTTCTCCCCCAAGCCTCTGTCACATGGTATCAAAGAGCCAATCAGAGTAGGGATACACTTCCCACGCTCTGATTGGCTACCGTACCATGTGAGGCCGGCCATGTTTCTTTTAATGACGTCATCTTAAAGGCAATTGAAGCAAAGCCATTCTGATTGGCTGTGCTTTCATTGCCTTTAAGTGACGTCATCATTTTTCTTTTTTCTCGGCCAAAACACATGGTTTTCACGGTCCAATCAGAGCCGTGGGAACCATGACGAAAATGTGACGTCATAGGCCTTTAAAAGCCTATGTCGTCTCATTTTGAAGCCAGACGCCGAGGAGGAAGGACCTCCTACTGAAGAAAGAAGACCAGGGCGTGGCCGAAGACGGGAAGAAGACCCCGGAAGAAGGTAGAAGAAAGAAAAATACAGATGAAGATGGATTACAAATAGAAGACCGGTGGATTGATTTGGATTTTTAGTTTAATGTTAATTTCTTTATGGTTTTTTATTTTATGGGTTTCTGTGCCTGGTGGTTTTGTACGTGAGTAACCAGTTCAACGGGAGTCGGTGGGGGCAAGTAATGGTAAGTGAATTAAAGAAATATATTTTATTTAACTTGTTCATTTTTTTAAAAGCTTTTTTTACATGTGTTTTTTTTTTTTTGGTGGTATATAATTTCTTGCCACTGTATGTATGTATGTATGTCTAGAGAGATATATACATACAGGGTAAGAAATTATGTTGTTTTAAAAGCTTGATTTGATGTGTTTTTAAATAATTTGTCTATGCTGCTATGCTTTATTGTGTGTTTAAAGTATTTTACAATTAGATAGATGTAATTGTTGATATTGTATTGTGTTCTTGAGGTCAGGGTTAGGCTTCGTTTTGTATTTTGTATTCTTGTTGGTACATATATTTTTTCACAGGCTAAATTGTTATGCTAAAGGCTTGAAATTGTTAATTGTTTAATTTTTAGGGATGGAATGTAAATTGTTTAGGGATGTCATCAATGAATGGTAATTGATTTATGTTTACTGGATTGGATAAAATAGTTTACTTGTTTGGAGGTCTTTGTATTTTGCTTGCAATTTTATTGTTAACATTCATTTGCAGAATGTATATGCTGCATTGATTGGATGCATCATATATACTATGTAAATGCAATGTGTTGATTGGCATTAGAGGTATTTGATTGGCATTTGATGATTGTGATTGTAAGATCAGTTAGGATTATGAAAGGAAATTAATTTTATTGTAGTGTGTCTTTATGGAGAATTGTTATTTGTAGTAAAATATGGTTTTGATAACCCTTCTACATTTATTTGTATATTGGTTCATCATGTGTGTGTATATATATATATATATATATATATATATATATATATATATATATTTGCATGATGAAGCCACTGTACAAATTCATGGGTGAAGGGTGGGTATCGGGCCAGTGTAGCTTAACCCCTTAATTACCTTTGCGGTTATTATCCGATAAGGTGTTTAAGGGGTTAATTGACATCTGAATGCAATTACAATGTATTGGCTTTGTTTTGGCTATGTATTTTGTGGGCAAGACAAGGATGTTGCTGGCGACGGAGACTTCGTATTGATGAGGTCAGTAGTACTTTATTTATTTGAATATGCTAGTTAATGTTTTTAATAATGGGCAAATAATCCATTAGCCATATCTGGATAATAGTTATTTTGCACATTATTGTACTGTAGGTGTTGGGGGGAGGGGGGTGTATGTATTGAATGTATAGGCCAGGTTTATTTTTTTACATTCAGGGTTTGTTCCGTGGTTCTGCGTGGGACCTCTGGAGACCACCTGTGGGTCTCCTCGGGTATCCCACGGGTATCAGGCTGGTGGTTCCACGGGTGACACATGCGGGGATGAAGCGGTGGCCTCTCATCTGTGGGGGCACTGCGGACCCGTAGTCTGCGGGGATGAAGCTGTGTGGTCCCACTTCTGTGGGGGCACCGCCGACCCGTAGGTGCGGGGCTGAAGATGTGTGGTCCCACTTCTGTGGGGGCACCGCGGACCCGTAGTGAGCACCCGTGATTTCCCCAGACCCCCATTACAGGGGGTGGGTAATGTATTTAATAAATATAATGATGTTTATTATGTATCACTGTATTGTTTTTATTGTGGGTACTGGGGGTGGGGGGGGGGTTCCCCAACGGTATGTGGGTAGGCCTCCCTTGTGGGTATTGGGTGAGGGTGGTTAGGCCTCATGGGGTGGGAGGTTAGTGTGGGAGGGTATCTAGGCGTCCCGAGTGGTGGGTGAGGGTGGGTTAAGCCCTTAATGACTGTAGCGGTTAATAACCGCTATGGTGATTAAGGGGTTAGGGGACATTACATTGGATGTTTTCATTATTGTGTCTGTTTTGCAGCAGCAGAGGGGGCCATGGGCAGGATGAAGAGGAGGATGGCCTTCATCGTGGCAGCCGGACATGGGTGGTGAGTACTATATGTATTTAATGTATTTATTGCTGTTTATGTATTTTAAATACACAGGGGGTGTATGTTATTTATTGCAATGTTTATTGGGGGCAAATGTCCCCAATAAACATGCTATTCTGCCTTAACCCCTTCATTGCCTTAGCGGCTATCCGCTATGGTAATGAAGCAGCATTTATGTATTTTTAATAATATTGTGCGGGAGCAGGGGGCCCCCTGAGCTGAACCGCATTAATTTGTGGCTCAGAGACCCCCTGCTTCCCGAGTTACAGGCCCCGGTTTGGGGCATCGGTTACAGTGTCGCCGCCATATTTATAGCGGGCAAGTCGCGAATGGGACGCTATAAAGATGGCGGCGACACTGCCACCCGATGACACATTCCGGGGCCTTTAACTCGGGAAGCAGGGGTTCCCTGGTCCACAAAAAGTGATGCGGTTCAGCTCGGGGGACCCCCTGCTCACTGTACAGTATTATTAAATAAATATTCATGCTGCTTCGTTACCGTAGCAGATACCCGCAAAGGTAAGGAACGGGTCTTTATTGATATGTGTGTTTTATTCATAGTGTAGATGTGCAGAGGGTCTCCGGAGCTGAACCGCTTTGGTTTTAGGTCTGGGGACCCCCTGCTTCCCGAGATACAGGCCCCTTTAGGGGTGCCGGTATCCCTCTGCTTGGTTTACATGCCGCGGTCACGTGATCGGGACCTTTAAATGCAGAGGGATACCGGCACCTCTTAAAGGGGCCTGTATCTCGGGGAGCAGGGGGTCCCCGGACCTGAAATCAATGCGGTTCTGCTCCGGAGACCCCCTGCACATGTACACTATCAGTAAAAGTTGTTTAAAAATACTTTATTTTTTGCCGATGTTTGCGCTGAGAGAGCGGCTTGTCTCTCTCTGCTGCAAACACCTATCGGCACAAAAGGCCAATCGGAAGGCTTATCGGGAGCCAGGCTGTATCGGCACAGGCTCATCGGCAGCTTTGCTTTCGCAGTGATTCGGCAGGGATCGGAAGGATTCGGCCCTTACTGAATACTGCGAGGGCAAATCGCCAAAAAAAGACCTATCCGCCACCTATCCGCCACACTTGCCGAAAAGATTTTATCGGGGCTTACTGCATCGAGCCCTTAGTCTATTTCCTCAGAAGTGGCTTCAGTGGGACATTTCCTCTGAAAATGGCCCCATCTGCTGCTTCGGCAGATATAGAATAAGCACTTTAAGTCTTGAGCTTCATTTGATGTTTGGCTTATAGATACCAACCAGATATAAACCTAGATCTCTCAACAAGAAAGTATCATTCTAAACATGTCAATGTCAGTCACCGAGTAAGGTAGTATTGAGTTTTGGGGCATATATTCTGATGTCTGGTGTATATATTCTAGCTAAGTGTTTTTCAACCGGGGTTCCACGGGCATTCCTAAAGGGTTCTCTGCAATGTTCAGGTCATTTAAAAATCTTACCAAATACAGAAGAATTTACAATGTATCTGATCTCAGACACACTATTAGAGAGGATTGAGGTTCCTTAAACTGCATTTGATCTCAGACACGCTATTAAAGAGGGTTGGGGTTCCTTACACTGCATCTGATCTCAGACGCGCTATTAGAGAGGGTTGGGGTTCCTTATCATGTATCTGATCTCAGACGCGCTATTAGAGAGGGTTGGGGTTCCTCACAATGCATCTGATCTCAGGCACACTATTAGAGAGGGTTGGGGTTCCTTACAATGCATCTAATCTCAGATGCGCTATTAGAGAGGGTTGGGGTTCTGCAGAATTGCACAAAATCCATATAAAGTTCTTTAACCAAAAAAAAGCTTAACTCCCAGCTTTAGCTCCAAGAACTGGATACTTTGCACAGTTCTAACTGTAGAACAATACATTGTTTCACTGTGATGTGTTTTTCCAACAATGATGGTCACACCTTCCCTTTCGGCGCTGTGTGCTCTCATTTTTGATCTTGAAACATTTCTAGGAAAAGCTCCCCAATTACCTGCAGAGTATATTCAGTACAACACAATGGAGCACTTAACACCATCACTATCCCGCTTACAGGATTAAAGCAGCAATTCCCACTGCTCGCTGGGAAAAAAAATCCCCTTCAATAAAGAAACATTTAATATGTATGTATCATTCTGTTTATAAAGCGCCAACAGTGTATGCAGCACTGTACAAAAGGACAATACAGGGAAGATAAACTACAAACAGTGGGGATAGCTGCAGCAAATAAATCCAAACGTAAGGTAAGGGAGGCTCTACACTGCAGCCATTAGAGGCCCTTTCCATCAGCCGAGTCCAGAAGTGGCCAACTTCAGTCCTCAAGGGCCACCCACAAGTCAGGCTTTCAGGATATCCCTGCTTCAGCACAGGTGGTGCAGTCGAATGCTGAGTCACTGATTGAGCCACCTGTGCTGAAGCAGAGATATCCTGAAAACCTAACTTGTTGGTGGCCCTTGAGGTCTGGAGTTGGCCTCACCTGCCTAATACATAATAACATGGACATTAGGACCAGGATTCATCAAGTCGGGGTGCAGGGCAGATCGGGGGGGCTATTGCCCAGCCTCACGGCTTGATGAATTCCGGCCAAAAACATGTCCGTTCACAGTACCCCTAAGTATTAACAACTGAAAAACAGCTTGATGCAGAGACCCCTGTAGACTGTGCAATGCTGAATTTTGGGCAACTGTGAAGAGGAGAGGATTGGAGGGTGAAAAATAAGGATAAACCAGACAAAAATCTCTCCACGCACCGTATTTTGCACAAATCAATGCAAAGAGTACCTGTTACTATTTTGCTAATACCAACATTTTTTGATCCCTTCGGTATCCTTACAAACAGAATCTGAGGCAATAACAATACTTCAACTTAATATAGTACATTGCATTCCAACAGGATCTCAAAGCACTTATAAAAATGCTTCATGAGAATAAGTGACAGTCAGATCTATTTAGCACCTACTCAGTTATGCAAGCTTCAGAAAGAAAGAGCCATTCTATAGCATTTTGATTAGAACATATCTTAACTATATGCTGTTGCTCTCTGTCTGACTATATTTTGTAAATAAAAAAGACTAGGTTAATGGTCCCTATGAGACTACATTTCCCAATAATGAGAGAAGTGGCATTTGCGGGAAGGGTTTAAACTTTTCTTCTGTGGCATGAGTTTTTGTATCTCCTATATGAATCCCTAATTCAGAGATGACTAATGCATACATCTAATTAAAGTTTTACAGCATTCCAATGTTCCCATGTCAAATGTTTGTTTCACGTTTCTCTCCTCGTAACGCTGTCAAATAAATTTCCTCCCATCCTAATTTAGTGTCTTGTTACACCTCAGAGTCCCGTGGAGCTGAAAATAGGAATCATGATAGAAGAAAGGTTCTTTTAGCCGGACTGGTCCAGGAGATAAGAGGTTCTTTGCAGGTTGCACAATAAACTTGTGGGATCTCAGTATCTCAAAAGTCTCCCAACTGCAAAACTCCAGCAAAAGCAGTGTAAAAACAACGCCATATTTATAAAAAGGACTCGTATTAAACCAAACAATACTACTTTTCTCCTTTTGTTTCGTTTCTTATTTTTATATGTACAGTATATGTATGCTTTGTTTAGATCCCACGGCCACGTGACCCACTGAATTTTATCATGGGGATACCGGCACCCCATTACGGGGCCTGTATCTCGGGAAGTAGGGGGTCCCCGGACCTGAAACCAATGCGGTTCAGCTCTGGAGAACCCCTGCTGCATTACTGTAATGTTAGAATTTTAGTAAAACCCCCGCGATCGGCTATGAGAGGCGCGCAGTTAGAGTGACTGATTCAGCTCTTACTGCGCATCTATTACAGAAAGGCAGACCCCGGTAGGACTCACACAGCAGGGACCCCCTGCTGTGTTACTCCAGCGGGCCATTATGTCTGCAACTGACCATCTCGGTTCCACCACGTGGCGTAACGCGGGATGTACCAGGTAAATGTTCGAATAACCGAACATCTGTACAGCTGCATCTGTAAAGCGTGTGGCAATGTGTAATGCTACATTTTTACCTACGCTGGCAATTGTTTGGTGCTCCTGTTGTAAATCTGCCCAAATCCTGATTGTGGGCCTAATTTAATGGCCGCCTTTCAATTTCAATTAATCCTTCAGTCAGTGTACAGTAGCGCAGCAGCTACAATGTATCCTTATTTTAATAAAGTATCATCTACTGTTACAGTTTGGAGCTCAAACTGCTGGGAACATTGACAACAAATTATCCCAAACAGGAAAGTGTTACAAATATCTTGCACTGCTGGGGAGGTGGGATAAAACCTGCTAAAGAAATCACAGGATGCTTAAAAACTCATTACAAATGGCATTAAGAGTTTAATCATAATAAAAATAAAAACAGTCACTATTATCTAATACAACACAACTGATAAGATTTACAGTTTTGCTGCTTTAAAAGCAACTGGAGTTTTCCTTTGATTAATCTTGTGCAGTGTTTTGACTGGATTTCTCCTGGGTATTGCAGGGAGGAGACTTTATCAACTACAGGTAGCCCCTAATGTGGGATATTCACTAAACTCTGATTAGGAATATCGGCGCACGATCCCACGCTGACTGGTAATGCGCGATCGAGCTCCATTGCCCCTTATCGGAGTGTAGTGATTAGAAGTCAATGGGGAATCTGGGCCGAAAACAGCCGAATGCTTCTGCGTATACAGAATTAGGCACATAAAGAGATAGAACTGCTCAACAGGCTCACACCTGTAGAATTCAAGGTGTAATCAGTATGGAACCGTTTGAGAGGTGCAAGGATTCCTCTTACTTCAGAGGCGTCAGTGTGAACCACTAATTAGATCAGGGGTGGGAAACTCCAGTCCTCAAGGGCCACCAACAGGTCAGGATATCCATGCTTTAGCACAGGTGCAGTCAAAGCCATTGATTGAGCCACCTGTGCTGAAGCAGGGATATCCTGAAAGCCTGACCTTGAGAACTGAAGTTGCCCACCTCTGAATTACAGTAGATACTGAAATGTAGGGTACAGTATGTAAATAGAAAAGAGAACCCAATAAACTGCTCACTCCAGAACTATATTAAAACTTAGCCTTTATTTACATGATTAGAAACTAACAGTAAATACAAATAACCTCTCTTAAAATAAAATTAAAAAGGAATATCTTTAGGCAGAGAGTACTGTGCAGTAGGGAGAAGTGTGTGTAATCATTTTAGGAACGCACTGTGGTGACGTTAACACTGTGTTCGGAACCATTAAAAAATGATCTGTATGGCTGCAGCCAGAGATGAGATGCTTATATGACTCTAAATATCAGTATAGTTTACAGAAGATAGTGTGATAAGAGTCATAATATTAGCTGAAGAGATACAGAGATAACTGAGTGAGATCCATATCCAAAATATTCAATAGTTAAGTACATATAATTGTCTGTTTGTATACTGAAGTAGCAATCGCTGTATCCTTATTCCACACCAGCTATGAGAGAGTGGAGGATAGATACTGTAAAATCATAAAAGTCATGAGCAAGAGATAATGTTCACTGATAGACAGTGGGGGTCAGAGTCTCCTACCCTGAATAGACTTTCAGTTCGATTGAAATTAATACATACAACTAGGACTATCTGACTCCTATGAACATTGATCTCTCCGATCTTACAACCCTTGATCTAGTGAAAATGTATATGTGAAAAATAATTGAACGCTGCCCTCTGGTATCTCTATATTCTTTATATTGTTTTTTGCCTACTTCCTGCTTCCTAATCTGATGTCAACACACCCTACGCATTTCGCTTCCCTACGGAGCTTCGTCAGGGGAAAAGATAACATGTCAACACTTTGCAAACATGTATATGTACTATATATATTTACAATTACCTCACCTTACGTGAGTTTTAGTGTGAAAAATTGCGCTTTGCTCCTTGCTAATTTCGTGAGAGTCAAAAGGCCCCATCAAGGCTTTTTGTGGCCCGTATTTGGCCCTGAAGGAACGCCAGTTGAGGAGCCTTGCTCTGTGAATTGTTTCAAGCATATCCAACAGTGAATACCGTACAGGTAAGTACATTTGCACTTAGCCGTTAAACTGAAGTGGCACTGCTTTAACCAAGTCATGTAACCTACTGAGCATCCTGAAGCAAAGGGTTAGAGACTCAAATCCTGCACTTTCTAAATGTTTCCTATTACGTTCACTTCATTTATTTTATATTCTACAGAACTCCAGAAACACCTGATTATGTTTGTAGGCCAATAAAAGAAGCTGCCATGTTCTCCCCTGGGAAGTAATGGTTTCAATATGCTTTGTCTAGAGGAGTATTAACTGGAGCTGGAAAAAAAGGAAACTATCACTGAATATTGTCAGTGTTTAGGTTGGTTGTTTGATCCCTAAGTATGTTTCTGCCTTGCTAAATGTGCCACGGCCTTCAGTAAGAAAGGAAGAAAATGATCGGGGAAACCTTACATATAATTTGAAACAACAGAATTTCGGATGTTTGATTTACTATTCAGCTGTCTGCAGCTGCAGCTGAATGACTGGAAATCATCCAATGAGGATGCACATAGACAGAAGCACAAGAGAGAGTTTTATTGCAGACTTAACTACTTACCTTGACTTGGCATAGCAATGGTCAACTCTTGCCGCAGTTTCCCAGTGCTCCCTCTTCTTAGAAAAAGGAGCAGTTTTATTAACAAACACTATTTCAAGGATTATTTACGAAAGTCTCTGGATTGAAAAACCAGAGCAAAATAATTGTACCCGAATCAAGTTAAAATTGAAATGGGATTCATTGTGTTTGATAAATATGGCGCATTTGTTTATACTCTTGTTACCCCACTCTTGCAGCCGGCAGATTTTAGTAACCCCCCCACCCTGAATGTGTGATACCTGAGTGTTATTCAGCAGAGGGGCCTCAAAAGGCCTCCAAATTTTAATTGGAGAAAATGCATGTCAATCAAAAGAGAAAGACACAAAGTACTAAGGCTTAGTACAGTAGTTCAGAATTGTTTTCCTAATGCAGAATTCTAAGAATGAGATCCCACCAGAGTATGAGATCATCGGTGCTAAAAGGAGAGGCTGATATTCCCATTAGATAAGTAAAACTTATTTCCAATGAGTGAGACTCACATTAAATAAGGGAGTGCCTCCAAGTGAGTGATAGTACCATTCAATGAGTGAGTGCCTTCCAATAAGTGAGATTTACTCTGAGGCCCATATTCACTAAATGGTGCTAAGCTTTAGCATGTCCTAACTCCCATTCATTTGACTAGGAGTGGTTGAGCTAAAATGTAGCACCCTTTAGTGAGTATGTGCTTAAATGGGTGTGTGACTTGATAAACTAGCACTAGAGAAGGTGGGTATTGCTTAAACTAGATTTGGGGAGGCAAATCCAGATATAAATAGGATGAAAGCCTCTCCAAAGATCTCCCAAGAACTGCAGTTACAGCCTCTCTTCTCCATGCAGCTTCAACACATTTCTAATTTCATCCTTCCATCTTACTTTTGGTCATTGTCCTGTCTTTTGATATCCTTTAGAATTCAGTTGAGAACCATCTTTAGCCAACTATGGTCATTTCTTCTTGTTATATGTCTCCCGGTGCCATTTTAATTTCTTCACTCTCTTGATGTCACAGGTTTTTGTCTGCTGCTAAACCCATTCATTATTTTTCCAGTCTCTTTGGGTAATACCCAGCATGCATTTCTGCATAACTGTTTGGGTTGTCCGAAGCTTATGAATGATCTTCACATTTACAGTCCAAGTTTTGCATCCATGCGTGAGCCCGGGCAGAATACACTGGTCGAACATTTTCCTCTTCAGACACAGTAGAAGATTCCCTTGAAAGTTTGTCTTGGTTCTTCCAAATGCCTCCATCCCATTTTCATTCTTATTTTGATTTGGTTTGAGGGTTCCCATCCATTGATAATTGCTGGCCAAGGTAGACATAGTTTTCAATTTCTAGTTCCAAAGGTCCACGTTAGGACCACAACGTTGAGCCACTTCTAAATGTTTCCATAAACTCCTCTTCATAAGACCTGTTGGGTGCCTTTGCCTCCTATGTTTCTGTCATTCTCCTGTTCCTGCTCAGAGCACCCAGGCTGCTGTCTGTCTGCTGTGCGTGAGAGCTCTTAATCCCTGTCCTCAACCAGTAGTGCAACATGTATTGCTGAACATTATGGCACTCAAGGGGTTAATTTGCGATTACAAATATTATCTTTTATATGAAGCCTTTCTTGCAATCATATTCGAGTGATAGAAATTCCGCCCCTGTCTGATTCTCTATCAGCTAACTGATCTGTTTCTGTGACACAGCTGCAAGAGATGAACGCGGCACTGCTGAGATAGAGAACTTTAGATAAGATTACATGGTTGTGATTGTCTTGATGACATATTTGTCTCAGCAGTCTTTTAGAGGATAGCCTAATACACGTTCAGGAAATGCTGCTAATGAACAGCATTATCTAAGTCTTTATTTTTAAGAATTAGCATTCAGATTCTGTTTACATTATATTATATATATATATAAATATATATATATATATATATATATATATATATATAATTATATATTTATATATATATATATATTTATATATATATATATATATATATATATATATATATAAATAAATATATATATATATATATATATATATATATATATATATATATATACTGTATATACACAGACTTTCTCAATCTGCAAAACGGGTTGGGAAAGTGTTGAGTTTCTTTAAAACACCTTTGCATGCATTTCTCAAACATCAAAGGGTGATGCAAAGTCAAAAGAAATCCAATACTGCATTATTTTTGTGTAGTGATACTTTAATTAGGACACCTTTAGAATAATTTGGAGAGCAAGCTCTACAGGTCAGGTATTCCTTCCATATATACCATCTATACCAGGTGCCTTTATCTCTTTTTTATATGTGTGGGTGCCAGTTTTATATTTTGTCTGTAGTCAGTAAGGTGCTGAATGTATGGTTTCCACTACATAGAATAAGTAAAATAACAGTAACTCTGGATTTTACGTGACAATGGGTGGGATTCGTAAATTGAATTCAGTTCTTGATACAGACACTGGCATTTGGATGTTAAACCATAAGAAGTCATGTGCTCAGGAGGAAGTGGCAGCCCCATGTTTTCAGTCTAAGGACCAGATCCACAAAAGTTCATTAAGTAACTTAATGTGACGTGTTTTTTCAAAGACCCATCATGCAACATTAAACCATGTTTTCTCCCAGAAAGATAAGAAACAATAACAGTCATTAGTGATAATTATATGCAAACGAGGCACAATGGAAGCAGCACCACCTTAGTTAAGACTTAGTGCCCCGTTATTTGCAGCTAAAAGAATGTTGTGCTAACTCAACATAAGGTATGCTAATAAGATGTACTGTACTACAGCCACTGTTTTTGCATACAATTATGTGGATATGTGTTAACCTCAGGGAAAATAACGGTCATTACGGTTTTAGGTAGCGTCACGATATGAGCCTCGAGCTAACGGAGCTTTGTAGATCTGGTCCTAAGTGGCCAAATAAGAGGCAATATGGATGCTCATCTCGTTACTCAGCTTGCAGATGGCAGTCACAAAAATATCATCCCTTTGCTGATTGCCCTCTTTAGTGCTGTCTGCTTGGCCATTTATCTAGACGTGGCAGAGTAAGGTGGAGCTGCTGCATCATTAATCTCAAGCCCTGGAGGGGTTATTCCCTTTGCATTGTTTGAAAGGAGCTGAACACTACACTTTCTGTGCAAAAGATGTGCTACGTGGGATACAAGGTTCTCACCTGTAAGAACACGCCTTGCTCTTTCTTTTATTAACCTTGAGAAGGTTAATGTCATTGTATTAATACAAGTAACAATATAATTGTCTCTGTATCCAAATCACTGTCCTACTGCCTAGTGCTGAAAATGTTATCCCAAAGTTCCATCTGAAGAGAGTAACAGGTAATCTATTGTAGTTTCTGCTTTAGTTAAGTTGATTCATCTCATGCAATAGTAATGCCACACAATACTTCCATCATGAATATTGTGGCAAGTAATATAAAAGTTACAGCACTGGAACACACTCTAATGACTTTACTAGTCAAATTTTTCTTCAAAACTGATATAATGCACATGTTATGCTACCAGTCTGCAAACACAACGTTATAAAATGATGTTCTCTCTTTTTCTGGTAGCTGAAGCAAAAGTGTAAAAAATGTTAGCATTATACATTCACATTCTAGGTACTGTACATAAATAACATGAGAATATCAAGTCAACTTCATGTTTTAGAAGTGCATTAATAAAAAGAAAACCTTATGTCTTAAAGCTGCTATTCATATTTAGAAAACAATTTGAAAAAAGAACATGCTGCAATACAGAGCATTGTTGAGTAGAACTATGCAAAAAAAGCATAAATGTTTCTTGGTTTAAAAGAGGGTGAACCTAATAATAATGATAATATACCTGCCAATAATTGAAGCCACTTATCCCCATTGCACACTACCAATACTTACTTCTCACCTCCTCCAAAAATCTTCACTGACGCCACAGACTCTCGTTGTGGTTGTTTTAGCGAATTAGCAGAGAGATCGACATCATTACACTGTGTTATATGCTCATTTTCAGGTGCAATCAATATATATTTTTTATTACAAACGCTTTACTGAAGAATTTACATCTTTCGGGTACAGAAAAAAGAAAGGGTAGATCTACACGAAAAATGGTGGGGGTGGGGGAGCAGTGGAGTGTCAGTGGGCGGGGGGCCCAGGAGGGTACATATGCAGCGCTTCTTTATTTTGGCCCCTCACACAGGAAGGGGGGGTCACGACTCGGCTCTGATTCCACCTATCACCCAATCTCTATAGGTTTGTCCCTTTATATCTTCCCCATCTGAGCCCTACGTCCAGGGCTCTGGGGATCTATATCCCAGAGCTTCATCTGCTCACCCAAGGTACGGTCAATATTTTTACATACACGGCTGCTATAATAAATATCATTAATAAACAGTATCAGCTACAGGATCACCATCAAATGAAACATACATTATATTTATTTATATAAGCACTGAAGTATTGTACTATATGTTGTGTCATTTTGTATGTTGCGCTGGCCTTTCTGTTTTCGTTAAACACTGGTTTGTGTTAGAATAACCGTCGGCGCTACAGTACATTATATTTTGAGATGGAGGGGTTCTTCATCAGACGTGTTTGTAACAATGTCACGCACAACAACATTTTAATCATTTGCATGGTATGTCTTATAAGATATCACATTCTGAAATCCAATATTCTCCTTTACACATACGCTTTCTAAAACTCAACCCTAGTTAACAAATGTTCAAACCAAATAAGACCTCAATAGAAATTGGTTTGATAGTATGTTACACATTAGTTAAAAGTTGAATCTTAATGGCACAGAGTACATATACATTTAAATAGTTAACTTTGACCATATCTATTAGAGCGTATCCATGCCATCCTTGGAATCATTGACCCTCTAGTTATTGACATTGTAGTAAACGTTCATACTACAGAAAATGCTGACTTGGGAAATTTGCTTTCTTTGTGTGGGGTCCCATTAAACATGCAAAGGTAAAAACACAACCTCCTCCTACCCAATCTTCAGGCCTGATCCATGTGCCTGGTGATTCTCTTCAATCCATGTCCATCTTTGTCTCTCGATGAGCCACTCTCGATGTCGATTGCAGAAATGGATCCTCCCGTAGCTCGAAGATCAGTAATCTGTCTTCATTTCTTTAACCTTCTTCATCTTTACATCATGGTATCTGTTGAGCCCTCAGGTCCTGCCTTCAAACTGTTGTGACTGCACAGGGTTTGAAGATACCACCACCTCACATCACACTTGTTGCCCTAACATGGGATGTGAGGAGGTGAGGTCCACTATAAACACCACTCACAGTCACACCAGTTTGAAGCCAGGACCTAACAGAGGAAAAGCTTCCAAGGGCCAAAGTGGCCTGCTAGGCAGGAGTTTGCCTTGCTGCTTTAGTGCTATTTGGAGCTAGTATGGGGTTCAAAGTAATAATGTGTGTATTTGATGTTGGCTAGTGCTATCTTGCCTGTGTATATAGTGACCATTATATACAAGATAGGCCCTACAGATGGGTTATACCGTGATGTGGCTGTAGGCTTAAAATACTTTGGCCAAATAATTTAACTAAATGACCCTTGCTTATGAGCAGATAAACAGATAAGTATTTAACTATATAATATGTCAACTTAGATGTAGCACTAGACATTTTTGTCTTTGGTTTGACGATATCACCAGGTATCAGAGTTTAGTAAATAGCTTGTGAATAAGTAATTTTGCTTTCATGACTCATTTGCATATGCCTACTTTAAAATATGGCAGGAATTAAAACGCCTCTTATCACTGCATTACCGTTGGTCATTTTGCTTCAGTGTGTAGGTCATAAAGAATATCCCAAATTCCCGTGATATCGCCAATTTATTATCAAAACCCACCTGTAGTGAATCTAGCCCATTGTTTTGCTTCCGCTAACATTAGTTCTGAAAAAAATTAATTGAAACCGGTATTACAGTGTTTTTTTATTGAGACAGACATGAACAAGGTGATATCTTAGTACTTTACATGAAAATTATAGCACTGCGTAGAATGCTACAGGGTTTCTGAAAGCAGGCATGTAGTAACTCGATAATGAGGTTGTTGTGAACAATATAGGTTATATGGTACAGCATGTAAGTGTCTAGTTAGATCAGACATCTGACATTTGTGTTAAGACGTATTTGAGTAAATGTTATGCATCCAAAGTAAACTAATAAGGGATTTATCTTGCTCGTAAAACAGAAGTTTATGTTCAGGTAAATTAGCTACCCCTCCCTCAGAAAAAGAGCATGCTGCACTGTATAATGTTACTTCTGTAGCTATGTATATACAACTTCTTGAACGTTGTTGCCGGATCTGTCATGGTAACTTTGGTAAGACTCTAACCCTGCAGGGTTAAGCAGTTGGTGAGTTTGTGGGTGTTACCCTGTGCCCAAGCTCTCCTTGCAAGTCACACACTAAGACCATTTATTTAACCATGTATCCCTTACTGCTGTTACTTCCACAAGAGGAAGCAGATACCAAAGTTGGGGGCATAAAAACCAGGGAAATGTTCAGACTGCAATAGGAGCTGCGGTTTTATTTTATTTTCAAAGATGGTGGGAGCGTGGTTCTTATTTAAAATACAGAAGGAAAATCAAGCTATTATTATAGATGTCCAAATGTTTTCAAATTGGCTTGGCAAATGTGTTCACGTTTTCTTCATTAATTCAGCGGGCCCGTGAAATTTGTGCGAAAGTTCACACTCGCGGGAAAGCACACGGAAATACCGAAAAATGGCAGTATTCATGGACTCCAGTTGTGCGAACACTTGTGGGAAACCCCCCAGCAAATCTTGCCAGGATCGCAAACTTTTGCGCACATCCTGCACATCTCTTGTTTTTACCAGTTTGTATACATTATTTATTTATTTTATTTATATATAAAATGTTTTACCAGGAACTAATACATTGAGTTACCTCTCGTTTTCAAGTATGTACATGACACTATATTTGTTTGTTAACCAAATTATTTCCTACCTACCCCTGAAACCTTTGTCAGTAAATTGTCAGACCTTGAATCCACCTTTAAGACGTGATCAAAGGCTCTCTCATCTCTGCTTCATGTAGACAAGCACACAGCAGCCGGTAGAATAGCTTTTTACACTCAGACGTATGCAATATGAGGCTTTAAGATCTTCTGGTTAAAGCTGCAGTTCAGTCAATATCCTGCATGTGTGTTTTTTTTAATAAATCAGTTCTGTAGTAAGAAAAAATACTTTTAGCATTTTCTGTTTTTAAAAAAACAACTTTGAAAGACCAATTTTCTTGTATTCTATTTTAACAGCCATTTGCTAAGGCACTGCCCCTTCATGTCCTGTCACAAGCCCTGGCACACCCCTTTGTCAGCCCTGCCCTCCCTCTAGCACATGTCAGTGCAGGAGTGCTCATGAATATTCATGAGCTTCCACTGAGAGACAGAAGCAGAAGAAAAACAGATCCCTTCACTAATTATGTCACCAAATTTTGCCTATCAATACATGGAGAACGAATTGACCTGCAGCTATACAGTTCTTTAGGTAATTAGACATTGCACACATGAAACTATTGAAGTAAAAAAAAAAAAAAAAAAAATAGCCTGAACTGCATCTTTAAAGTCCATTGTGTGAGGATTCAGAATCATGTCTGATTTTATATTTCAACATTTATGTTGCAATTTGCTTGCAGAGAAAGAAAATGTATCACGCACACAAACGCACATACTGTAAGAAAAAGCATAACCCCAAAAAAGTATCTCTCACACAAATACCTCACGTGCAAAACAAATCAGCAACATAAATGCATCACCCGTAAAATGCATCACCCGCAAAATGCATCACCCACACAAACATATCACCCACAAACACATCACCCACACAAACACATCACCCACACAAACACATCACCCACACAAACAAATCACCCACACAAACATATCACCCACACAAACACATCACCCACACAAACACATCACCCACACAAACACATCACCCACACAAACACATCACCCACACAAACACATCTCCCACACAAACACATCACCCACACAAACTCATCATCCACAAACACATCACCCACACAAACATATCACCCACACAAACACATCACCCACACAAACACATCACCCACACAAACACATCATCCACACAAACATATCATAGACACAAACACATCACCCACACAAACACATCACCCACACAAACACATCACCCACACAAACACATCACCCACACAAACACATCACCCACACAAACACATCATCCACACAAACATATCATCCACACAAACACATCACCCACACAAACACATCACCCACACAAACAAATCACCCACACAAACATATCACCCACACAAACACATCACCCACACAAACAAATCACCCACACAAACATCACCCACACAAACACATCACCCACACAAACTCATCACCCACACAAACATATCACCCACACAAACACATCACCCACACAAACACATCACCCACACAAACACATCACCCACACAAACACATCATCCACACAAACACATCCCCCACACAAACATATCACCCACACAAACACATCACCCACACAAACTCATCATCCACACAAACACATCCCCCACACAAACACATCACCCACACAAACTCATCACCCACACAAACATATCACCCACACAAACACATCACCCACACAAACTCATCATCCACACAAACACATCCCCCACACAAACATATCACCCACACAAACACATCACCCACACAAACACATCATCCACACAAACACATCACCCACACAAACACATCACCCACACAAACACATCACCCACACAAACACATCCCCCACACACACATATCCCCCACACAAACATATCACCCACAAACACATCACCCACACAAACACATCACCCACACAAACACATCACCCACACAAACACATCACCCACACACACATATCCCCCACACAAACATATCACCCACAAACACATCACACACACAAACACATCACCCACACAAACACATCCCCCACACACACATACCCCCCACACAAACATATCCCCCACAAACACATCACCCACACAAACACATCACCCACACAAACACATCACCCACACAAACACATCACCCACACAAACACATCACCCACACAAACAAATCAACCACACAAACACATCACCCACACAAACACATCATCCACACAAACACATCACCCACACAAACACATCACCCACACAAACACATCACCCACACAAACACATCACCCACACAAACACATCACCCACACAAACAAATCAACCACACAAACACATCACCCACACAAACACATCACCCACACAAACACATCACCCACACAAACACATCACCCACACAAACATACAACTCACACAAACGAATCACCCACACAAACGAATCACCCACACAAACATATCACCTACACTAACATATCACCCACATAAACACCAGCCACATAAACATACAACCCACACAAATGCATTGAAACGTATGATCCACAGAAACGCATCACCCAAACAAACATACAACCCACACAAATGCATCACCGACACAAACGAATCACCCACACTAACGCATTACCCACACAAACGCATCACCCACACAAACGCATCACCCACACAAACACATCACCCACACAAACAAATCAACCACACAAACACATCACCCACACAAACACATCATCCACACAAACACATCACCCACACAAACACATCACCCACACAAACACATCACCCACACAAACACATCACCCACACAAACACATCACCCACACAAACAAATCAACCACACAAACACATCACCCACACAAACACATCACCCACACAAACACATCACCCACACAAACACATCACCCACACAAACATACAACTCACACAAACGAATCACCCACACAAACGAATCACCCACACAAACATATCACCTACACTAACATATCACCCACATAAACACCAGCCACATAAACATACAACCCACACAAATGCATTGAAACGTATGATCCACAGAAACGCATCACCCAAACAAACATACAACCCACACAAATGCATCACCGACACAAACGAATCACCCACACTAACGCATTACCCACACAAACGCATCACCCACACAAACGCATCACCCACAGAAATGCATCACCCACACAAACATACAACCCACACAAATGCATCACCGACACAAACGAATCACCCACACTAACGCATCACCCACACAAACGCATCACCCACACAAACGCATCACCCACACAAACGCATCACACACACAAGTTTTTGTTGTGGTAAGCACTCACTGAATTTCTGAATCTCATTGTGCAGGGAATATTTTGTTATTGCTGGTAACTTGTATTAACAACAGGCCGCAGTGCTCAGATTTCATGTATTCCAAAGTCTCTTAAAAGCTCTGTGTAGATCAGACACGACTGAAGCAGGACCAGAGTGCACCAGGAACACAACGGGATGGAGTTCTGGCACATATATTAGCAGTGGGAACGGGGTGCTGGCAGTTCCATGGCCTCAGGAGGGTCACAGTAAATCTTGCCCCTACAGTTTTAGTTATTGGTGACAGTATGAGAGCTCGTGATCTATATACTGACCTGTCAGTTTTATGTTGCAATATATGGGGTGTATTGACTAAAGTACAATTCCCATTGTCACTCTCATGCCAGAGCATTTATAAATGGTCCAAAATGAACTACAGGTACATACTGTACAATATGGGAGTAATCTCCGCACAATACCTTGCGTCTGCCGAGAGTTCCTGCACCTTTATCTTTTTAGCACTCTAGCACTGGACTGAAGACAGCAGAAAAGTATTTTTAAAATTAAATTCACCAACACTATGTTTTCTTGGTGGCTGCAGCTCATCGCTACAGGGATTCAAATCACAGACAGGCTACTAAATGAGGCCCTATGTCTTTGCATTTCATTATAATAAAACTTTTAATATGTGGGAAACATGATGGACCATATTTACTAAGTGGTGCTATGTCGTAACAAACTTTATCAACGACATAAGTTAACTTATTGGATAACAAATATGAGCCGATGTGTTACATGTTAAGCACAGAACATTGTTTAAGAGTTGGGGAATGCTAATACAGTTCAACGGTATGTATAATTTTTTTTGCACTTTTTTCACTTTTTGCATTTTTATGCATCCATGAGATGGAGTTAATGTTTTTGGCTATTGGAAAATGCATCAAAACCAACTTCACATAAAAGTCTATCACATTTTATACAGATGACAGAGAATGGGAACATGTTATACATACACTAAATGTTCCAAATATAAAAACAGAGGCGCAGATATTGAGCATTGGTATATTCGGTGTTATGCAGGTCTAGCAAGGATTATTGCACCCGCTCATAGCGCAGAATATCGCGTTGTAATGTGCAATATGCAATAACCCTGGTTACATCTCTATACCACCTATATCATGCATAATGCATTGCTGTTTGCTAAAGACGTTACAATGTCACGTGAAGAGCAGGGTGATTTGGTTATTTGTTTCAGTTTATACAAAACAGGCACATGAGCTCAAATCAGGGTCTTAGCTATAAGGCTTTCCCTCCCCAAAACCGGGCAAGTCAGGTGTGCAAGCAATAACATCAACACATTCTTAAGCAGTCAAAGCAATGCGTAACCCTTCTGCTACCAGAATCTGTTGCAGACCGCGCTGGCAGTGACAGGGTTAAGAGATTCAGCAGGAAAATAGTGTCTGGAGCACAGTTACATGCCTAAGGGCTTGTATCATTTCCAAAACCATTATCTAGTTGGTACATGTTTCTGACAGAGGTGTTTTTTTTTTTAAATTGTGGTTATAAAATTAAACAAGGATCTGAAATAAAATGTTTAGCAGCTCTTTAGGTGAGTCACGGCACAATATCCTGAGCCCGTGCCAGGCAAATGCTGTTCTGTAGCTGAGGTTATACTACCTACACTGATAAGGAATTTTCCATGGTTGTGATATGGCATTCAATGCTCATATAATGATGGCTCACTGACCACTTTCGTGTCCCATTGATAAAGAAATCCATGCCTGATAAACCTGGGCTCTTCAACTGGTTCTCCAAAGGGGCCACATCCAAAAACATTTAGGACTATAAGGGTTACAAGTGTATTGTAATCTAATTTTAGATACATTTGAAGACTTGAAAATTACTATATTTCAACAGTTTGCAAGCATGTATATCATATATTTTATTTGTGAGAGCTTTCGAGATACAATGATCTCTTCTTCGAGCAATGTAACATCGCCCGAAGAAGAGATCACTGTATCTTGAAAGCTCGCACAAATAAAAGCATTTTGTTAGCCACAGAACAGTATCGACTATTTGTTTTTGATTATTAAGCTTGGCTAACACGGTACAGATACCTCTACATCTATACATATGTATATTACATTACTTTAACATAACAGTGAGTTTGTGTGAAAAATTGCACATAGCTGCCTAAGCAGCTAGTATGAGATGAGCAGAAGCAGACAACCTCCTTTGTAGTATTCGCTGTGACTTGAGAATTCTGCATCTTTACTTGGCACCAAATTTTGCCACCATCTCTATTTGTGCCCTGCAACCACGGCACAGCAGCAGCCTGAGTCGATAACATACAGCAGAGGTGGAAAATCCTTCTGCTTTCAGTTGTAAGATTTCGTGCTAAGAGAATCTCCTCTAATCCCTGCAGGGTCTTCTGCCTTCTCGGCTCCTTCAGCATTGAACAAGCGGGTTAAACGTGAACGCAAACCTGATTCAGATTAAGTAAAAGCATTGTCACCCAATTACATCTGATCAACCCACGGCACAGATCTGGGATGCTGTGTGTCTGAGATTACGCAGAGGATGGTGAATGATCTCTCAGGGTTTCCTGATTCACAGCTCGCTCCGAAACCCCTCTCCCTACTTCTCCACTCACTCCAATTTGTAGTCATATTTTTAGAAAGGTTTCTGCACTGGAATGTATTGTGCATATGTTTATGCTAAGCTTAAAAAAAAGGCAACTGTGTTTAAGTAATTCATGAGGTAAGTGAGTATTTATGCAAATACAGCAGATATATATTCTCGGGCATAATACATTACATAAATATGAATACAAAATGCTCATTTATGAAGTAAATACAGGTAATGAAAACCATAAATTACCCCTAATAATACAGAGCATGGATCTTCAAAGGCAGAGAAGCTTTAACTTTTCTGTGTGAGATGTTTAAAAAGGCAATCAATTAATTTCAGTTACATTTTTATACAGGTTACGTTGCTTATAATTTAAAGAATTATAATGACTTAAAATATTCAGGCTGTTATTTCAAATTCTGTGGCACCAAACAAGTGTATTTCCTCAGCATACGTATCCTTAAACCTTTCCATTCTATTTCCCCTTTCAATAAATCAGCTGTGATTTGGGAGATAAATTAATGCCTAATTGTAGATGTAATAATAACACCATATTCTTATAAATCATTTCTCATTAAAGCTGCACTATTTATAGAAGATGTTAGACACACTGCAAAGTGTGACCGTACTGCGAGCTGTGTGAACAAACCCCAATCCGAGGACCTGTTTAATGACTTGATATGAAGCCCAGCTTTATGTCATTGGTCCTCACACACCAGACATTGGATTGCAAGCCTTTTAGGCCAGCTATTCATTGCCAACACTTTGTACGGAGCTGAAAATCCTTGAAAATGTAATAAATAAAAATACACATAAAGACATGGGGGATTTAAGTTAGGGACATCTCACACCATCATTCAGTATATGAGCCCACAAAAAAAACAACATCAGATTTAGCAAAGTCTGCACTAAGTGTCTTTTATGGCGCTGTAACCCCACGGTGACCACGACGGACGCGGCACCGAAGGAATGACACTACGGGGGCCAGTTTGCAGGGGTCTGTAGATGAGGCCTGAATGAAGACAGCATAAAATGCTTGTTAAAATCACCCAAACTATATTTTCTTTCAAATAAAGTATCACAGATTACATTTTTAGAGCAGCCCACTAGGATTTCTCCAATATATTGCCTACTGGGAATTTTGGTCGCCTTATTACGGGGTTAGATATCGGTGACTGGCGCCTTTTTATTTATTTTTTACAAAAAAGTATTTTTCAATGAAAGGAAACTCCTTTGTTATTTGATAGCATATCATTTAAAGAAAGGATGTGTCCACGTGTGTGTGTGTGTGTGTGTGTGTGTGTGTGTGTGTGTGTGTGTGTGTGTGTGTGTGTGTGTGTGTGTGTGTGTGTGTGTGTGTGTGTGTGTGTGGTACTAGTCTAACCCTACAATGCCGCATTTTAATGACAAGGTGGGAAAGTTACAAACAAGTACAGGTAGCTGGACTATTGATACATTGGTAAGATTAGATAATATTGCTTTAAAGCAGCCTCTGAGTGGGTGTTCAATAATTCATTTACTGGTTAGGAGAACCCAAAACATCAATATGTCCCTTTTCCACTCTAGCTTTTATTTCATTCCTCTGGAGGAATGAGTATTCACAGCTTAAAAACCTTGTCCTACCTATTAACTTCCCCCATTATAGATCTTACTAACGGGGTCCCTATTTGTTCAGAGGTTTCTCGTTTGATCCTATTGTCCCATAGGATATAAGCATAGGCCAGCACTAAACCACCAGTCATTCTAGCTAACCCTGTTTACATTACCCCTGAAAATTCTTATTTAAAAACAATGCAGCTAAAGCTGACAGGACTTGTTAAAGCAAAAAGCTCAGTGACAAAAACATCAAGATTAAGAGAAAGTTGAAGGGAATCCAAGTCATACAAAATGCAAATTGATATATTGAAGAAATCAGGAGCTTGTTGTAAGGGGGCTTTTAAGGTGCTTTTAGATGCATCTGTTTTTTGTTAGGGTAGAATTAGGATTAGTGTTTTGCTCAAGTAAATACATCTTGAGACTGAAGTACAATTTAGAAAGTGATGAATGGATAGAATCATTTAAATGTATTATGCATGGAAGTGGGATTTTCAACCTGAGGTTTTAGCCTTTTCTCTTCTTTACTCTGCAGATCTCGTTGCATGAAAAGATAAAGACAATTATACCCATATCAATATACTTAATAATAATTACTGCAGAAAGGGGGTACGGAAGTGGTTACATTAGCACACTGTTTTAATGCTGTAGCTGTTGAACCAGCCTTTATGATTATTTTTGTGTTAACTCTTATCTTTCCACGACAGGCTAGAGAAAGTCTGAAACATCTGATAGGCCTTTGCGGATTTAAAAAATAAATGTCCGCCTTTTCCTCTCAAAGAAGTAACGGTTTTGGAGATTCTGGGGTTTATCCATGGAGTCCCATATTAGCCATTTCAGTGTTTAAATGATGAATAGAATGCAATGGTCAAAGGATTAAAAAAAGTAATGGTGGTGTCCCTGGTTTAGCCCCTTGAGTTGCCTTATTGACGCACAACGTATGTCCGACGGCCAGCGCCCTGGAGGACGTTATGATGTATGTTGTAGGTCATGGCTTTTTGCTCATTTTGTAGGGTTGGACCTTCCCCTTCCATTTAAATCACCACTGTGACCCCAAAGGGGAAATGGATGTGTGGTACCAGCTACCCACCGGCACTCAAGGGGGTAAACAAACCATGCCCTTTATTACACATTGGGGCAAAGATGTTGTAACTATATTTGAGAAAGATTTAAGTAATATTTGTGTCTTCAAAATAGAAAGGGGGAGAAGATTTCTAAGGTAAATCCTCTTTTCTTTAAAAAATAAAGTGTACATTTGTAAATACTGGTGTGAAAATAATAAAATCGGGGAATGGCTTCAGGATGAGTTCCTGGCCCATACACTCTAGGAACTGGATATAAATAGTCAACTCTAAAAGTGGAAGGGGGCAATGTTCAAGAAGCTGGTTTAATATATGACTAAGTGTCAGAAGTCAGGTTTCTGGGAATTACGTTTCAGATAAACAACTTTATAGCTGAGCAATTAATCTTACTTACCAGAGACATCTCATTTATTACTGAATTACAAGTAACTTTAATTCTATTGATATTACCATAAAATCAGCTTGAAATCATGTGGCAGCTGTAAAGATTATTTTTTTGCCTTATTACTTTCACTATAAAAATTCCACAAGTGCTCCAGGAAGTCCTGGCCTTCTTTTTTTACATTGTATTTTCTTATAACCCCTTGAGGGCCGGAGAGGCCTGAAATGTATAACTGTGGAATGCTTTTCTCCAATTCGGGTAGAATCGGGGCCGGGATCACCGCTAACCAAACAAGGCGGTCACCTATTTGGCGGAACAATTTGGAGGGACGGCAAAAACTGGAGATTCCATGTAGCAACAGGGCTGACAAAAGGGGGTGGGAGGGCAGAGCTGGGACTGCTGTCCCAGGCCCAGTGAGTCAGGGTGTCCGGGCACCCTGCAGGTTACCCTAACATGGGCCAGATCAACAGAGCTGCCTCTCAGAGGGGGCCTGCCGGAAGCCGGTGGGACTGACAGGGACCTCCATGGACACCCTCTGAGTCAAGCACCTCTGTGGGCCGCCTCTGGCAGACCCCCAAATTCCTCCAAGACTGCAAGTAAGCACACTCAGTTCTCCCCTCCCTCTGTTGTGGCCCTCTCTGTCCCCCCAGGCCCCTATCTCCTCCCTCCCAGGCACATAACTACCACACAACCCTCACCACCACCCAGGCCACATAAATACCCCTCCTTCAAGAGTACATATATGGCTACCCACCCCCACTCCTGGAACATAACTACCCCCCTCCCAGGGCACATAGCTCCCCCTCCCAACACATAACTACCCCAGGGCACATAACTACCCCCATGGGCACATAACTATACCCTCCCCCCAGGCACATAACTAATGCACAATATTAATTTTCAAAAGTTAATTTAATTAATGGCAAATTTGTGTTAGAGCATAGATGACGTCTAAGATTACAAAATGCAGATGCTATCTTATTACATTACTTTGTATTCAGACAGGCTCTGCATCCTGGGATAAAACAACATGGCAGCATAGAATTAGGTGAAGATTTAATCGCAGTCTGATGCACTCACTCCAAAGTAAAAAACTAGTGAGGATGAGATGAGTGGGGGATTCCGTGGGCTTAAAAAGCAATCACTGACCCCTATTCAATATGCTGGGTCACCAACCCTTTGCTCAGGAAGATTTCAGCCCCATTCAAATGGATGGCCGGGAATATGTCTTCATAGCGTACGACAGCATGTCTACAAGTGCACATTGTTTAAAAATAATGACATTGAGATTTTGTTCGTCTGGTTACAACTTTGAGAGATTTTAGTCACTACCCCTTAACATTAATTAGGATGTGAAGAATAAGTATTTTTAACCCATATTCATACCATGTCTACTTATGGTTTTTTTTTTTTCCCGCTCAATATCCTATCTACATTAAACCCTGTATGGGGGGCATTCATTAAAATCTGTTACGGGCTAATGCACCCGATCTGGCGTTAAATCCCACTTACTCGAATGGTAGTTACTGCCAGATTGGATGCGTTAACCCGTAACAGACCTCAATAAATACCCTCATATTACTTAAAATTATTCTAGAATTGTTTAGATTGTAAGCTCTTAGGGACAGGACCCTCCTTACCGATTATGCAAATGTATCCTAATATTGTGGTAGTTATGTAATGCCTCTTGCGCATCTTATTGATTTTACATTTCATACCCCCACTATATATATATATAGATATATAATCTATATATATATATATATACATATATATATATATATATATATATATATATACACGGAGATAATAAAAGGCACGAGACAAAATGTCACTAAATATTAACCGTTCTTTATGCAAAATGTTTCACCAAGCCCCAAAGGACTAATAATGTCGCAAAATTAGCCTTAGATTCTGCAATTTTGCATGCTTTAAAGTGAGCAAAACATGGCGTATGAGGCCTATTTACAATCTCAGCATTAAGCAAATCTAGCAATTTTAGGGAACTTTGCAAATGATCATATTAAGCCATATTGACTGAATGCACGCTGAATCACCGGTAGACTATGACTAGGCCGCAAAATGTTTTGCATTTAAAAAAATAGCAATTTTTTTTTGTTGCATGGTTCACAAACTCTTGCAATCGCTTTGCACACCCTCAAAATACCGGCTGTACCTTTTCTTTTTCTTGGCATTATTTTAGGCTGGAAATAGATCAAATAAAACTGATATTTGCCAATAGGTGGCACTGTGGAGGTTTAAACAAGCATTAATACAATACATTTTTTCTTATATTAGCCTTGTGAGTCACCACATCAACAAAAGACAATTAAGAAAAATATGGGAGCAAGTTTAGCAGGATAAATAAAAGAACCCAAAAGAACATGTCCTTGCAATGCTTTTCTCTTCAAGTGAGTAAGTTCTATTTATGCTTTGTATCTCTCATTCATTTGTTTACAATGTTCCTGGACGCAATTCATACCTTTTTAACATTATAAATAAGAGCAATCGTCTTTGAACCAAAATAATCCAAGACACATGCTTTTGCAGTGAACCTTTAACACAAAAATAAACAGGTAATCAAAGTATTTGGTGCAAATACAAACATATCATATATAAAAAAATAATGTTTTATTGATGAAATGCATATCATTATTATAAGAGGATGGGGGGGGGGTGATATCTTACACTGTGAGATCTCCGGGGCAAGGATTTACTTATTTTGGGTGCTATTATGTTTGCTGCAATTACTGTATTATAATGCCCTGTGTTCTAAAATCTATTTAGTAATCCGCTGTGTAAATTGTTGGCACTATATATATATATATATATATATATATATATATATATATATATACATATATACATATATACATATATACATATATACATGTGTGTGTAAATATACATATATAGATACATACAATTGCAGAAAACATGCAAATTACAATGACATACATGTTTATTTCCATTCAAATAAAGCAGACTGCTACTGTAAGCAGAACACGAATTGGCAGAAGATAACATTTATAAAGTATTCTCTTTACGAACGTATGGGGCTTGCTTTCTTTGTGTCACTTAAGTACAAAATAGTTTAACTTAAATGTGTAAGTGCAAAGAGCGTCCCAGCAAACACTGATCAAATGACACTAACTGTGCAGAGCAGGGGCAGGCCGGGGCCACACTGACAGTTCCCTGGACCTCACAGATTTGATTCATCTTGTCCTGTGCTATGGAGAAATAATAATAAAATCAGCTATCCCTGGGCTGCACGGTTTACAATGCAAATAAACCCCTTCAGTGCAAAGCAAGGCATGTGTCATGAGGAACAGATTTGCTATCTATACGTGTGTGTGTGTGTGTGTATATATACCTTAGTAAATTGTGTATTGTTAAAAACAATATAACACATATATAAGAGACATATAATCAATATATATATATATATATATATATATATATATATATATATATATATATATATATATATATATATATATATATATACACTGTATATCCCATTACACACACATGTATTTATGTATTTAGGCTATACTTTTTAGAAGTATCATTTTATATTGGAAAATGTACATCATGGTTTTTGAGAAAAATAAAGAAAATTAGAAATACAGGTTTCTAAAATAATACAATACTAAATACACACAAACACACACACACACACACACACACACACAGACACACACACACACACACACACACACACACACACACACACACACACACACACACATGTATACACACACTCAAACACACATACAATATACATACAGTACACAAATATGAATACCAAAGAGACAGCCTTGGGGAATAATTACAAAGCAGAGTGCAGTAAGCAGTCACTGGATACATGGTGCATTTACTTCCACAGCTGTGACAGTGCAATCAGTGCTGTACAGAACAGTATATACTACAAACATAAATTCAGGGATATACATGTGAGCGGAAATCCCTGCTTGAAGAGCTAGATCCTTCTCACAGACCCCCATATACAATACCAGCATTCTGTACGCCTACCACTCTGTGTTGTGTGTGCACCCTATACTAATGCTCATGCAGAATGAGAAGTTATAGCATACAATGCTGCTGGAAAGTTGCATGTTAACCCCATCACTGCCAGCAGCTCACTGCATATCTCACCTGGCAGCGAATGAGTGAACATTCATGAAATATAGAAACCTACCTAGCTGTGCTATTCAATGTGGGCATCTGCATGGTTAAACTTTTGGACGTTTGATACTTAACCCCTTTGCCTCCAGAGAGCTAAAAGCAGAACATTACTGTACAATACTCCACAACATCCCCCTCCACCCAGGGGAATAATAATAATGCTTTGTCTAAAAAACAGCAGCAATTCTGTTCTGCAACTTTCTGTTCAACAACATCATCAATATGCATTTATAATAATAATAATAATAATAATAATAATAATAATAATAATAATAAATGCCTATGCCATGCTCAGCTCTCACTAAAGAGTTAAACAGGTTTAGTCCCAGCTGATAGTCAGCTGATTGACAGCTCCCAAAAGTTGATATACTATTATGCTAATTAGGCCCGGGGATCCGGGCTCCCATTGGTCCGCTGTCCCAGTCCATTTGCTATTTGGAACGTGACGTCAGGGCAGCTATAAAACTCAGCAATGCTTTTAAAGTGAAGGATCCCAGAATATTCCCTCCTCACTGACAGCAGCCTGGGTGCTCCCTCTCTCTCTCTCTCTGACCCCTCTCCTCTCTCCCTCTCTAGCCCATCACCATTATTACTCCTCTCCCTTTTTATCTGGACACTGCTTTTCTCCCCACTTCTTTAATTTTTTTTTTGCAAACTTTGCCCAATGCTGACAATGAACAGTTAAATAAGGAAATCTCTCTCTTTATTTTTTTACTTTTTTTTTTTTTTTCAATCACCTCCCTTTAAAAAAAAAAAAAAAAAAAGGACAGCAAATCTATGCAAAGGAACTGCACATAATCTGCAAAGCTCATGCTGAGCTGCGCCTGTGTGCTAACCTGTGCACCAGTGCAGGCAGCCACTAAAGGTGCAAAGGCAACATTGTGCATATCTCTCTCTCTCCTCTCTATCTCTCTGGACTCTTGATTATCTGAAGAAAGCAAGCTGGCTCATTGTGTCCCAGGTCAGAGCCCCCTGACCTCCCCTCTGCAGGACTGTGCAGCAGCAGCAGCATGGCATCAGAGCTGGCAATGAGCAGCAGCAGCTCCTCCGACCTGCCCACCAGCCCCCTGGCCATGGAATATGTTAATGACTTCGATCTGATGAAGTTCGAAGTGAAGAAGGAGCCGGCGGAGAGCGAGCGGATCATCAGCCAGTGCGGCCGCCTGATCGCCGGGGGATCCCTCTCTTCCACCCCCATGAGCACCCCTTGCAGCTCGGTACCCCCCTCCCCCAGCTTCTCGGACCCCAGCCCGGGCTCAGGCAGCGACCAGAAGAGTCACCTGGAGGACTACTACTGGATGACCGGGTACCCCCAACAGGTCAACCCGGAGGCTTTGGGGTTCAGCCCAGAGGACGCAGTGGAAGCCTTGATCAGCAACAACAACCCCCAGCAGCAACTCCAGGGCTTTGATGGCTTTGCCAGGGGGCAGCAGTATGCCACCTCCGGGGGGGTGCCAGGGGAAGACCTGGGCTCTGCAGCAGCGGTGGTCTCTGCGGTGATAGCCGCAGCACAGAATGGGGGTCCACCACCCCCCCCACCCCACCACCACCCGCACCACCACCACCACCCACACCCTGGTGGCGGTGGTGGCAGCTCCCCCACGTCCTCGGTGGTGGGCGGGGGTCTCCTCCACCACCACCACCACCTGCACCACCACCACCACCACTTCGAGGACCGCTTCTCGGACGAGCAGCTGGTGACCATGTCGGTGCGGGAGCTGAACCGGCAGCTGCGGGGGGTCAGCAAGGAGGAGGTGGTGCGGCTGAAGCAGAAGCGGCGGACGCTGAAGAACCGGGGCTACGCGCAGTCGTGCCGCTACAAGCGGGTGCAGCAGCGCCACGTGCTGGAGTCCGAGAAGAGCCAGCTGCTGGCCCAGGTGGAGCACCTCAAGCAGGAGATCGCGCGGCTGCTGCGGGAGCGGGACGCCTACAAGGACAAGTACCACAAGCTGCTGGGCAGCGGCTACCGGGAGGCCGGCAGCGGCGGCAGCAGCGGCGACAACCAGCCGCCCTCCTCCCCGGAGTATTTCATGTGAGTCTCTCTCGCTATCTCCCACCCCCCTCCCATCTCTCTTGTGTTTCTGCTCCCCATCTCTGGGGGGGGGGGGGTCCCTTTTATGGGGGGGAGGGGGGAGGTGGTAAGGACTCAACTTGCCCCCTACCTTGTAATTGGGGGGGGTGGGCTCAGCTTGCCAAAGAGTCCACTTTGCCCCCAAAACACAGACACACACCACCACCCTGTATTTGGGGGAGGGGGGGTCTCAGCTTGCCCAGATACACTTTGCCCCCCAACTTGTAATTGGGAGTGGGAGAGGGGATCTGTTTACCCCAGATACACCTCCCCCCACCCTGTAATTGGGGGGCTCAACTTGCCCCAGATACACTTTGCCCCCCCCCCCCCACTTGTAATTGGGGGAGGGAATCAGTTTACTCCAGATACACCACCTCCCCCAAACGACCACCCTGTAATTGGGGGACTCAGCTTGCCCCAGATACACTTTGTCCCCCCCCCACTTGTAATTGGGGGAGGGAATCAGTTTACCCCAGATACACCTTACCCCCCCCCAACCCCTCCACACCACCACTCTGTAATTGGGGGGCTCAGCTTGCCCCAGACACACTTTGCCCCCCGACCTGTAATTGGGGGAGGGGATCAGTTTACCCCAGATACACCTTACACCCCACACCACCACCCTGTAATTGGGGGCTCAGATTTCCCTAGATACACGGTACCCCCACCTTTTTATTGAACTTGCCCCACATACACTTTACCCCACTCTGTAATTGGGAGAGGGGGGGGGGGGAACTCAGCTTGCTACCTGTTTCATGTTATTGTTACTAATAAATATATACTTTTAATGGCACCCCTATTAAGAATACAACAATAAAATACGTTTTGTGGGGCTTTTGTTACAGCCCACCCCTTTATTACTGACCCATTAGGTTATATTTCTTTTGAGTGGGGAGGGATGTGGGGATGTTTCATCTAAGCAGCCCTGATCAGAACTTTTTTTGGGGGGGGGGAAGGGGGTGATATTATTTTTGTTTGAGAGATTTAGGGGAGGGGGAGGTTGCATTTTACGTTCAACTTTTCATGAGTTTATTTCCTTTCTGTGGGCTTGTCTTGCAAAAAAAAATTCCACTTTATATACATATATATTTATTTTTGTTTATTTGTTTTTAAGGTCATGAGTTTTTGAACTTGCTGTGTCAAAAAGAGAGAGAAAGCAATCAGAGAATGTTACCATCCTGAGTTCTCCATATGAGCTTGCAATAGAATGTGAATTTGTAGACTCCATCCAGCTGAATTCATCATTTTGAGAGTTGCTGTTCTAAAAAAAAAAACAAAGGAGATCTGAAAGCCAAATCCAAACCTGCATCAAACTTCAATGTTTCATGTGAGTTTTGGCCCTGGTCTGCTAAATAGTGAGACCAGCCTGCTGCCATTAGACTCTCATCTCATGCATTATGCTTGTTGCTACTTTGTCTTAGCAAACAATGAACTTGTAACTGTGTCAAAAGACTTTATGGAAAAGAGACATTATATTAATAAGAAGGCCTTGCATGCTGGACGTGTATGGTATCATTATTTTTTCTTTCATTTTTTTTTTGGTTTCTTTTTGGTTTTGCTTGGAAATGGACTTCTGGAAAAAATAATATGGCATGGCATTTATCATTTCGTTTTGTTGCCTCATCACTTTTTTGAGTTGAAAACAAAAAAGTGCAACATAGATCCTCCCCATGAAAGTTTGCAGAAAAAAAAAACAAACAAACTGCTTTTGAGATATGCAAAGCTTCAGACTTCCATTAAAAATGCACTGAAGGCATTTCCTCCAAAAGATGCCAGAATGGATTTTGATATTTAAATGTGGGAAAAGTAAGAAATATAAAGAACTTTGAAAGGTGTTTAAAAGTAACTTGTTTTGGGACTAAAACAATGCTGTGAGCTAATAAAACAGTCTTATTTTTTTTTATTTTTTAAACAAATCTTCACCCTTTTTTGCATTTGGTTGCTGTCAAATGTGGAATGCTATGGGCTTGTAGTCCATAATTTAATTCTAGTTTTTATAATCTGTTAGCCCAGTTAAAATGTATGCTACAGATAAAGGAATGTTATAGATACAATGGAACGAGTTAGGTCTGTTTAGATGTAGAATTTTTTAAAGATTGATGCACTAAATTGTTTACTGTTGTGATGTTTAAAAGGACTGTTTTTTTTTTAAAAAAAAAAGTAGCTTTTGCAGCATGTGCTTGCAACTGAAATATAAGTTGGGTATATGTACAGTAGTCCTTGCTTTACCACTGACTGTATTTGAAAACCAAAGTATTAAAAGGGGAGGCACCCCTATCTATATCTAAGGGGTATTTTACATTCAAAAATGTATGTTTGTTTTTAGTTTCTATTTTTTTTCTCAAAATTGAAGTATTTGGGACTGAATTGCACTAAGATATAACCTGCAAGCATATAATAAAAATGCTAAACTGTTTAGAACGCTAATACAAATTTATGCAGTTATAAACAAAAAAAATGGCATTACTGCACAATTTTAAAACAATGCAGATTTTTTTTTACAGTTGTTTTGTGGGGCAGAACTGGTTTTTCTGTAACTTCACAAATTCCACAGTCTTAAAGGCAATAACCAGGAACATTATTTTCAGGGACTGATATCATGTTGTTTAAAATGGAAAGTAAACTTACCGTAATAAATATAGAATCTCATCGGTTACTTTTCCTTTTTCATATTTTGCTGTGCAAAATTTGTTTTATATTTTGAGTTACTAACGAAACGTGTGATGTATTCTGTGCTTTGTTTCATTTCACTTCTATGGTTATATCAAGAGAAAAAAATTATCTACAATAATAAACTGCAATGTTTGATTCTGTACTAAGCTTGGAAGTGTGCAGTGTGTAAAAAGGGGCACCGTATGTGTCTGCATTATATACTGTCCAGACTGTGACACAGCAGCTAAAATATACACAGCAGATTCATCACAGAGGTCGGTTGGCAAAGATTTAGCATTTTGAAGTGTTACTTTAGAAAGTGCTTCATTTTGACATGTGGATTTCATAAGGTGTAAAGTTATTCACTTTAACTTTTCAGAAGCCTCTTCCTAGTAATGTCCTCCATTCATGTCCAATGCATCTTGACCGGCCTCTCTTTAGGAATGCACACACTTTACTTCTGTTTTTCCACAACATCTTCATTTGATTCATGGAAAATGACACATATTGAACCCAGTGACGACACTTCAGCGTCAGTCTTTAGACATTGACGCTTAACACTAATTTGGAAGAATCGTGCTAATGAAGGCAGGAGATTCAGAATGGAAACCGTCATTTGTTAGGTTGCTCCTGTTTATTAAGGAAATAACTTGACCCCAAACTGGCCGTAATATTTCTGATGCAAACCTATGTACAACTAAGGAATCTGTCACAGATATGGAATGTCGCAGAAATTACTAACAGTGGAAGCACTGACCAAAAAACGTTCCCATTTTATAACATATATGATAGTTTGTACTGACACGATAACATTATACTAATCTCACCAAGTAAAACATCTTGGTGCAGAAATATTTTAGCTACTTTCAGGGACGTCAACTTGTTAGATTTAGACAATTGGACAATTTTTTTTCTTGCAGTAAGCTGAAACCGTTTCTATTCATATACTTTATGATATAGTCAGTGGGGGGAGGGGAGGTGCTATGTAAAATAAGCAGCTGATCTAAAGTAACCTATATAGTGTCCATTCAATGCTTATTAATTACATGAAGGTACATGTAATTTAAAAAAATGTCTAGTACTCACATGTTATTAAAATAACAAGTCTTTCTCGTAAACCACATTCGCCGTGCACAATTAGTGTGTAATATTTTCTTTTTCATCTTTGCTATACTTTAAATAAAATAGTAATCCATTTTCTAATGATCACAAAACCATTACCCTTTGGCATTTGACCTATTGTGTTACACCAGTGTTTGAACAGTGATAAAAGATCCATATTCTAGTTAATTTAGGTTCATATTCTAGTTAATCTGTAGTTAAAGGACAAACAGTGTGATTGAAGGGATCGCTTATTTTCTGGTGGAAATATTCCTCCTCGCATTTAGAAATATAAAATCCTGAGAAAGGGGTCATGTTACATACATATTCAGTGTCATTGCCAATGCTTATGTATCTTGCGCAATATGCGACAGCAATTTAACCCATTAGGTCTTTGGTTTAAAGGAATCATTTTCCATGCAATGCAAGTCCCCATGTGTGCGAAGGGTTAAACTTTTGCTCTCCAACCTTATCAGCTCTATAAAAAAAATATGAAGAATTTAAAGTCCACAATCAATGGCTTGAATGGGGTCTAATGAATGAAAATGTGTCAAATGCAAACAAATGTGCAGGGCATTCCAGGTTTTACTACTGTGAACTTAAGACTGGTATTTAGAAACTGAACAAATTAATTTGCTCGAAGAACAATTTCCATTTAAAAGAAAAGGAATTGTAGAGCTTCGAGCAATGCTAGTTAGGCATCTGTCCCCTGAAATAAACCTGTGGTTTATTACCCTACACATTGTCTCTGATCTCGAGTATACAAAGTTGCCATATGTATTCATTCAGACCTTATTTTATTCCCCTTTTGATTTAAAAAAATATATGCAAAAGATAGATCTAATACATGCTACCCCTGCTGGGTTCATATGTAATATTCAGTGTCATATTTTGTCCTGAGCCTTATGCATTTAATGGTGACTTCTTGGGTAACTCATTGTTGAATAGAACGTATAGCTTCTTGGGATTATTATTGCACTGTATTAGTTTTCCCGGAGTTGTCGACATCACATGTTAGAATTTGACCCCATATCTCTGGTTTTTGGATAGATGGTGTTTGCCAAGCACCTCCATTGGGTATCCAAAACAGGATACATAAAATTTTATGCCATTTAAAATTGTTGTTTTTTTTTTAATACATTTTTTGCGTGGTTAAAAACAGCACAAGCGTCATTCAAACATATCTTTATCAGTAAAATGTGTCACCTCTATTTTCAGGGGAGGGGAGAAAAACTATAGCACATTCTTCTTAATTCCAAATAACCAACATTTTATGAACAAGGTTGATGGAAAGCAGGTAAAGAACGCTTTGGCTGCCAACTATACATGCTATAATGTATATATATATTTTTCACCTATTATTTATTTCTTATTGATAACACGAGACATAGTAATTACTGACACGTTAAACACACAATAAAAATACAACTACGGTGTCATATACCTAATAATAGGTGAAGGCGTTGCTAAGTAACTGAAGTCAAATTAAAATATTTTCTTTTGACCACTAATGTGCCTGGAAGTACCATGTTCACTATTAAGCTTTTATCACGGACTCTAACGAAATGTAACTTACTCAGAATATTTTAAACCATGTAAAATATAAAAGAGTATAATTTTTTTTGTAATAACGTTTCTTTCCAAACTATGAATAACTGCATACCTTTTCTGTAAAAATGACCCTAAACTGATATTTTTAAAGGTGCAGTTACACTTACTAATAAACATGATAGTTGCAGTTATGTGAACGCAACCAGAATTCTGAGACGGCGTTGAAAGGGTTTTATACATGGACTGGGAAATAAATGCATTAGCTATTCCAAAGCCTCCATAATTAAGGGCAGAGTCGTCGATCTCTGATGCGCGATATTTAACACGATCCGACGTTAACTGCCATTGACGTGAATCGTAACAAACGCCGGATCGGGTTACTATACCGCGCATCGCAGCTTGATAAATCCCGGCATAAAGCGGATTTTATGCGCATTTTCTCAAGTCCCAATTGAGGCCTAAATTCATGGAGGCTTCTCAAAATGGTAAATAATTATTTCTTCAAGATACCAAACCTACAGGGACATTTCACAATGAAGTATGAGAGTAGAGCAAAAAAGGGAAAGAGATTTTGGGGCTATGTAAATACAATTGCACCTTTTTGAAAATGTCCAACACAGCTGTTTGCTAACAGCATTCAGTGTGCTGTACGGGGGGAGCCTTTGATGTAAGATCATTCATAATGTTTAATAGCAATATATCCTTGAACGCAAATACAGTATCAGATATACAGTGCTTCCTGGACTGAGCTAGTAAATTATGTATAGAGTACATTAGAATTATCTTTTGAAATGCCACAGATTGCTATCCATACAGCATACCCCGATTTGAAAGGAAATACATTTTTTTTAATCAACTTTAAAAGATGCTGTTAATTTTAACTCACTGTAAGCAGCACCTGTTTAGGAAACTGGAGTTTAGCCAAAGTTGTGCTTGGAAAATAACCTTTTTTTTTTTTTAAATTGTATTTGTGCAAATAGCTGAACCACAGAAAGAGGCATATTTTTGAACACAGTGCAGCTGTTGAGAAATATTTAGCAAACTCAAAAAAAGAGAAATTGGTATCCACATTTTTCTGTCCGCTGGAGAATTTCATTTTAGCGTCTTTCTCCACAACTGATAGAAAGTTTTGGCAAGAGGTTAAAAAGTTAGAAAGGGAACAGCTATTTTTTTTCTGTGTTGTATTTTTTTTCTATGTTGTATTTTTTTTCTAAAGAGAATAGTCAGAGAACTGTATTTAGCATCGCTAGGCTCGTGTGCACTTGCATTTAGATGGATAATGTATTTATCATTAACCGCTTACCGCCAGAGGGGCATGTATAGGCATTGCAGAGCGCCTCAACTATCCAACCTTAGGTCTGTTTGAAACACCTGTGCTTCCGGAATGGCGGCATTGCTCTGATGGAGAAAATAAAAGCACATTTATACCATATTAAACATATTGTTTTTTCTTGATGTTAGTAGTCATAAAAGAAACATTAAATAATAACACGTGCCTTATTCCTATTAATTACACAATAGCCACATTCCTTTGTAGCACATAAAATTGCAGGTAAAAGCAGAAATATGTAGATTGCGACATTATTTTTTTTTTTAAAAAGGGATAATCATAGATTGCATGAAAAGAGTGTTTTAGAATAACTTATTTTGTTCAGCTTCCCAAAAAGTGTTTATAAATACTCCCCCCAAAAATGTTAAGACACATACTGTAATAAAGATGTAATTAGTGGTCAGGAAACCCCTTGGCTGCTATGAATGAAAGGGGCAGTTTTTGTTTAGAAGCCCTCTAAAAATCAGAAAAATGTACGACATAATATCTGTTGCACAGCACATAAATTAGAAAGGCAGGAATAATTGGAGAGTGCATGGAAAGACAGGGACAAGAAACGCGCTTCTTTAAAGTAGCTTTAAAATGAAGGTGCGTCTTTAAAAATAGCTTTTATTTATTTAAAATGAAACCACTGATTTCATGTAAAAGAGAGGCAGACTCACCTCTGCTCACACATCGAAATGATAATGATAAAATGCAATAAGATATTTTTTGGTTTGTGCCCAAATCCCTCAACAAGTTTTCTTTTTGCATGTTCATATATTTCTGATTCTGTTGCTATTTTTGCAGCGATATCTGGTGATATAGATACAGTATGTAGGTTGCACTGTTCTTCACAATACACCCAGTTTCTGCTGCTACTGTGAACCCAATTCTAAAAGCATGTCTGTGAAACAGACAAATTAAAAGAAAGCAATACCAATACGCAAACATTAAATGTGAGCTCTTGCATCACCTCGAACATACCTCTGACAGGGACTCTCTTTATTTGCATAACAAACATTTTTTTCCGAGCAGTTTAGAGATTGCGTTTCACAACAACCACAATTCATACCCAATATAAAGTGTAACTATGTTGGATTAGAGGAGTTTGTTGAAGAATGTACATCTTAAATGACACAAGCAAATAATGCATCTTGTCCTCAAAGGAGAATCACACTATTTGTTTGCATTGTTTGTGCAAAATGTGAAATATCTTATTTGTTATTGTCATTTGTGCATAGCCTTTTAATTGCAGTGCATAATATAAGAAATAAAATATAATGCATGCATTCTGCTTTATATTGCTTTCTTGAGAGCCAATAGCGCAGTAGTTGCACTACAGATAGATGTAGCACCCCAACTTTTATTTCCGGTAGCAAATGAAAAAGAAATGTATTTTGTCAAACAGCAACGGTGACCTGTTCTTTTTTTCAGTGGGTACTAAAATGTGATGGGTTGATAAGGATTGCATGTGTGTGTGTTTGTCACACAAAAAAGAGAGAGACAGACACACAGCACCAAGACTGATCAACCTGTTCAATGCTGGGGAGATTTATAATGTGTTGCACACCTTAACAGCTATGGAAACCTTTGTGCTCTGTCAGGAGGGCTGCAAAGTGCATGGAAATGGGCTGCAGGCCAGTGTGGCAGCAAAGTGATTTAAATAGAGATTTAACATTGCAAAGTGGAAATCTTATTATGTTTCACAAGTTTATATTAGATTATTGCACGGTTGTTAAAAATATATATATATATATATATATATATATATATATTATATATATATATATATATATATATATATATATATATATATATATATATGTCATGTCATGCAGAATTTGAAAACATACACACAATTGTAAAATAATATTTCCCTACTCAATTTAAAAATTAAAATTGTCATTGTTTTTCATCTTTCATTTTTTCATTGTGTTCCAGTCCGAAATATTGTAAGATTTTGTGCTTCCGGTGTTCAACAGATATTGATGTTGCTCTCCAGAAATAAACATTCACCCTTAGAACACTCGCTCAGTCATTTTAAATTGGTTGCTTCAGAATTCAAAGCGAGTGTGCTCGTTTTACAAATGTAGGCCCAAAGCCTTGCTCCTGGAAAGCACAATACATCACCAAATATCAAACAAAGTTTAGTTATCGACTCAATTCTGCAGCAATTTTATTAGTTTACTTATCATTTTTATGAAATTTAAGGGTGGCCATTTTTAAGAGACTCCACAGAAAAAAAACGTTTTTTTTTTTTTTAAATCAATATTTCTTCGTAGCAAAACATTACTGGAAGATTTCACAATGAGGGCATGAAAAAAAGGACAGTGTTTAACAGTGTTAGGACAGTGTTAAAAATGTTGGGTTGAGTAGCCTTTTTGCAAAGTGATGTAGCTACACACAGGTAAACACCTTGGTTTGGGTAGAACGGCAATCACAAGTGATTGTCAAAATACAAGACCCCCAGCCAGGACCTTTAAAGGGTTTTTGTCAAACCTTATGTCCTTGAGGGGAAAATGTGCAGCAAATTGAAGAGTTTTCAAGCAATAGGCAAAAATGACATTCTTATCCTAATTTGGTCCTTTTGCAGTGTGAGTTAAATCTTCAGGGTACTAAGGGGTTAATGAAATGTATTTGCAGTGAAAATGTAGTTCGTATTTCATTTGCCCTGCACAGAACACACATTGAAGAGGGACCACATAGAAATCAGGTCTTCTATTATCAGAAAATCACATTTCCTGTTTAGTAATAAGTGCTGTTTTTACCCCTCACTTCCCACTGAATGTGTGCGAATCGGATTGCAAAGCAAGAAAAAGGCATGGAGGTAATTTAGGTTTTACTGCAAGGAAAGCAGAAAGGGGCATTAAGGAAAATCTGTGCATCGGGCAGAGGGGAGAAAGTATCATTTAACCGTACACTTGACGTAAGCAGAATTTAACACATAATGAGATTTTCGGCAGGCAGGTTTAAAAGGTGTTTTCATATTTAAAAATTCAATACACTTTCTGGGGATTAAATCGTCACTGTCAGACTGGAAATTTTAGGAGGCTTGTCAAGGTCATCTTGTCACACACTAAAGAGCACATATGTTTTCTGATAATTATTCATCTCAACACGTTCTTTTATTATTTCGGTAGGCTGGCTGCTTTGTACTATTTTAACTTCTGCACTGCTGAGAGGGATTTAGCAAAGCATTGCTGGCGATGACAATATAGGAATTTAGGGTTCAATTAAAAAAATATAAATTTTTACGACACTTTTACATCCCTTTAATGCCATCTGCCTGATCCTTTCTTTTATAGCGTTAAGAAGAGGTAATTGTGGTTTCGCTGTTTTGGGTAAGGAGGGACAAAAAAATGCCTTTTCCTCCAATTGGAATTACCACTTTTATTGCCTGATGATAAAATGTATCAAGAGCTAACACTATAATTTGTTTAAATAAATCCATTATCCATAGGAATATATAAAAACAGTGTAAATTTAGGACAAAAACTGGTACTCGTATTGGTGCAAAAAGATAGCCTAAACCTGTACAACAGACAGTGTGGAAGGTATTAAAACCAAAGTTAAAATCACAGTTTTGGATCAAGATAACAATAAGTTTATTTCATATAGACATAATACAAAAACTGAAAGAGAGGAAATACAAATAAAAAACAACAACAATATTATTCGAGGATAAAAGTCTTAGAGGTCTATGCATATATTATAAAACCATATATGAATATTTTTTCTAAATAAATAAATAAATAGACATAGTCCTAAAAAGACCAATAAGGCACTGTTAGGTTCCTGTTCATTAAATAATCCACTAATTCTTCGAATACGCTATGAAAAGAGTGAAGCAGGAAGAGCGCAAAAAAAAACCACCCTATTGTGTGGTCATTTGGTCAACTGGAGAAATATATATAAAACATATCCACTGAGAAACCTGAGAGGGTAAATGGCTTGTAGGACAGTGCATCCTACTGGGATCTTATAGCAGATCTCCTTCCGAATCCCACAACTCCTGCCACACTTCAGGGCTGGCGTTCCTTAGGTGCTGCGCCCCAAGTCGTGTCCTTCATAGTCTGCATCAGCAGTGCGCAAACTCTACGTGTTACGCAGTCCGCGCTGCTTCATTGGGGTTTTTTTTTGCGCTCTCTTTGTCTTTCTCTTTTCATAATGATTAAATGTGCGCGATAGGATTGCGCGGAAAAGTTAACACCATTTAAAAACATTAAGGAAAGAACGCCACTTTCATGGGTCCAAGAAGTGTTTTGATAATTTTCCTGACTACTCTATAGAACAGGGGTTCTTAACCTTTTTGAACCTACGGACCCCCGGATCTTCAAGTATTTAACTGCAGATCCCCACACTATTAAGTAATATATTTTCATAAAAATGCGATATAAATTATCGGAAAAAATATGAACTTAGGATAGGACACAGTGAGTGACAGAAATACGAGGCCTTTGTGGTCGCTAACAGCGGTTTGCAGAACTTAAATATCGTCAGAGTTTTCACTTTTTATTTCATTTTTCCGGTTCCGTTTTAGGCAGTTCTAAAAATGTATTCTTTAATTTTTTTTCACGGTACCCCAGGACCTGCTCCACGCACCCCCAGGGTGTCCATGGATCACAGGTTAAGAGCCCCTGCTATAGATGTTTTTTTGAACATTATACATTAATGCAGGAACATTCACTCAATTAATCTTACCACAGTATTTCCACAGACCCACAACTGATATACCAGGTGAGGGAGGCTTTGTTACAGTATCTTTATCAACACCCTTGTTGACAAAGGCAGCATTGGCGCCCAAACGGTCTCACTCAATACCAGCTGGTTCTGATTGAGTTATGAAAGTCTATTTAAGAGGAATTCATGTCAAAGCACTAACCCAGGAGAAATGGCCAGCACTGTTTTGACTTCTAATTGAACACATTTTAGTATACATATTTATTATTTCGGTTGCGCCAAATTCTAATCAACAACCTGACAAACACTTGATTTAAAAATAAAATAAAAGTACGTGCAACTAAGGAAAGGTGCAGCTTTTCTAAGGACACAGCGCATTTTAAAGGAGAAATTACATAAACGGCTGTTATATTTAGTGAGTCTTGCAAATATTTATTTCCAAAATGTACATGGGATTGCATGTTTATCTGCTGAGCTATTAAGCTCGCTGCAACCGCTGCTCTGGATGAAAATGCGTCCGTGGAATAACACAGCAGGTCTACAGAGTTTTTTCCACAAGATCAATGCCACAGTTGAGTTTACGAGAAGAGCCCTGATGAAGGAAACTTAGTGGTGATTTGAAGGTGCAGTTTAGTCCGTTCAGGATTTCTTTGAACATGTTTTGATAATGGGGGCACCACTAACCACCCGTAATCCAAGCGCATCAATACTCGTATCAGAATTGAAGTTTATGTTCTAATCTATGAAGACTGAGGTTTGCCATGTGCTGACATGTCTATGGAACGACTTCTCGACATGCCACATTGTCTACTCCTTTTGAGAACAGCCTAGGTTTTCAAACGGAAAGCCATTGTCTGACCTCTGGTTGGCGTCTTCTTTGCGGTCCCACTTATGGTAAAAACAGAAGTCTAGTTTGGATAGGACTGTACCTTTAAGCTGGAAGCAAATATTGGAGATGTAGCCTTTCTTTAAGTAACAAAGTGAAGTAATGGCAATGGAGTATGATGACTTGTTAATTAACTGGCTGTTGCTGAGTAACTTCAATAGGGGAATTGTGGGTCTCAGGAGTAACATTGAGAGGAAATAACATCTTCCAGTGTGTGTAAGCGAGTTTGGATAGAAGGAGTAAGGTAATCTTCTCTATTCACCCCTCCTATTTGCTACTTTCCCCCAAAGGCTTGTAATCTGATCCAATACACAATGAATGAGCAATGTTCGGCATTGCAGCTTCTTTTATTCCTATAGGGTGACGTTTTGTCCTAAGCTCATGCGTGGGGACCTGGGGTGATCGAGGAAGTCAAGTCAGGGGAAATAGGAAGATTGGAGAGGGTTGGAAGGTACAATCACTAGAGATCACTATGTCAATAACCCCTTCAGTTCAGAAATGAGCTACTACTCAATGTAGCTTCCATCTCCGAAACTGCTGAAAAAGTACCCGTACGTTTGTGCAAGAAAACATAATCCTTTCAAAAGTGGGATCTCCCCCGGACACCTCTTTTTCTGCCCCAGATAACAGGGAAAAAAATGTGAGAGCCAAGAATGCAATTGACGAGACATGTTACTACTGTATAATACAGGTTCTCTCTGTAACTGTACCCTAAAGCCTCCTAACGAGGTGCATAACACTTTCTAAAATAGAGACGTGGTAAGGAGGACCAAACTGCGATGAAATAGCTTCATACACTGACACAGAGATGCATGTTCAAAAAGAGTCTTTAAATGTCTAGTTATGGCTTCATCAGGTTCGATACATAGTGTTATAACTCGCCGGGTGTTTAAGCGGTAAGGAGAGCGCTTAAAAGGAAGTGAGAGTGTTGCCTAACATGCAATAAATGGAGAAATCAGCTAGGCTGAACCCTAAATGATTTATGATAGCCAATAATAAATACAAATAAAAATCACTGAGATAACCCACTTCACGTGTATATATACTTAGTTACATAGTTACAGTGTAGATGAGGCTGAAAAAAGACGAGTCCATCAAGTTCAACCTATGCTACATTTAGACAACAGATACTTTATCCTATATCCGTACTTACAGTATATTGATCTAAAGGAAGGCAAACACAAAACCCCAAGTGAAATATCATTCAATGATATCTCATAAGGGGAAAAAGTAATTCCTACCTGACTTCAAGAATTGGCAACTTTGTATGTGTCCGGTATTACCTTTCTGGACATAGTGACCTGACCGGCTTGGGGGGCAGCAGGATTTCCACGAGCAGGGAGAGAGCAGGGCTGCTGCTATGGGGCTGTGAAGCTTCCTCCATCCTGATTGGCTGCTGTTGGGTAATGCAGCCAATCAGGAGGTAGGTGTCAGGATACCTGGGGGTGGGGCCAAGGAGAGGAGGAAACCGTATGGCGTGGTGAGAAGGTGTGTGTGTGTGTGTGTGTGTGTGTGTGTGTGTGTGTGTGTGTGTGTGTGTGTGTGTGTGTGTGTGTGTGTGTGTGTGTGTGTGTGTGTGTGTGTGTGTGTGTGTGTGTGTGTGTGTGTGTGTGTGTGTATTTCGAGCGCATTGCACTTTTCACCATTGTGTCCAGTATTTTTGGAGATGCCACCTGGCAACCCTATTTGTAATTCCTTAAAACAGCACTCTTTGCTTGGACTGGTGAGTCCCTTGGAGCTCATCTGTGGTCCCCCAACCCCTTCCTGTTCCCAGAAATATTTGTGGGCTTTGTTCATGCCGATTCTGCGACAAAAAACTACAAATGTGCCACAGAGTCACAAATAGAACGTTGCAACATCACCAGATGATGGAAAAGCCTGACCCCGCTAGCTCATGAACTGGGAGGGCCGACAGAGATTGGGGGAGCCCCTGGTTCAGGAAACATAAGAATAGCGTGCAGCGTGGACTACTGCTTTAGAATCTTGGACAAGTCTCTATATTCTAGTTCCTAGGTTACTTAGATTAGATTGTAAATTATTGGGATGTAGATGCTTTGTACCTCTATTGTTCCACTATGAGATTATTATAGCATTGGTATAGAGGCCCATGATAATACTGGTTCAGTAATTGCAGGTTTGGTTACTTGAAGTTGTATTGTATGTCTTTATTTATATAGCACCAAAAGTGTACTCAGCGCTTCACAAAGAAAACAGTATGGGGAATTAGGATAATATAATAAGCACAGCAAAATCAGACAATAGGAAAGGAAATCCCTGCCCCAAAGAGCTTACAATCTAAGTGGTATGATGGGAGATTTACAGAGACAGCAGGTGAGGGAATAAGTGCAGTAGATGGCAGTGCTTGGTCACAATGGGTGGTAGGAGTGACTGTGGGGGTGGGACAATAGCCATGAGTGCAGGCTATTGGGATGCTTGATTTGTGGGGCAAGTTTTAAGGTTGGTCAGGATTATATCAGAAGGCTAACACCATTTGCATGGGAGGAGATGGCATGGGAGAAATTATGTTGGAACAATTGGAGGCTTGTATATATTACCACACGTATCAAATGGATAGATCTTCAGAAGTGCACCAAATTAGGGCAAATAACATGTACCTAATTAGGTGACGGACATTATTTTTCCTTAATTTAATGGGCATTCCCAAAGCTAATCATATGCATAAATAAAGTCACATAGCAAAACCACCATTGTTATGTTACCTGCGTTTTCCAATACACTGCACATGTGCATTGGTGTATTGTACATTTAAGGAGCGTTATTAATGTAGCGTTATTAACAGAGATTGTCATGTGTGTTACCAAAAGCTAATAATGCAAACCTTGTTATAATATTAGAAATGTATCATTTTTACACGTATTGACTCTTTCACGTAATTATATGGTATATAATGTAATAATTACTGCATAGAGTACAGGTGAAAAATAATGTATATCCATATGTCCATCCTTCTTTTATTTTAATTGTGCATTGATATAAATGAAATATTAATTAATATTGTTGAGGTATGTAGGGATATGCATTACTGTACACCCATACTTTATACAGTCATTATTACATTATACAGTATACCATATTTGTTCATACTAACATATCAGTTTAATCAATAAAAAACATGATATAGTTTATGATGTGTTTCAGACATTCATATGTTCCATCATATATATATATATATATAAATATATATATATTTTTATATATATATATATATATATATATATATATATATATATATATATATATGTGTAGGACACATAAGTCATATACTCTGCATTGCTTTTAGGCTATTCCCAGGAATAACTCATTGATAATCACGGTGTGGATGTGAGTAACGGCAGCTTTTGGAAGGTGCTAAATATCGTAGTGTTATTCCCATGCGCTAAACGTAACGGAGGTCTGAGGATCTCCGGTGTTAGGTAAACTGCTCATTACCATAGGATTTGCATATGAGTAAGCCTGGCATCCGTTAAAATTTAAGGATCCATTATTGTCTAGAACAATGCCAGGACATCACTACGCTAAGCACCTTTGGGGATACGCGTTACCGATATGGATGTGTTAAAGTGAGATAACGGGACGTTAAAAAAATTGTGATGTTCCAAGGATCTCCCCAAAGTCTCCAACTGCAAAACCAGTACAAAAATACAGCAACAAAAAAATCACATATTTGGTCTAATAAATAGGTTTTCAAAATGACATGAGGGTATCATGGATCATGGCTTTTACCATGAAAACATTCGCTGTTACAGATATGTATCAGAGCTTATAATAATTAGGTTCTTTACCACCAGTTACTTTCTTTCTCCTGTTCACGTACGCAATTGTACAGGCCAGGCACTGTATAAACTGGTTTTATACTTAAAGCAAAACTTCCAACATTTTTATGCTCCCTACTACACCCCCCCCCTTCCCTTTTTTTTTTTTTTAAACCTAGTTTTTTTATTTTGTATCCAAATAAACAGTTTTACATACATGTAATGCAATTTTTAGCTAGCGGGAAGTACAGAAAGCAACAAAAAAAAAGGGAATAGAATTATAAGGGTGAAGGGGGAGGGACAATATGGTACATCACACAATGAAATAGTACAACAGGATACATCAGCTATGCAGGTCAATTATCTCAGCTAGGTTTCTTTATTTTTATTAATTAAGGTTTTTTTTGGCCCATTCTTGAGAATCATTGTGCAGATTTACACCCCTTTTTAACAGCATGAGGTCACCCGGAGCTGAACTGCGCTGTTTCTGCGATTCTTACCAGTGAAATTACTACAGTTACTTCCTGGTTTGTCTAGGGGATTTAGATGGTCGAACAACAGGAAGCTGCAATGGATGGCGCTGCGGTTTCACGTGGATCCGTGGGACCACCAACATTTGGTGGCCATTTTTTTTTTCCCTGGAGGGAAATTTAAAACAGGTAACTTCCCGGTAAGTATTTCGGAAGCCATGTGGTGCCAGGAGATGGAAATAGCGCCGTTCAGAGCTGTACGGCCTCTCTATTGTGCAATGTGGATGGAAAGACCAGAATGCCAACAATGGGACACAGCATCACGTGCCCGCTGGTTATCTCACCAGCTCCTGCAATAACTCCCATTGACTTAACACCGGAGTGGGTGCGATAACCCTACCCAATGTGTCCCAAAGTGAAAGCCCGACTCCCAGGTCCTGGATAACGGGCAAAATAGCCACGAGCGTTCTTTGGACGTTATTCAGGTGTGAAAATTGAACTGCATCTTTTTGTTCCCCCTCATGAAACTGCATGCATTAATAACAGGATGGATTCATCCCTGGCATGAAAGTAGAGGTCATATTGAGGAAAATGACACCGAACATCTAAAAATGTCATCTACTTTAAGAGATCCTGGGCACGGGGCCAAGAGTAGCATTTAAGGCGGCACGGATTCTTTCCTCCAAAAATAACACGGAGCGGGCGTCTGCTGAGCAAAGATCGCTGCGAGACACCTTAAGCAAAGGAAGATATTTTCCACCCATTTTCCCCCCCACAATAAACAGGCATATTTGCTGCACATCTATTAAAGGAGAACACCCCACCCCCTGTTAATGAAACACAGAAAATGAAAGCTCTATGAAAATATTCAACATGCTGTATTTCTTTTTAAATGTGTTTCAATTTTCATTGTCAATCAAAAGCTTTTAATTACAATCCTCGCCCCCCCCCCCGCCCCCCTTGTGAGATTGCGGAGGGGAAGCCTGTGGGCCCTTATACAAGCAGAAATCTCAGCACCTCCACATGCTGGCAAAGGAAGAGGAATCGGTAACGAAAGCAGAAAAAGGAAATGGTTAAATGGTTGCAACGCCAAATAAATACTGTCATTCAGCCTTTCACTGCCGGGGGGGGGGGCCTCTTCCCTCACTGGCATAAATGGGGTTCAAATCATTGATAGTGTATTATTATTATTACAGATTTGAAGCAGGGGGTCCCCGTAGCTGAACCCTGTAAATTTCAGATCCGAGGACCCCTTGCTTAGTAGGGGGTGCCGGTATCTCTGAGGAGTTTAAAAGTCCAGATCACGCGGGCCAATAGGAAGCCTCACTGGATGACATCACGGCTTCCTATTGGCCCGTGTCACGCAGGACATTTAAACGCCGCCATTAGATTAAGGGTGACAGTTTCTCTGCTTGCAGGGATTCCGGTGCTGAAATTAACGCTGTTCAGCTCAGGAGACCGTCTGCTTCAATCCTGTAATAAAAAAAGAAATATATATATTTTTCAAGTTAACCCGTATTAGTGCTGTAAGTGAATTATTCATCCTTACCAGAACCTATTGTGTTTGGAAATAATGACGTTTGGTTTGGAGTATACATTATAGCCACAGGTAGACATGTTTTCTTGTCATCCTATAAAACTGTTTATTTAACTTTTTACTTCACTACTGAGGTTCATGTATGAAAATTTCCAAGCTGCAAAACAAGGGCAAGAACCGGGCCAAAGTTATCTAAGGGAAAAATCTAGTTACAATCAACGAGATGGTTTGGGGCTTAATAAATGTGTTGCAATTAAATTCCAGTTTTGCAGTCGGAGGATTTCGCTGACGTGTGATTGGAAACTGGTGCAAAAAAACCCAGCATCAGATACTATAATCCCAGTGAAAACAATGATTTCTCTTTGGTTTGGTGCTTTTTTACAGCGAATGTTGTACCAGTTGTGTGTCTAAAACACTTTTATAAATAACCTTTCTATAGCGATGTAATTAATTAAACAATTAAAAAGTCAACTTTATAGGCTTCTGAAAAAAATGAAACAAACCTCTGTCTTAAAAAATGCCTAGGCACTGAAGTGGTTAAACGTGACATTATTTCCTGTGTACTGTGGCCATATAAACATTTTATATTCCAAGACAAGAAACAATCAGTGTATTTAGGTGCTGTGTGAAATCTCGCTGCATTATCTTGTGAATATTCATGACCTCTTGTTCCTTTTGATATATCTGCTCACGCAGGTACACGCGGGATTCTTCCGCAGCCGTGATGTGAAAATCGTTGATGCCTCAAGTTCAAAAGGTACTTCTTCGTTTTACATTCCGAGTACGTAAGAAAGGGCGGCGCAGTACGCGAGCCGCTACAAACCGCCGCCGAGCGCACGGAAACGCACGGGTCAAATGAAGGTAGAAAAGGTCGATGTTGCAAGATGCGCTGAAACATGTCATTCTGCTGAAATCGATTGAGCTCCAGAAATATACTCGGAAGGTGTAAGATTGGGGGCAATAAGTATGCACCGATTATCTAAGGGCAAGCCTATTAACCATTTGGCTGCCAAATGTGTCTGCAACGCATTGAAATGCAATGGTAGCCAACAGCTAATTATGTACAAGTGTTTGTTTTTTTTCTCATCAAAATATTTTTACAAATATTACTTTCCGTGGGTTTTCCTAAAATATACATTTTATTTTTGGAAACATGTTTTTTTGTCCCATTTTTATAGATGCCCTTCCTTTTCTATCTTCTGCTGTAAGGTACCCGCGTGTACAATATTTTGTTTTAGATTTTTCCAGAAACAAAATAGCGGGCATTTCCACCTTCCTTCTGTTGCATAAAAATTGCTACAGATGCAGCGGCCGTTATTCGAACAAATCACGGCGCCGTTTTCGTGTGCGCTGCTGTATTCCACGCAGCATTGATGCGGCCAATCGCCCCAGGCACACGTGTTTATCGCGGTTGCTTTGTTTGAATTTCATGGATTCTGTTTCTTTGTGTGCAATGAAATGAAAGAATTGCAATGTGTACAGTACTGTGCTACTGTGTCAATTTCAGGTGTTTTAAAACCAGAACACTAAAATGCCATTTTCAGCACTCGCGTCTAAAGGCGGTATGGTTGGAAGAAATCCCGCGCCATGACGTGGGTATTCCGAGGTATACACCGCGTGAAGTGTTCGAATAACGGCCGCTGCATCTGTAAGTAAAATTAGAACAGTATCCTCAGACTCCCGGTACTGTTAGCACATGATAATAACGCGACGATATTTTGCATCTTTCAAAAGCTGCCGTTACTCATATCCAAACCTTGCTTATCAATGAGTTATTTCTGGGAATAGCCTAAAAGTAAAGTACTGAGTATCGGAGTTTCATTACAAAAAGTTACGTGTCATACAAAGATATAGATACTATGAATCATGTAACTCTCTGAAACACATCATGAACTATATCATGGTTTTTTAGTGATTAAAGGGATATGTTTATGTGAACTAATATGGTATATAAAGTAGTAATGACTCTGTAAGGTATGGGTGTACAATAATGTATATCCATATGTCCGTCCTTCATTTCTTTTAATTGTACATTAATATAAATGAAATATTAATTTATATTGTTGAGGTATGTAGGGATATACATTACAGTAGACCCATACGTTATACAGGCATTATTACAATATATACCGTATAATAAAGTGAAAAAGGTAAGTGTAAAAATGATAAATTTCTCATATTATAAAAAGATTTTCATTATTAGCTTTTGGTAACACACATGAAAATAAAAATCTGTTAATAACGCTACCTTAATAACGCGCCTTAATAACGCGCCTTAATAACGCGCCTTAAAGTTTTATCCATGCGCATGTGCAGTGTATCGGAAAACACAGGTAACGTAACTATGGTGGTTTTGCTAACGGACTTTATTTATGCATATGTATGTATGTACGCATGTATGTCTTTATTTATATTGCGCCATTAATGTACATAGCGCTTCACAGCAGTAATATGCGTGACTATCATATAAATAAGCAAAACGGTGAAAATACTAGGTGCTCCAGATAGTGACGTGTTATTCAAGTGACAAAATTATACACCATATTTTAGTGATAAATATGTGACTTTATATAATAAATAATGTGACAAGTGCACAGTGGAAAACATAATAAATATTTGCAACTCCCTGCTCGAACCTACTGGTAGGGACTGTTCTCGTAGCCCCCTATAGATTGATGACTTCTGCAATACTCAGGAGGAGCATAGGATAGGTGCATAAAGAAAAAGAGAAAAACACAGCTAAGAGCAGGTGTTTTCCATTAAGCGACTTGATTTCAGTCTTGGCTCTTATGTTCTGCCTACTTACAATGTAGTAGGTAAGTTAGTGCATATCACAAACGTGGCAATCTTTCTGTAATAGCACAAAGTTGGTACAATGTGTACAAATTTTAAAAGCATATGACACAATCAGTGTACACCGTCACCTCTCCCTCGTGTGCCTCCTGTCCCGGTGATGGATCCCCAGCTGTCTCGGTCGGTGTCTTGGGCTCCCCAGTGCCTCCCCAGTGCCTCCCCAATCTAATTGGTTGGTAGGAAGAACGTACAGAGACAGTAGGAGGGCGTTCTGATAAGTGCATCTGCAAAGGGACAAGGTTTATGTATAAGGTGTTAATTATCAGCCACGGTGCTGCTCATATGCTTCCTTAGCAGTTGTGTTTTGAGGTTGGTCTTAAAGGTGGATAGAGAGGATGCTAGTCGGATATTGAGGGGAAGGGCATTCCAGAGGTGTGGGGCAGCCAGTGAGAAAGGTTTAAGGTGGGAGAGGGCTTTAGATACAAAAGGGGTATATTATTAGCTTTGAGGATCCCCGTTAAATGAAGAAAAAATACTTAATTAGGTAACATAACGTTATTTGCCTTGGTGTAACTACAGTACGGGATGCCCGACACATCCCACGGGCCCCAGCTCTAGGCAAAGGCAGTCGGGACCCTACCTCCAGACTCTTGATTACCCCCCCCAAGCCGTTACAGAGATCCCCGCGCTCTTCCCCACAGCAATGAAACTGATTGTCGGGGAGAGAGCGGCGCCTCTGTAACACAGCAGCCCTCCTCCGTGACGTCACGGCGTCATGTGATGCTGTGTCGTCATGCGATACAGCATTGCATGGTGATGCATTGCCATGGCAAGGCTCCGTGTCATGTAGTGACGTCATGACATCGCCCGGGGACCCCTTAAGGCGAAGGTACGCAACTGGTTATTTGCCCTCATTTAGCACACTTCTGAGGATCTAACCCATAATCCTTTTCAGCGTATTGTGCATCGAGACAAGCAATTCTCTTCAAACTTGCCTCACGTTTTTCTGAAATGTCACGTTTTCACAAACATTTACATTGATTGAAAATGGCAGTAAACAGCAGTATATAAAAGACCATGTGACCTTGTAAATTGACTTTTAATGTGTCCAGGAAAAAATTCACCGCACCTCATATAAGAAAGAAAAAGAAAAAAGAAGAAAAGAAAAAATTGTGAAGCACGTTCAAAAAAGCCTCCAAACAACAGCCAGTGGTGAGATATCCACTTACATGAAAATGCCTGGGCTCAGCACTCAAAGGGTATCTCTGCTCCTCCTCTCCACAGCAATGGACAGAGAAACGGAGCTTCTTCTTAAAATGTCAACTTTATATAGATCAGGGTGTCACTCACATATAGGCAGAGTATACACAGATACAATGGAACCAGCTGAATTTTTTCCTGGACACATCATCGTTTGAACTGGGATCAGTTCCTTTTTCACGCAGCACTGAACTCTACGCATGTAGTTTAGACTACTTTTATTACTGTTTTGGTAGCGCATCCTACATTTGTTTATATTGACTTTTAATGCTTTGCAAATATTTTGTCCCAGATGTGCTACGATTTTTGTGAAAATACTGCACATCTCTTACCATGCATTACTATGTCTTTACTAACCGCAAACTGTATTTCAACTATTAACTATATCTATATGTATTAACAGTTTTGTATTAACACTTTTGGGGGAACTTTTCTTTTTTTTTTTGCACAGTATTCACCAGGGTCCAGAAAATTGTTCTTATCAGATATAAATCTTATTGGAAGCAATGCAGTTATTTTCTTTGAGAAATCTAGTGCTGTATTTTGCACCAGTTCTGCTCAAATTCTCAAGACTTTAACAAATACTCCTTATGTATCAGGGAACAGTACTTTGCTCTACGTCTGCCCTTGGCAGCAGCTAGAAACATTGACATTTATTTATGAACAAATATAAAACTGGAATGTTGCATTCTTGGATGTTTATTCTCCGTTTGCCTGAGTGGCAATGAAACTACCAACTCTGGGCTGGCGTTAAACTTGTCTGCCTGAGAAACTAGCGGGGGAAATAATAAGACTGGAACATAAAGTAGTGGCAAATAGTAAAGAATATGAGGGAATTAGCAGGTTAGACGGGGGAAACAATATCTTCTTCCTACATAGCCCATAAAAGCTGAAACCTCTTAAGGATCAGGGTGGCTAATGCCAGTTATAGGTTAATAGCTGAGCACTTAGGGGGCAGATTCACTAAGCAAGGATGTGGGTATCGGGCATCGCACCATGATTTGGCGTTAACGTGATTCTAGTCAATGGCAGTTAATCCCTTTTCAGGGTCCGGCACAGCATATCCGCCCTTATGGAATCCTGCTGTGTCCTATTGGGAATAGTAATAAGCTAATAATAATAACTTTATTTCATTTAGCGCTTTTCTCCCAACGAGACTCAAAGTGCGTTACAATTACAGTACAGCGCGCGGTACGCAGCACATGGGAATGTTACAGGCACAGGTCCCTGCCCAGGTGAGCTTACAATCTATGGTTTGGGTGCCTGAGACACAGGGAGGTAAAGTGACTTGCCCAAGGTCACAAGGAGCTGACATTAGGAATAGGTTTAACATGTTTAATAATATGTGCCTTACAAAATATAATGGCAGTAAAACCCATCGTCCAATTCAGGTTACAATTAAATTGTCAAGAAAAAAATAAAGATTGAATACTAGTTGTGTACAATGTAATTCTTTCAAAGTCACCTATTAAACATATCACTGTCATTTGTTCAATTTGATCCCATACCAGACAGCACCTCTAAGGGTCAGTGCTGTGTATCATGATATTCTATAAGCCCCGCAGTACTGGAGGAGTCTGCAGTGAGCTACTATACATGCTGTTCAGCACTCAAGGGGTTAATCGGCTCCCCAATTCTTACATCAGGGGTGGCCAACTCCCGTCCTCAAGGGCCACCAACAGGTCAGGTTGTAAGGATATCTCTGCTTCAGCAAAGGTGGCTCAATCAGTGGCTTAATCGTTGACTGCCTCACTTGTGCTGAAGCAGGGATATCCTTAAAATCTGACCTGTTGGTGGCCCTTAGGACTGAAGTTCGCCCACCCCTGCCTTACACCGTGCAAATGCCAACGGACACCTGTGTCTATTTGTTTGGCTATGACATGGTTAACACCTTTGCTGGCTGCAGAGCAATGCTTTGCAGGACGCCCTGGCAGCCAAGGGGTTAACATGGCGTCTCTCATCTGAAACACGGCGGCTGCCGAGTCTACAAACGGTTAACAAAACATTTCTGGTAAGGAGCCGGCTGCTGCGACCCCTACGGAAATATTCCGTCTAAGGTTACTACGGGGAGGGGAAATCAAATTTCATCAGCGCCGATGATTGACAGGTCAGGGAGAGGCAGAGAGACCTCTGGTCAGATAGGGAGTTTGGGGAAAGGAAGGACAACTGCAGGAAACTGCTGGGTTTCAAGGAATCATAACCTTTTGTCTTAAAACGTCTACTTTCTATTCTCTGTGGAGTTCTGTAGTTTACTTTGTCAAAGTTGGTTTGATTAAGGAAATGACTATTATTATGTCCCACACATATACCATAAATCTTTATATAGAAAGCTAACAAAATGTGTATGTGTATATATATATATATAGCAAATACAATTTCCATATATATAAATATATATGTATATATACATTTTTGTTTACTTAATATATGACTTGGCACGCATGCGCATGGCTTTTGGTATGCCTTTGCTATTAACTTTTCACATGTATGATTATTTATTCGAATAATACTGTTAGCTGTGCTGTTCCAGCCCCTTAAAGGGTTGCGTTTCAGTTTTACTGCGTTATTGGTTGACTTCTGATTTTTGATTGGCTGAGCTTTTTGGGAAACCTCCATGTGATTGGTTACCCCAATGTCAATTGCCCCTGTTGCATAATAACACGCGTGGTATATTTTTCCAGTTATACGAGAGTTCTTATAGTGTAAATAGTTTATGATCTATGTATATACATGACTGATGGTGGCCCCTTTTATGAAAGTTTGTATATAATGCGTTAAAGGGGACAACGTACCTAAGACACAGGTGAGCTAAGTGGAGGGGCATCATTATTTTAAAGATGGAGTTACACTTAACACGCCCATGGGAAACAAATGTCCTGGAAGGTTTTTACAATCTCTATTTGCTGCCTCTTGGTGGTAAAACTGTTTGCCAGACTCCAGAGCTGCAGGAAACGGTTAGTTTTGCGTTGCCTTTTTGCTTGCAAAGCAATTAGGGTCCTATCATTCGTCAAGTAGATATGAATTCTGTGTTCCCCATGAAAAGCAAAACATACTCATTTTTTACAAGATGCAAATTAGTGAGACGGTGACTTTCTGGGTTATGGGATCTTTCTGAGAAGCCAATTACAATGAGAATTTGTTTAAAAAAAATATATGTTTCCCCCCCATGCTGAATTGGCCCTTTAATCACACAAATATTGTATTTATTGGTATCCTTCTATTCTCCAGCTGTTCTGATCTTGCCTAGGTTATACAGACCCTGTTTCCAGCTCTTTGAATGTATTTTCTTTATTTATTTTACGCTCACCAGTTTGGACCGTTCAGTTGAGTTATTTGCTGTTGTTTAATGAATGTTTTTGTAGTTTTATTGCTGCGTTTTTTTTTATTCCATCTTTTTGAAAGATGTACTTTTTACTGTATTTTCTCTGCCAGTATAACGGCCTGAAAGTGATTTCAAAATGTTGTTCTGGCTCTTAATGATGCATTTATTAAAAAAGATAAATTGAGATGAAACTCTTACTACAAGGATAAATCAGTTATTCATATACAGTAGTTGTTTAAATAAACACTTTCATCAGAGCATTAAGTAAACTCATAGTGCTCAGATATAGATAAGTGTGTACTAGTTAAACAAAATACACACACACATATATATATATATATATATATATATATATATATATATATATATATATAATATATGCACATACAACTGTATGCTCATAACTTAACTCAGTATTATGGTATATATATATATATATATATATATATATATATATATATATATATATATATATAGCAACTGTAAATATTACTGTATGTTCATTTGCATGTCTTAGACAGGTCTGCAACCCTATATATATATATGTAAGTTTAATCATATTTTAATTATACATTATACATTGTACATTTATAAAATAGATATGTGTATATATATATATACACGTATACATACATATTTATATGTTCATAATAAGAATTTTCACTTCAGTAAACCATTACTAGAGCACAGTGGATGGAGATAACGCTTATGATGACACTTCCCATACAATGTGCATATGTAATATTTATATTTGGAGAGTTTCTTGCAGGTTTAGATGGTTTCACTCAGCTGCCGTCAAAGCGCAATGTTCACAGCTGAGATTAGCGCTGTGTTTCTCTGACCCCTGGAAGCTGAAACATAGCACTGTCCTAGGTAATGGCATCGGAGGAATAGATTTGCTGTGACAGACACTTCTGTAGCAGAACATTTTGCATAGTTATCCAGCATCAATGTTCCTGCCTTGTATTATCCCACAGTCTGCTGCTTTCTATAGAACAAATAAATACATCTACAGTACAATGCAAATATAACTGTATCTTCTGATCCTCATTTAACTCATTCAGTGCTAGACAAATCAAACCACTGGTACTGACAGGGTGCAGCCGTTCTCAGAACCAAATTATCATTATTATTGTTGTTGTTGTTGTTTATTTGTGATGCGCCAGCATATTCCGCAGCACGGTACAATGGGGATACAGAGTCATGCATATTACATAAACCGTCACATACAAGTGAGGACAAACATGCACAGACAGATACAGAGAGGTAGTGAGGGCCCTGCTCCTGGGAGCTTACACTCTAGAAGGAATGAGGGACAATGTTGAAACAAGAAGGTAAGGTGGCTGCTTATTGTAGGATAAGGTGTGGCTCAGGTTTGAATATGGCTCAGTCTGACAGCTGAAGCTATTAAGGTTTTTGTGGGCGGAGGGGGGGGGGTGGTTGTTACATAGGGTGGAGATTGGTCCAGCCACAAATCTGAAGTCTTGCTGACCAACTCTCCTATTTATGGGGGATACGCCATGATTTTTAGCTGAAAATGTATCATTTTTCTGCTGTCTCCCTGAAAATAATTCCCTCATCCCAATGCAAGTCAGTAGAAGTTTTAGAAATCTGCATTTTATCCCAAATCTCTATAAAAATACCATTGAAATGTTGGCCAGTATGTCTACAGCCCTCAAGGTATTGGCAATTTGCAAAAACGTATTTCTTCCCACCCAAATTACTCTAATTATTTTTCCCTCCTAAACTTAAAAATTGAGCTGTCAGCAAAATAAATAGCAATCCAGAAAGATTTTTGTTTGGAAAAGGTCGTTGTTAAAACAAGGCGATGACAGCAGCAGTAGCAGCAGCAGCAGCAGCACCAGTAGCAGCAGCAGTAGCATCAGTAGCACCAGTAGCAGCAGCAGTAGCATTAGGCCTCGGTCCCGCTGCGCTCGTTGGCGCGGGCAGCCATGTCGCGAGTTCCCCACCAGCAGGGGAATCCTCGCGAGCCGGTCCCGGTCCCCCCTGGCGGTACAGCTGACTACACGAGGTGGCGCGTCAGCCGCTCGGAGACACAAGAGAATGGTGTTTCCTAGCGTTGACGCGTCACATGGTGTGGCTGTGAGCCAATGGGGAGGGGAGGCTTCGGGAGGAGGAGAGGCTTCGGGGAGCGGGGAGGAGTGTGGAGTGAAAGCAGGTGAGTGCCTGTCTGTGTGTGTGCCTGAGTGCGTGCGTGCCTGTCTGTGTGTGTATGTGTGTGCCTGAGTGCGAGTGCCTGCCTCTGTCTGTGTGTGTGTGTGTATGAGTGCGTGAGTGCCTGCCTGCCTGTGTGTGTGTGTGTGTGTGTGTGTGTGTGTGTGTGTGTATGTATGAGTGCCTGCGTGTGTGTGTGTTTAAACTTACCATCAGCAGCTCCAGCTCCAGCCCGAGTCCGTGGAGGGAGGGGGGGGAGAGTAGCGGGTCCCTCCGCTCAAGCCACGCCCCTCCTCCCTGTCAAGCTTCCCACTCCCGCCCACCTCCCGCTCCGGCTCCCGCTCCCTACAGACCGCATATCGCGGTCTGTGTATGTCAGCGCACCACCTGTCTGCAGTGCGGGTGCGCTGACTCTGGGAGCGGGGCCTTAGCCTTAGTAGCACCAGTAGCAGCAGCAGCAGCAGCAGCAGTAGCAGCAGCAGCAGTAGCACCAGTAGCAGCAGCAGCAGTAGCACCAGTAGCAGCAGTAGCACCAGTAGCAGCAGCAGCATCAGTAGCACCAGTAGCAGTAGCACCAGCAGCAGTAGCACCAGTAGCAGCAGCAGCATCAGTAGCACCAGTAGCAGCATCAGTAGCACCAGTAGCAGCAGCAGCAGTAGCACCAGTAGCAGCAGCAGCATCAGTAGCACCAGTAGCAGCTTCAGCAGCAGCAGCAGCAGCAGTAGCAGCAGCAGTCGCACCAGCAGCAGCAGCAGCAGCAGCAGCAGTCGCACCAGCAGCAGCAGCAGCAGCAGCAGCAGCAGCAGCAGTAGCACCAGTAGCAGCAGCAGCAGCAGCAGCAGCAGCGTGCTAAGGGTATTTCACCTTCCATAAGAAAGATAAAAAAGACATTAGCACTGGAATCATTTGAGACAGGGAAATGAGAGAAGAGACGCAGAGAGCTCAGCATTTGGAAGACGAGTTCTCTGTGAAAATCACAGGTAGACTTTCACCGGAGATAGTACTATGTCTAAGGAGTGACCTCAGGTAGCAGGCCTGGCGGAGTCTCCTTGTAGCTACTGTATTAACACCTAATTAACAATCCACCCGAGCGCCCTACAACTTAATCACCATGGAGGAGTGGGTGGCAACCCCAAGACGGGCAGAAAGGGCCAGGATATGGGGATTTGCCGTGGAGACGCACTGCCTGATAACCGCACGTATTTACACACGCCATCATGCGAGTTCCTCCAGGGGTTTCGGTTTTGTTGTGGCGAGTTTATTTGCTGGTGGGCAGCAAAAGTGAGAATTAAATAGATCAGAGCAAACCCTGGACATCTCACCCCGGGGTCATTTTTACTTCCATGGAATAATTTTATTGTTGTTTTAGTTGTTTTGATACTTTCTCATGCAACAAAGGATTCCAGTTTGCAGAATGATTTGAGCGTGATGAAAAAGTTTGGGGTAAATTGCTGTTTGACCGCTTCACGTGTGGGAGGGGCCTGTACGGCACCTCTGAGTTACCCCACGGCATTGAGGAGTTATGGGGTCCTTTATTTAGCAGTTTTTTAGGCTACATAATTATGTTCCCTTTCAGGGTGATTGAATCTTTTTAAAGGAGCAATTCAAACACCTTTTTACCTAGGATTGAAGCGCTGAACCCCATTAATTTAATCTCTGGGGACCCCCTGCTTCCTGAGATACCTGCCTCCGTATGCGGTGCCAGGAGCCGCTCCGGCTGAGCTGGCCGGGCTGTGAAGTTGGAAGCTCCCGCATCACGTGGGCCAACAGGAAGCCGCACTGGATGACGTCACGGCTTCCTATTGGCCGGCAGGACGCGGGATGTTTGAAACTCTGTCGTAACATGAACCCTGGTAGCCGTGCAGAGCAGCGACCGGCACCTACTACGGAGGTAAGTATCTCCGGAAGCAGGGGGTCCCCAGAGCTGAAATGAATGGGGTTCGGCTAGAGAGCCCCCCTGCTTCAATACCGGGTTAAAAAAGAAAGGGTGGGGGGGGGGGGGGGGAAAGGGCATGGATTGTCACTTCAAGGAAATGAATCGATGACTTTGGTGATCTTGTTTGGTCTCGCACGCTGTACTGTTTCTTTGTTAAGAAAGAAAAAAAATTATTTTAAAATAAAGTGCAATATTCGGTGATCTTTACCCTCTTGATGTGTGTATATGTTTTTTCAACCTCATCTACTATGTAACTGTAACTTCGTAACCCTAAAACAGGAGTCCTTGCCGTGTAGGAGACCGTGGCAGCGAAAGGGTTAAGACATTGACATCAAATAATTGTGCAAACTGGAATGCTTTGTGGCGAGACAAGGTGGCAGAATTAAAACAACAGTAAAAACAGAAAACCGTATATTGCTGCCAATATTAAATTTAAATACAAATGAACCCAGAAACAAAGAAGTCCAGAGCGACATCCAATGTGACAAAAATACACAGTGAAATACCGATATATCTCTTGAAAAAAGGGGTAATTTAGTTAACCCTTTGGCCAAAGTGTATAAGCCTGCGAGCCACGTTCAAGGCATGACCATAATATCGCAGGTCCTAACACTAACTGGTTAAAATCCTTATTTACCTCTATAATTAGGGGAAGGATGGTCCTGGCATTGAACCTGTCCCAACCAAAAAGTGGCACGCATGTTATACGCTTTGAACCAAAGGGTTAACTAAATTACCCTTTTTTCAAGAGATATATCGGTATTTCACTGTGTATTTTTTTCACATTGGATGTCGCTCTGGACTTCTTTGTTTCTTGTTTTATACAATTAGCCATGCCCAGTAGCACTCCTTTTGACACTTATACATATATATATATTGTGGTAATTTTAGAGGGTTGCTGAGAGCTTGCTGGGTATCTGTGTGTTTGTTAACAAATGACCCCGGGGTGAGATTTCCAGGGTTTGCTCTGATCTATTCAATTCTCACTTTTGCTGCCTACCAGCAAATAAACTCGCCACAACAAAACCGAAACCCCAGGAGGAACTCGCATGATGGCGTATGTAAATACGTGCGGTTATCAGAAAGCGCGTCTCCACTTCAAATCCCCATATCCTGGTCCTTTCTGCCCGTCTTGGGGTTGCCACCCACTCCTCCATGGTGATTAAGTTGTAGGGCGCCCTGGTGGATACCACTATGGCAAATAACCGTCAGCATCCCCTAAATGTAACCCAGAAGCTCTGCGTAACCAGCAGCCACCCCCGAAAAGCAGCAAATTGCGTCTTCTTCCAACCTGTGCCCATCCTGGCACTTCAAGTTAATGGCCATCTGTATTTCGGTTTGGAACTAGCGATACAGGGCTTCTTCTCTAACAATAGAGCTCATTTACAAAGAAATGTTTATGCGAAGTGCTTGGCAGTTGGCATTTTTACTGGCGCGCTAACCCAAAGGTAAAATATAAAGGCATGTCTTTTTCTCGCTGGCCTGTTGTCACGAGTAGGGTTCCTCCCTTGTTAACTTGATAAATAATTTTACTAGCGGGAATCGGCTGAATTTTATGCGCCCTGTCTATTTTCCACTCGCTGCAAATAAATTTCAACACTCTGAGGGCACTAAAATTTCAAAGACACGGTATTTTTCCCACATTGATGCCGGTGGTATAAAATATTTATTTCATCTACTCTTTCTAATTTAATAAAAGACAGCAAATGCTTCACAATTAGTTTTGAATGAAGAGTTTTACGATGTATATTTTTATTCCTAAAATAATTTTAAGCTGCCGTATTTTACGGCCGATTTCTGAAGTCGAAGCACCAGGGTATAACTATTCAAAGCATGCCACTTGCTATAATGGGCTTTGCAGTGGGGTTTTTTTTTGTTTTGTTTTTTAATAAGATTACAAAGATATGATGGGCGTTTTAACTGTTTACAGAGAACATTGATTTGAATGTTCACATCTCTTCTGGGCGGATAACATAACCAGGATGTTTTGATCTTTCAGAGCAGGACAGGCTCCATAATATTTCTTTACCCCCACTTTTTGCTCCAGTACCAGATGGGTAAAAGACAACTCATTGAATAAAGGTAACAGATTTTTTGTAAACAGTTGCTATTTTTCCACATGCTTTGCAAAGCGGTAATCGCTGGCTGCAAAGGTAGGGATGCAAGACCCATTTTTAATCCCGTGACTAGTTGTATATTCCCTTGGGCTGGTTACTTTGGGTCTTTGGCCTATATTCACTAAAGGGTACTACACTTAAGGTCACGCACTAACTCCCATTCAACTGAATGGGACTTAGGATGTGCTAAAGCTTAGCACTGTTTAGTGAATATAGACCTTTTTTTATTGGGCAGTAGAAGTAGTTTATAATTTTATTGTACCTGTATTGTTCTAGTTTTATAATATTCACAGAAATGTGTTCTTTTGTAATCATCAATTCAGTGGATAGTCATTTTTGCTGTTTTTCTCATTGTTATCACTTCTTTATAGGGAGCCAACATATACCGTGGCACAGTACACGTACCGCTGAAACCTTTGCTCCCCCAGTTGGCGTTGTGCCAAGAAAGCAGTGGCAGGGCTAAAATGTGAAGTTCTCCCGAGCCAATGCGATTAACATTATTTAAGACGAGCTCCTGAAAGTTGGCAAACAATCGGGGGTGGTGTAATTAGATAGAGCAGGCACTGCCCATGATTGATCAGGCTTATTAGCCATTAGGCAGTGTTCCATTCCCATGCTAGTAAAGTCCTGTTGTGTGAGTGAAACGTTGACTCACTATTATAATCCTGATCAATCATATATATGATAGTGTACTCGTTATCCAAGCCCAAGTTCACTAGTATTGCCTTCTACTGCATTCAAGTACAGGGACCACACAATATCTACACAGTACAGTATATATATATATATAAAACAGTCCAGAAAACCAGGCACTCACATATGCGTAGATACAGGTAGGGTGCAGACCGTTCAGGTGTCAGCAAGACAGCACATCTGAAAACAGGACAGGCACTCCAAGATCCAACGGTGACATTTATTTCTCAACGTTTCGGCTCTCAACGGAGCCTTTATAGTGCTCTTGATAAAGGCTTTGTTGGGAGCCGAAACGTTGAGAAATAAATGTCACCAAATATATATATATATATATATATATATATATATATATATATATATATATATATATATATAATACATATATATATATATAATATATATATATATATATAAAAAAAAAAATATATATATATATATATATATATAATATAATTCACAGGTGTTGATCCATCAGTCACTCTCTCTCCTACAACCTTTGTGATATCTGATCCTGTTTTATATCAATAGAAAGCGCTTCACAAGGACATGTGGATGTTTTATTTTCCAAAATGTTCATCCCACAGTTTTGCCCATTCTGTGTTAGTCTCCACTCTCCCATCACTGGGCTGTGTGTTGGCTCCTTTGCCCCCTCTCAGGAAGTTTTATAAATGACTTCAAAGCTTACAATTTTAAACAGATTCTTCTTCACTATTACATTTTTAGTAACTTGGGTCGGTTCGGCGGGCATACCCATCGCTGGCATTTTGCGTGTGTTACACCCCGGGCATGTTACTCTGGCAATGCAAGCCGTGTTGTAATGCTCATGGAACCATAACTGTGATACTATTTTGGAGGGGTCATTTGCAAAGTGAGTTACAGTGCTAAGTACGTCAGGGAAGGCAACAGAGCTGGAACACGATAGGATAACGAATGAGAGGTGTAGGAAGCAGCTTCATAAAATATAGCCACTTACTGCTTTTACAAGCGGTACCACCATGATCTGAGCTGAACCAAAGGGTATCACCTTCTCCAGGGGTGAGCAATCGTTGAATTTCCATATCTAAAGAACCATATTTCCCATCTCCTGTGACACAGCTACTAACACCAGACACAAAATGAACCTCTTATGATTTCAAGGGACCCATGGGTTAAGACCTACTGGGCTGTGCTTCTGTGATAAGCTGTGATAGCTGCAAACACCTTTCTAATTTTAGCTCAGCGTGTACATGCAGGGACCTTTCAAAGGGTAAAGGGGGGCTTCCTATTTACCAGTGTGTTTTTGGATGAAGTGAAAGCACTCAGTTATGTAACGTTTAGCAATTGTTTCACCAATCAAGGTATTTCGCTTAAACTTCGACTCGCACAACAGATGCAACAGAAAAAAGGCAGCATGGAGAGCTAAAGGCAGATAGCAACCAGGAAAGCAAATCTGTCCTCTCCTGGAACTGTTGCGTTAACTCCTTATATGCCAGAGGTCAGGCTAAATGGTTTAAAAAAATTGTTTCAAGTGCCAACTCTTCAAAAGTTTTTTTATCTTTTCAATTAAACAAACATTTAAAACTTCTTGCCTTAATTATTTTTTTTTTCCCCTAAAAATGGGGAAACGCGCATTTAATGAATAAGCAGTAGGATTCGTAGTTGGATAACATGCTGCCTTTTCCTCCACACGCCACAAAAGCCGTATAAGTGGGGTATCTGCTGAAATATAACAGATACGTTCGAACCTCTAATGTCAGCATAAAACATCTTGTTTCTTTATTTTTACTTTTACTTGGTGGTATCACCATTGCTCCAGCGTCTTTACCAGGACGCCTTGTTAAATATCCTTCAGTGGCGCAAAGAAACACACGTTCAAAATTCTTAGCAAGCTTGGACCACGCAGAAGCAGATACTCAGAAGGATGGTTTTCAAGAAGCTGACTGGTTACGCAGCAATTACTGTTTCGGCATTTTAAGCCATTTACAGGACAGACGAAATGTAGAAGCCTCATTGTGCGTGGAAACACTGACATTTAAAGCAGTTGTTTGAGTGTACACCCTAAGAACATTTTGGTATGGCCCCTCCTCTCTTCACTCTAGGACGCCACGCTGGCACAATTCGCCAAACTGCGATAACGGGGTTCGGAGTTCGATGAGCATTAACTGCCGTTGACTTGTATGGCAGCTGTTACCGGAGCTTGGTGATTCCCCGTCTGTGTGCAAGGGTGGAGGAGGAGGTGACTGTATCTCACAGCACTACTGAAGTCCTTCCTTAACACACAGCGCTTACTGAATATTATCACAATTATATGCAAAATCTTTATTTTCCAGCTGGGTGATATTTCATGAAAACATTCTGTTTCATGAGAAATACCAAACCAACTATATAACCGTACCTTAATTAATTACACACATCTTAAACAAAGCAGGATTTTCTTAGTATTAATGGACATCTAGAACATATTGTGTATGAGAATATTTCATGTGAGGCAGCACAGTGTCTGTTTCCCAGTATACTTGTAGTGTTGCCGTCTCCCTGTGTCTGTTTCCCAGTATACTTGTAGTGCTGCCGTCTTCCAGTGTCTGTTTCCCAGTATACTTGTAGTGCTGCCGTCTTCCTGTGTCTGTTTCCCAGTATACTTGTAGTGCTGCCGTCTTCCAGTGTCTGTTTCCCAGTATACTTGTAGTGCTGCCGTCTCCCAGCTTCTCTTTCCCAGTATACTTGTAGTGCTGCCGTCTTCCAGTGTCTGTTTCCCAGTATACATGTAGTGCTGCCGTCTTCCTGTGTCTGTTTCCCAGTATACTTGTAGTGGTGCCGTCTTCCAGTGTCTGTTTCCCAGTATACTTGTAGTGCTGCCGTCTTCCAATGTCTGTTTCCCAGTATACTTGTAGTGCTGCCGTCTTCCAGTGTCTGTTTCCCAGTATACTTGTAGTGCTGCCGTCTTCCAGTGTCTGTTTCCCAGTATACTTGTAGTGCTGCCGTCTTCCAGCATCTGTTTCCCAGTATACTTGTAGTGCTGCCGTCTTCCTGTGTCTGTTTCCCAGTATACTTGTAGTGCTGCCGTCTTCCAGCGTCTGTTTCCCAGTATACTTGTAGTGTTGCGTCTTCCAGCGTCTGTTTCCCAGTATAATTGTAGTGGTGCCGTCTTCCAGCATCTGTTTCCCAGTATACATGTACTGGTGCCGTCTTCCAGTGTCTGTTTCCCAGTATACATGTACTGGTGCCGTCTCCCAGCTTCTCTTTCCCAGTATACTTGTAGTGCTGCCGTCTTCCAGTGTCTGTTTCCCAGTATACATGTAGTGCTGCCGTCTTCCTGTGTCTGTTTCCCAGTATACTTGTAGTGGTGCCGTCTTCCAGTGTCTGTTTCCCAGTATACTTGTAGTGCTGCCGTCTTCCAATGTCTGTTTCCCAGTATACTTGTAGTGCTGCCGTCTTCCAGTGTCTGTTTCCCAGTATACTTGTAGTGCTGCCGTCTTCCAGTGTCTGTTTCCCAGTATACTTGTAGTGCTGCCGTCTTCCAGCATCTGTTTCCCAGTATACTTGTAGTGCTGCCGTCTTCCTGTGTCTGTTTCCCAGTATACTTGTAGTGCTGCCGTCTTCCAGCGTCTGTTTCCCAGTATACTTGTAGTGTTGCGTCTTCCAGCGTCTGTTTCCCAGTATAATTGTAGTGGTGCCGTCTTCCAGCATCTGTTTCCCAGTATACTTGTAGTGCTGCCGTCTTCCTGTGTCTGTTTCCCAGTATACTTGTAGTGTTGCGTCTTCCAGCATCTGTTACCCAGTATACATGTAGTGGTGCCGTCTTCCAGTGTCTGTTTCCCAGTATACTTGTAGTGTTGCGTCTTCCAGCATCTGTTACCCAGTATACATGTAGTGCTGCCGTCTTCCAATGTCTGTTTCCCAGTATACTTGTAGTGCTGCCGTCTTCCAGTGTCTGTTTCCCAGTATACTTGTAGTGGTGCCGTCTTCCAGTGTCTGTTTCCCAGTATACTTGTAGTGCTGCCGTCTTCCAGTGTCTGTTTCCCAGTATACATGTAGTGCTGCCGTCTTCCTGTGTCTGTTTCCCAGTATACTTGTAGTGGTGCCGTCTTCCAGTGTCTGTTTCCCAGTATACTTGTAGTGCTGCCGTCTTCCAGTGTCTGTTTCCCAGTATACTTGTAGTGCTGCCGTCTTCCAGTGTCTGTTTCCCAGTATACTTGTAGTGCTGCCGTCTTCCAGTGTCTGTTTCCCAGTATACTTGTAGTGCTGCCGTCTTCCAGTGTCTGTTTCCCAGTATACTTGTAGTGCTGCCGTCTTCCAGCATCTGTTTCCCAGTATACTTGTAGTGCTGCCGTCTTCCTGTGTCTGTTTCCCAGTATACTTGTAGTGCTGCCGTCTTCCAGCGTCTGTTTCCCAGTATACTTGTAGTGTTGCGTCTTCCAGCGTCTGTTTCCCAGTATAATTGTAGTGGTGCCGTCTTCCAGCATCTGTTTCCCAGTATACTTGTAGTGCTGCCGTCTTCCTGTGTCTGTTTCCCAGTATACTTGTAGTGCTGCCGTCTTCCTGTGTCTGTTTCCCAGTATACTTGTAGTGTTGCGTCTTCCAGCATCTGTTACCCAGTATACTTGTAGTGGTGCCGTCTTCCAGTGTCTGTTTCCCAGTATACTTGTAGTGCTGCCGTCTTCCAGTGTCTGTTTCCCAGTATACATGTAGTGCTGCCGTCTTCCTGTGTCTGTTTCCCAGTATACATGTAGTGCTGCCGTCTTCCTGTGTCTGTTTCCCAGTATACTTGTAGTGCTGCCGTCTTCCAGTGTCTGTTTCCCAGTATACATGTAGTGCTGCCGTCTTCCTGTGTCTGTTTCCCAGTATACTTGTAGTGGTGCCGTCTTCCTGTGTCTGTTTCCCAGTATACTTGTAGTGTTGCGTCTTCCAGCATCTGTTACCCAGTATACTTGTAGTGGTGCCGTCTTCCAGTGTCTGTTTCCCAGTATACTTGTAGTGCTGCCGTCTTCCAGTGTCTGTTTCCCAGTATACATGTAGTGCTGCCGTCTTCCTGTGTCTGTTTCCCAGTATACTTGTAGTGCTGCCGTCTTCCAGTGTCTGTTTCCCAGTATACATGTAGTGCTGCCGTCTTCCTGTGTCTGTTTCCCAGTATACTTGTAGTGGTGCCGTCTTCCAGTGTCTGTTTCCCAGTATACTTGTAGTGCTGCCGTCTTCCAATGTCTGTTTCCCAGTATACTTGTAGTGCTGCCGTCTTCCAGTGTCTGTTTCCCAGTATACTTGTAGTGCTGCCGTCTTCCAGTGTCTGTTTCCCAGTATACTTGTAGTGCTGCCGTCTTCCAGCATCTGTTTCCCAGTATACTTGTAGTGCTGCCGTCTTCCTGTGTCTGTTTCCCAGTATACTTGTAGTGCTGCCGTCTTCCAGCGTCTGTTTCCCAGTATACTTGTAGTGTTGCGTCTTCCAGCGTCTGTTTCCCAGTATAATTGTAGTGGTGCCGTCTTCCAGCATCTGTGTCCCAGTATACTTGTAGTGCTGCCGTCTTCCTGTGTCTGTTTCCCAGTATACTTGTAGTGTTGCGTCTTCCAGCATCTGTTTCCCAGTATACTTGTAGTGGTGCCGTCTTCCAGCGTCTGTTTCCCAGTATACTTGTAGTGCTGCCGTCTTCCAGCGTCTGTTTCCCAGTATACTTGTAGTGTTGCCGTCTTCCAATGTCTGTTTCCCAGTATACTTGTAGTGCTGCCGTCTTCCAGTGTCTGTTTCCCAGTATACTTGTAGTGCTGCCGTCTTCCAGTGTCTGTTTCCCAGTATACTTGTAGTGCTGCCGTCTTCCAGCATCTGTTTCCCAGTATACTTGTAGTGCTGCCGTCTTCCTGTGTCTGTTTCCCAGTATACTTGTAGTGCTGCCGTCTTCCTGTGTCTGTTTCCCAGTATACTTGTAGTGTTGCGTCTTCCAGCATCTGTTACCCAGTATACTTGTAGTGGTGCCGTCTTCCAGTGTCTGTTTCCCAGTATACTTGTAGTGCTGCCGTCTTCCAGTGTCTGTTTCCCAGTATACATGTAGTGCTGCCGTCTTCCTGTGTCTGTTTCCCAGTATACTTGTAGTGGTGCCGTCTTCCAGTGTCTGTTTCCCAGTATACTTGTAGTGCTGCCGTCTTCCAATGTCTGTTTCCCAGTATACTTGTAGTGCTGCCGTCTTCCAGTGTCTGTTTTCCAGTATACTTGTAGTGCTGCCGTCTTCCAGTGTCTGTTTCCCAGTATACTTGTAGTGCTGCCGTCTTCCAGCATCTGTTTCCCAGTATACTTGTAGTGCTGCCGTCTTCCAGTGTCTGTTTCCCAGTATACATGTAGTGCTGCTGTCTTCCAGTGTCTGTTTCCCAGTATACATGTAGTGCTGCCATCTTCCAGTGTCTGTTTCCCAGTATACTTGTAGTGGTGCCGTCTTCCAGTGTCTGTTTCCCAGTATACTTGTAGTGGTGCCGTCTTCCAGTGTCTGTTTCCCAGTATACTTGTAGTGCTGCCGTCTTCCTGTGTCTGTTTCCCAGTATACCTGTAGTGCTGCCGTCTTCCAGTGTCTGTTTCCCAGTATACATGTAGTGCTGCCGTCTTCCAGCGTCTGTTTCCCAGTATAGTTGTAGTGCTGCCGTCTTCCAGTGTCTGTTTCCCAGTATAGTTGTAGTGCTGCCGTCTTCCAGCGTCTGTTTCCCAGTATACTTGTAGTGCTGCCGTCTTCCAGTGTCTGTTTCCCAGTATAGTTGTAGTGCTGCCGTCTTCCAGTGTCTGTTTCCCAGTATAGTTGTAGTGGTGCCGTCTCCCAGCTTCTCTTTCCCAGTATAGTTGTAGTGCTGCCGTCTTCCAGTGTCTGTTTCCCAGTATACTTGTAGTGCTGCCGTCTCCCAGCTTCTCTTTCCCAGTATACTTGTAGTGCTGCCGTCTTCCAGTGTCTGTTTCCCAGTATACATGTAGTGCTGCCGTCTTCCTGTGTCTGTTTCCCAGTATACTTGTAGTGGTGCCGTCTTCCAGTGTCTGTTTCCCAGTATACTTGTAGTGCTGCCGTCTTCCAATGTCTGTTTCCCAGTATACTTGTAGTGCTGCCGTCTTCCAGTGTCTGTTTCCCAGTATACTTGTAGTGCTGCCGTCTTCCAGTGTCTGTTTCCCAGTATACTTGTAGTGCTGCCGTCTTCCAGCATCTGTTTCCCAGTATACTTGTAGTGCTGCCGTCTTCCTGTGTCTGTTTCCCAGTATACTTGTAGTGCTGCCGTCTTCCAGCGTCTGTTTCCCAGTATACTTGTAGTGTTGCGTCTTCCAGCGTCTCTTTCCCAGTATAATTGTAGTGGTGCCGTCTTCCAGCATCTGTTTCCCAGTATACTTGTAGTGCTGCCGTCTTCCTGTGTCTGTTTCCCAGTATACTTGTAGTGTTGCGTCTTCCAGCATCTGTTTCCCAGTATACTTGTAGTGGTGCCGTCTTCCAGCGTCTGTTTCCCAGTATACTTGTAGTGCTGCCGTCTTCCAGCGTCTGTTTCCCAGTATACTTGTAGTGTTGCCGTCTTCCAATGTCTGTTTCCCAGTATACTTGTAGTGGTGCCGTCTTCCAGTGTCTGTTTCCCAGTATACTTGTAGTGCTGCCGTCTTCCAGTGTCTGTTTCCCAGTATACTTGTAGTGCTGCCGTCTTCCAGCATCTGTTTCCCAGTATACTTGTAGTGCTGCCGTCTTCCTGTGTCTGTTTCCCAGTATACTTGTAGTGCTGCCGTCTCCCAGCGTCTGTTTCCCAGTATACTTGTAGTGTTGTGTCTTCCAGCATCTGTTACCCAGTATACTTGTAGTGGTGCCGTCTTCCAGTGTCTGTTTCCCAGTATACTTGTAGTGCTGCCGTCTTCCAGTGTCTGTTTCCCAGTATACATGTAGTGCTGCCGTCTTCCTGTGTCTGTTTCCCAGTATACTTGTAGTGGTGCCGTCTTCCAGTGTCTGTTTCCCAGTATACTTGTAGTGCTGCCGTCTTCCAATGTCTGTTTCCCAGTATACTTGTAGTGCTGCCGTCTTCCAGTGTCTGTTTCCCAGTATACTTGTAGTGCTGCCGTCTTCCAGTGTCTGTTTCCCAGTATACTTGTAGTGCTGCCGTCTTCCAGCATCTGTTTCCCAGTATACTTGTAGTGCTGCCGTCTTCCTGTGTCTGTTTCCCAGTATACTTGTAGTGTTGCGTCTTCCAGCGTCTGTTTCCCAGTATAATTGTAGTGGTGCCGTCTTCCAGCATCTGTTTCCCAGTATACTTGTAGTGCTGCCGTCTTCCTGTGTCTGTTTCCCAGTATACTTGTAGTGTTGCGTCTTCCAGCGTCTGTTTCCCAGTATACTTGTAGTGGTGCCGTCTTCCAGCGTCTGTTTCCCAGTATACTTGTAGTGCTGCCGTCTTCCAGCGTCTGTTTCCCAGTATACTTGTAGTGTTGCCGTCTTCCAATGTCTGTTTCCCAGTATACTTGTAGTGCTGCCGTCTTCCAGTGTCTGTTTCCCAGTATACTTGTAGTGCTGCCGTCTTCCAGTGTCTGTTTCCCAGTATACTTGTAGTGCTGCCGTCTTCCAGCATCTGTTTCCCAGTATACTTGTAGTGCTGCCGTCTTCCTGTGTCTGTTTCCCAGTATACTTGTAGTGCTGCCGTCTTCCAGTGTCTGTTTCCCAGTATACTTGTAGTGCTGCCGTCTTCCAGCATCTGTTTCCCAGTATACTTGTAGTGCTGCCGTCTTCCTGTGTCTGTTTCCCAGTATACTTGTAGTGCTGCCGTCTCCCAGCGTCTGTTTCCCAGTATACTTGTAGTGTTGTGTCTTCCAGCATCTGTTACCCAGTATACTTGTAGTGGTGCCGTCTTCCAGTGTCTGTTTCCCAGTATACTTGTAGTGCTGCCGTCTTCCAGTGTCTGTTTCCCAGTATACATGTAGTGCTGCCGTCTTCCTGTGTCTGTTTCCCAGTATACTTGTAGTGGTGCCGTCTTCCAGTGTCTGTTTCCCAGTATACTTGTAGTGCTGCCGTCTTCCAATGTCTGTTTCCCAGTATACTTGTAGTGCTGCCGTCTTCCAGTGTCTGTTTCCCAGTATACTTGTAGTGCTGCCGTCTTCCAGTGTCTGTTTCCCAGTATACTTGTAGTGCTGCCGTCTTCCAGCATCTGTTTCCCAGTATACTTGTAGTGCTGCCGTCTTCCTGTGTCTGTTTCCCAGTATACTTGTAGTGCTGCCGTCTTCCAGCGTCTGTTTCCCAGTATACTTGTAGTGTTGCGTCTTCCAGCGTCTGTTTCCCAGTATAATTGTAGTGGTGCCGTCTTCCAGCATCTGTTTCCCAGTATACTTGTAGTGGTGCCGTCTTCCAGTGTCTGTTTCCCAGTATACTTGTAGTGCTGCCGTCTTCCTGTGTCTGTTTCCCAGTATACTTGTAGTGGTGCCGTCTTCCAGTGTCTGTTTCCCAGTATACTTGTACTGGTGCCGTCTTCCAGTGTCTGTTTCCCAGTATACTTGTAGTGCTGCCGTCTTCCAGCGTCTGTTTCCCAGTATACTTGTAGTGCTGCCGTCTTCCAGCGTCTGTTTCCCAGTATACTTGTAGTGCTGCCGTCTTCCAGTGTCTGTTTCCCAGTATACTTGTACTGGTGCCGTCTTCCAGTGTCTGTTTCCCAGTATACATGTAGTGTTGCCGTCTTCCTGTGTCTGTTTCCCAGTATACTTGTACTGGTGCCGTCTTCCAGTGTCTGTTTCCCAGTATACTTGTACTGGTGCCGTCTTCCAGTGTCTGTTTCCCAGTATACTTGTACTGGTGCCGTCTTCCAGTGTCTGTTTCCCAGTATACTTGTAGTGCTGCCGTCTTCCAGTGTCTGTTTCCCAGTATACTTGTAGTGGTGCCGTCTTCCAGTGTCTGTTTCCCAGTATACTTGTAGTGCTGCCGTCTTCCAGTGTCTGTTTCCCAGTATACTTGTAGTGCTGCCGTCTTCCAGTGTCTGTTTCCCAGTATACTTGTAGTGCTGCCGTCTTCCAGCGTCTGTTTCCCAGTATACTTGTAGTGCTGCCGTCTTCCAGCGTCTGTTTCCCAGTATACTTGTAGTGTTGCCGTCTTCCAGTGTCTGTTTCCCAGTATACTTGTAGTGCTGCCGTCTTCCAGTGTCTGTTTCCCAGTATACTTGTAGTGCTGCCGTCTTCCAGTGTCTGTTTCCCAGTATACTTGTAGTGCTGCCGTCTTCCAGCGTCTGTTTCCCAGTATACTTGTAGTGGTGCCGTCTTCCAGTGTCTGTTTCCCAGTATACTTGTAGTGCTGCCGTCTTCCAGTGTCTGTTTCCCAGTATACTTGTAGTGGTGCCGTCTTCCAGTGTCTGTTTCCCAGTATACTTGTAGTGCTGCCGTCTTCCAGTGTCTGTTTCCCAGTATACTTGTAGTGGTGCCGTCTTCCAGTGTCTGTTTCCCAGTATACTTGTAGTGCTGCCGTCTTCCTTGCCTGTTTCCCAGTATACATGTAGTGCTGCCGTCTTCCAGTGTCTGTTTCCCAGTATACTTGTAGTGCTGCCGTCTTCCAGTGTCTGTTTCCCAGTATACTTGTAGTGCTGCCGTCTTCCAGTGTCTGTTTCCCAGTATACTTGTAGTGCTGCCGTCTTCCAGCGTCTGTTTCCCAGTATACTTGTAGTGGTGCCGTCTTCCAGTGTCTGTTTCCCAGTATACTTGTAGTGGTGCCGTCTTCCAGTGTCTGTTTCCCAGTATACATGTAGTGCTGCCGTCTTCCAGCGTCTGTTTCCCAGTATACATGTAGTGCTGCCGTCTTCCAGCGTCTGTTTCCCAGTATACTTGTAGTGGTGCCGTCTTCCAGTGTCTGTTTCCCAGTATACTTGTAGTGCTGCCGTCTTCCAGTGTCTGTTTCCCAGTATACATGTAGTGCTGCCGTCTTCCAGTGTCTGTTTCCCAGTATACTTGTAGTGGTGCCGTCTTCCAGTGTCTGTTTCCCAGTATACATGTAGTGCTGCCGTCTTCCAGCGTCTGTTTCCCAGTATACATGTAGTGCTGCCGTCTTCCAGCGTCTGTTTCCCAGTATACATGTAGTGCTGCCGTCTTCCAGTGTCTGTTTCCCAGTATACTTGTAGTGCTGCCGTCTTCCAGTGTCTGTTTCCCAGTATACTTGTAGTGGTGCCGTCTTCCAGTGTCTGTTTCCCAGTATACTTGTAGTGCTGCCGTCTTCCAATGTCTGTTTCCCAGTATACTTGTAGTGCTGCCGTCTTCCAGTGTCTGTTTCCCAGTATACTTGTAGTGCTGCCGTCTTCCAGCGTCTGTTTCCCAGTATACTTGTAGTGCTGCCGTCTTCCTGTGTCTGTTTCCCAGTATACTTGTAGTGCTGCCGTCTTCCTGTGTCTGTTTCCCAGTATACTTGTAGTGCTGCCGTCTTCCAGTGTCTGTTTCCCAGTATACTTGTAGTGGTGCCGTCTTCCAGTGTCTGTTTCCCAGTATACTTGTAGTGCTGCCGTCTTCCTTGCCTGTTTCCCAGTATACATGTAGTGCTGCCGTCTTCCAGTGTCTGTTTCCCAGTATACTTGTAGTGCTGCCGTCTTCCAGTGTCTGTTTCCCAGTATACTTGTAGTGCTGCCGTCTTCCAGTGTCTGTTTCCCAGTATACTTGTAGTGCTGCCGTCTTCCAGCGTCTGTTTCCCAGTATACTTGTAGTGCTGCCGTCTTCCAGCGTCTGTTTCCCAGTATACTTGTAGTGGTGCCGTCTTCCAGTGTCTGTTTCCCAGTATACTTGTAGTGCTGCCATCTTCCAGTGTCTGTTTCCCAGTATACATGTAGTGCTGCCGTCTTCCAGTGTCTGTTTCCCAGTATACTTGTAGTGCTGCCGTCTTCCAGTGTCTGTTTCCCAGTATACTTGTAGTGGTGCCGTCTTCCAGTGTCTGTTTCCCAGTATACTTGTAGTGCTGCCGTCTTCCAGTGTCTGTTTCCCAGTATACTTGTAGTGGTGCCGTCTTCCAGTGTCTGTTTCCCAGTATACATGTAGTGCTGCCGTCTTCCAGCGTCTGTTTCCCAGTATACATGTAGTGCTGCCGTCTTCCAGCGTCTGTTTCCCAGTATACTTGTAGTGGTGCCGTCTTCCAGTGTCTGTTTCCCAGTATACTTGTAGTGCTGCCGTCTTCCAGTGTCTGTTTCCCAGTATACATGTAGTGCTGCCGTCTTCCAGCGTCTGTTTCCCAGTATACTTGTAGTGGTGCCGTCTTCCAGTGTCTGTTTCCCAGTATACATGTAGTGCTGCCGTCTTCCAGCGTCTGTTTCCCAGTATACATGTAGTGCTGCCGTCTTCCAGCGTCTGTTTCCCAGTATACATGTAGTGCTGCCGTCTTCCAGTGTCTGTTTCCCAGTATACTTGTAGTGCTGCCGTCTTCCAGTGTCTGTTTCCCAGTATACTTGTAGTGGTGCCGTCTTCCAGTGTCTGTTTCCCAGTATACTTGTAGTGCTGCCGTCTTCCAGTGTCTGTTTCCCAGTATACTTGTAGTGCTGCCGTCTTCCTGTGTCTGTTTCCCAGTATACATGTAGTGCTGCCGTCTTCCAGTGTCTGTTTCCCAGTATACATGTAGTGCTGCCGTCTTCCAATGTCTGTTTCCCAGTATACTTGTAGTGCTGCCGTCTTCCAGTGTCTGTTTCCCAGTATACTTGTAGTGCTGCCGTCTTCCAGCGTCTGTTTCCCAGTATACTTGTAGTGCTGCCGTCTTCCTGTGTCTGTTTCCCAGTATACTTGTAGTGCTGCCGTCTTCCTGTGTCTGTTTCCCAGTATACTTGTAGTGCTGCCGTCTTCCAGTGTCTGTTTCCCAGTATACTTTTAGTGCTGCCGTCTTCCTGTGTCTGTTTCCCAGTATACTTGTAGTGCTGCCGTCTTCCTGTGTCTGTTTCCCAGTATACATGTAGTGGTGCCGTCTTCCAGCATCTGTTTCCCAGTATACATGTAGTGTTGCGCCTTCCAGTGTCTGTTTCCCAGTATACTTGTAGTGCTGCCGTCTTCCAGCGTCTGTTTCCCAGTATACTTGTAGTGTTGCGCCTTCCAGCGTCTGTTTCCCAGTATAATTGTAGTGGTGCCGTCTTCCAGCATCTGTTTCCCAGTATACATGTAGTGCTGCCGTCTTCCAGTGTCTGTTTCCCAGTATACATGTAGTGGTGCCGTCTTCCAGTGTCTGTTTCCCAGTATAGTTGTAGTGGTGCCGTTTCCAGTGTCTGTTTCCCAGTATACTTGTAGTGCTGCCGTCTCCCAGCTTCTCTTTCCCAGTATACTTGAAGTGCTGCCGTCTTCCAGTGTCTGTTTCCCAGTATACTTGTAGTGCTGCCGTCTCCCAGTGTCTGTTTCCCAGTATACTTGTAGTGCTGCCGTCTTCCAATGTCTGTTTCCCAGTATACTTGTAGTGCTGCCGTCTTCCAGTGTCTGTTTCCCAGTATACTTTTAGTGCTGCCGTCTTCCTGTGTCTGTTTCCCAGTATACTTGTAGTGCTGCCGTCTTCCTGTGTCTGTTTCCCAGTATACTTGTAGTGCTGCTGTCTTCCAGCGTCTGTTTCCCAGTATACATGTAGTGCTGCCGTCTTCCAGTGTCTGTTTCCCAGTATACTTGTAGTGCTGCCGTCTTCCAGCGTCTGTTTCCCAGTATAATTGTAGTGGTGCCGTCTTCCAGCATCTGTTTCCCAGTATACATGTAGTGCTGCCGTCTTCCAGTGTCTGTTTCCCAGTATACTTGTAGTGCTGCCGTCTCCCAGCTTCTCTTTCCCAGTATACTTGTAGTGCTGCCGTCTTCCAGTGTCTGTTTCCCAGTATACTTGTAGTGGTGCCGTCTTCCAGTGTCTGTTTCCCAGTATACTTGTAGTGCTGCTGTCTCCCAGTTTCTCTTTCCCAGTATACTTGTAGTGCTGCCGTCTTCCAGTGTCTGTTTCCCAGTATACTTGTAGTGCTGCCGTCTCCCAGTGTCTGTTTCCCAGTATACTTGTAGTGCTGCCGTCTTCCAATGTCTGTTTCCCAGTATACTTGTAGTGCTGCCGTCTTCCAATGTCTGTTTCCCAGTATACTTGTAGTGCTGCCGTCTTCCAGTGTCTGTTTCCCAGTATACTTTTAGTGCTGCCGTCTTCCTGTGTCTGTTTCCCAGTATACTTGTAGTGCTGCCGTCTTCCTGTGTCTGTTTCCCAGTATACTTGTAGTGCTGCTGTCTTCCAGCGTCTGTTTCCCAGTATACATGTAGTGGTGCCGTCTTCCAGCATCTGTTTCCCAGTATACTTGTAGTGCTGCCGTCTTCCTGTGTCTGTTTCCCAGTATACTTGTAGTGCTGCCGTCTTCCAGCGTCTGTTTCCCAGTATACTTGTAGTGTTGCCGTCTTCCAGTGTCTGTTTCCCAGTATACTTGTAGTGCTGCCGTCTTCCAGCGTCTGTTTCCCAGTATAATTGTAGTGCTGCCGTCTTCCAGCGTCTGTTTCCCAGTATAATTGTAGTGGTGCCGTCTTCCAGCATCTGTTTCCCAGTATACATGTAGTGCTGCCGTCTTCCAGTGTCTGTTTCCCAGTATACTTGTAGTGCTGCCGTCTTCCAGTGTCTGTTTCCCAGTATAGTTGTAGTGGTGCCGTCTTCCAGTGTCTGTTTCCCAGTATACTTGTAGTGCTGCCGTCTCCCAGCTTCTCTTTCCCAGTATACTTGTAGTGCTGCCGTCTTCCAGTGTCTGTTTCCCAGTATACTTGTAGTGGTGCCGTCTTCCAGTGTCTGTTTCCCAGTATACTTGTAGTGCTGCTGTCTCCCAGTTTCTCTTTCCCAGTATACTTGTAGTGCTGCCGTCTTCCAGTGTCTGTTTCCCAGTATACTTGTAGTGCTGCCGTCTCCCAGTGTCTGTTTCCCAGTATACTTGTAGTGCTGCCGTCTTCCAATGTCTGTTTCCCAGTATACTTGTAGTGCTGCCGTCTTCCAGTGTCTGTTTCCCAGTATACTTGTAGTGCTGCCGTCTTCCAGCATCTGTTTCCCAGTATACTTGTAGTGCTGCCGTCTTCCAGCGTCTGTTTCCCAGTATACTTGTAGTGTTGCGTCTTCCAGCGTCTGTTTCCCAGTATAATTGTAGTGCTGCCGTCTTCCTGTGTCTGTTTCCCAGTATACTTGTAGTGTTGCGTCTTCCAGCGTCTGTTTCCCAGTATAATTGTAGTGCTGCCGTCTTCCAGTGTCTGTTTCCCAGTATACTTGTAGTGTTGCGTCTTCCAGTGTCTGTTTCCCAGTATACTTGTAGTGGTGCCGTCTTCCAGTGTCTGTTTCCCAGTATACATGTACTGGTGCCGTCTTCCAGTGTCTGTTTCCCAGTATACTTGTAGTGCTGCCGTCTTCCAGTGTCTGTTTCCCAGTATACTTGTAGTGCTGCCGTCTTCCAGCGTCTGTTTCCCAGTATACTTGTAGTGGTGCCGTCTTCCAGTGTCTTTTTCCCAGTATACATGTACTGGTGCCGTCTTCCAGTGTCTGTTTCCCAGTATACTTGTAGTGCTGCCGTCTTCCAGTGTCTGTTTCCCAGTATACTTGTAGTGCTGCCGTCTTCCAGTGTCTGTTTCCCAGTATACTTGTAGTGCTGCCGTCTTCCAGTGTCTGTTTCCCAGTATACTTGTAGTGGTGCCGTCTTCCAGTGTCTGTTTCCCAGTATACTTGTAGTGCTGCCGTCTTCCAGTGTCTGTTTCCCAGTATACTTGTAGTGCTGCCGTCTTCCAGCGTCTGTTTCCCAGTATACTTGTAGTGTTGCGTCTTCCAGTGTCTGTTTCCCAGTATACTTGTAGTGCTGCCGTCTTCCAGCGTCTGTTTCCCAGTATACTTGTAGTGCTGCCGTCTTCCAGTGTCTGTTTCCCAGTATACATGTACTGGTGCCGTCTTCCAGTGTCTGTTTCCCAGTATACTTGTAGTGCTGCCGTCTTCCAGTGTCTGTTTCCCAGTATACTTGTAGTGCTGCCGTCTTCCTGTGTCTGTTTCCCAGTATACATGTAGTGCTGCCGTCTTCCAGTGTCTGTTTCCCAGTATACATGTAGTGCTGCCGTCTTCCAATGTCTGTTTCCCAGTATACTTGTAGTGCTGCCGTCTTCCAGTGTCTGTTTCCCAGTATACTTGTAGTGCTGCCGTCTTCCAGCGTCTGTTTCCCAGTATACTTGTAGTGCTGCCGTCTTCCTGTGTCTGTTTCCCAGTATACTTGTAGTGCTGCCGTCTTCCTGTGTCTGTTTCCCAGTATACTTGTAGTGCTGCCGTCTTCCAGTGTCTGTTTCCCAGTATACTTTTAGTGCTGCCGTCTTCCTGTGTCTGTTTCCCAGTATACTTGTAGTGCTGCCGTCTTCCTGTGTCTGTTTCCCAGTATACATGTAGTGGTGCCGTCTTCCAGCATCTGTTTCCCAGTATACATGTAGTGTTGCGCCTTCCAGTGTCTGTTTCCCAGTATACTTGTAGTGCTGCCGTCTTCCAGCGTCTGTTTCCCAGTATACTTGTAGTGTTGCGCCTTCCAGCGTCTGTTTCCCAGTATAATTGTAGTGGTGCCGTCTTCCAGCATCTGTTTCCCAGTATACATGTAGTGCTGCCGTCTTCCAGTGTCTGTTTCCCAGTATACATGTAGTGGTGCCGTCTTCCAGTGTCTGTTTCCCAGTATAGTTGTAGTGGTGCCGTTTCCAGTGTCTGTTTCCCAGTATACTTGTAGTGCTGCCGTCTCCCAGCTTCTCTTTCCCAGTATACTTGTAGTGCTGCCGTCTTCCAGTGTCTGTTTCCCAGTATACTTGTAGTGCTGCCGTCTCCCAGTGTCTGTTTCCCAGTATACTTGTAGTGCTGCCGTCTTCCAATGTCTGTTTCCCAGTATACTTGTAGTGCTGCCGTCTTCCAGTGTCTGTTTCCCAGTATACTTTTAGTGCTGCCGTCTTCCTGTGTCTGTTTCCCAGTATACTTGTAGTGCTGCCGTCTTCCTGTGTCTGTTTCCCAGTATACTTGTAGTGCTGCTGTCTTCCAGCGTCTGTTTCCCAGTATACATGTAGTGCTGCCGTCTTCCAGTGTCTGTTTCCCAGTATACTTGTAGTGCTGCCGTCTTCCAGCGTCTGTTTCCCAGTATAATTGTAGTGGTGCCGTCTTCCAGCATCTGTTTCCCAGTATACATGTAGTGCTGCCGTCTTCCAGTGTCTGTTTCCCAGTATACTTGTAGTGCTGCCGTCTCCCAGCTTCTCTTTCCCAGTATACTTGTAGTGCTGCCGTCTTCCAGTGTCTGTTTCCCAGTATACTTGTAGTGGTGCCGTCTTCCAGTGTCTGTTTCCCAGTATACTTGTAGTGCTGCTGTCTCCCAGTTTCTCTTTCCCAGTATACTTGTAGTGCTGCCGTCTTCCAGTGTCTGTTTCCCAGTATACTTGTAGTGCTGCCGTCTCCCAGTGTCTGTTTCCCAGTATACTTGTAGTGCTGCCGTCTTCCAATGTCTGTTTCCCAGTATACTTGTAGTGCTGCCGTCTTCCAATGTCTGTTTCCCAGTATACTTGTAGTGCTGCCGTCTTCCAGTGTCTGTTTCCCAGTATACTTTTAGTGCTGCCGTCTTCCTGTGTCTGTTTCCCAGTATACTTGTAGTGCTGCCGTCTTCCTGTGTCTGTTTCCCAGTATACTTGTAGTGCTGCTGTCTTCCAGCGTCTGTTTCCCAGTATACATGTAGTGGTGCCGTCTTCCAGCATCTGTTTCCCAGTATACTTGTAGTGCTGCCGTCTTCCTGTGTCTGTTTCCCAGTATACTTGTAGTGCTGCCGTCTTCCAGCGTCTGTTTCCCAGTATACTTGTAGTGTTGCCGTCTTCCAGTGTCTGTTTCCCAGTATACTTGTAGTGCTGCCGTCTTCCAGCGTCTGTTTCCCAGTATAATTGTAGTGCTGCCGTCTTCCAGCGTCTGTTTCCCAGTATAATTGTAGTGGTGCCGTCTTCCAGCATCTGTTTCCCAGTATACATGTAGTGCTGCCGTCTTCCAGTGTCTGTTTCCCAGTATACTTGTAGTGCTGCCGTCTTCCAGTGTCTGTTTCCCAGTATAGTTGTAGTGGTGCCGTCTTCCAGTGTCTGTTTCCCAGTATACTTGTAGTGCTGCCGTCTCCCAGCTTCTCTTTCCCAGTATACTTGTAGTGCTGCCGTCTTCCAGTGTCTGTTTCCCAGTATACTTGTAGTGGTGCCGTCTTCCAGTGTCTGTTTCCCAGTATACTTGTAGTGCTGCTGTCTCCCAGTTTCTCTTTCCCAGTATACTTGTAGTGCTGCCGTCTTCCAGTGTCTGTTTCCCAGTATACTTGTAGTGCTGCCGTCTCCCAGTGTCTGTTTCCCAGTATACTTGTAGTGCTGCCGTCTTCCAATGTCTGTTTCCCAGTATACTTGTAGTGCTGCCGTCTTCCAGTGTCTGTTTCCCAGTATACTTGTAGTGCTGCCGTCTTCCAGCATCTGTTTCCCAGTATACTTGTAGTGCTGCCGTCTTCCAGCGTCTGTTTCCCAGTATACTTGTAGTGTTGCGTCTTCCAGCGTCTGTTTCCCAGTATAATTGTAGTGCTGCCGTCTTCCTGTGTCTGTTTCCCAGTATACTTGTAGTGTTGCGTCTTCCAGCGTCTGTTTCCCAGTATAATTGTAGTGCTGCCGTCTTCCAGTGTCTGTTTCCCAGTATACTTGTAGTGTTGCGTCTTCCAGTGTCTGTTTCCCAGTATACTTGTAGTGGTGCCGTCTTCCAGTGTCTGTTTCCCAGTATACATGTACTGGTGCCGTCTTCCAGTGTCTGTTTCCCAGTATACTTGTAGTGCTGCCGTCTTCCAGTGTCTGTTTCCCAGTATACTTGTAGTGCTGCCGTCTTCCAGCGTCTGTTTCCCAGTATACTTGTAGTGGTGCCGTCTTCCAGTGTCTTTTTCCCAGTATACATGTACTGGTGCCGTCTTCCAGTGTCTGTTTCCCAGTATACTTGTAGTGCTGCCGTCTTCCAGTGTCTGTTTCCCAGTATACTTGTAGTGCTGCCGTCTTCCAGTGTCTGTTTCCCAGTATACTTGTAGTGCTGCCGTCTTCCAGTGTCTGTTTCCCAGTATACTTGTAGTGGTGCCGTCTTCCAGTGTCTGTTTCCCAGTATACTTGTAGTGCTGCCGTCTTCCAGTGTCTGTTTCCCAGTATACTTGTAGTGCTGCCGTCTTCCAGCGTCTGTTTCCCAGTATACTTGTAGTGTTGCGTCTTCCAGTGTCTGTTTCCCAGTATACTTGTAGTGCTGCCGTCTTCCAGCGTCTGTTTCCCAGTATACTTGTAGTGCTGCCGTCTTCCAGTGTCTGTTTCCCAGTATACATGTACTGGTGCCGTCTTCCAGTGTCTGTTTCCCAGTATACTTGTAGTGCTGCCGTCTTCCAGTGTCTGTTTCCCAGTATACTTGTAGTGCTGCCGTCTTCCAGCGTCTGTTTCCCAGTATACTTGTAGTGGTGCCGTCTTCCAGTGTCTGTTTCCCAGTATACATGTACTGGTGCCGTCTTCCAGTGTCTGTTTCCCAGTATACTTGTAGTGCTGCCGTCTTCCAGTGTCTGTTTCCCAGTATACTTGTAGTGCTGCCGTCTTCCAGTGTCTGTTTCCCAGTATACTTGTAGTGCTGCCGTCTTCCAGTGTCTGTTTCCCAGTATACTTGTAGTGGTGCCGTCTTCCAGTGTCTGTTTCCCAGTATACTTGTAGTGCTGCCGTCTCCCAGCGTCTGTTTCCCAGTATACATGTAGTGCTGCCGTCTTCCAGTGTCTGTTTCCCAGTATACTTGTAGTGCTGCCGTCTTCCTGTGTCTGTTTCCCAGTATACTTGTAGTGCTGCCGTCTTCCAATGTCTGTTTCCCAGTATACTTGTAGTGCTGCCGTCTTCCAGCGTCTGTTTCCCAGTATACTTGTAGTGCTGCCGTCTTCCAGCGTCTGTTTCCCAGTATACTTGTAGTGGTGCCGTCTTCCTGTGTCTGTTTCCCAGTATACTTGTAGTGCTGCCGTCTTCCTGTGTCTGTTTCCCAGTATACTTGTAGTGCTGCCGTCTTCCTGTGTCTGTTTCCCAGTATACTTGTAGTGCTGCTGTCTTCCAGCGTCTGTTTCCCAGTATACATGTAGTGCTGCCGTCTTCCAATGTCTGTTTCCCAGTATACTTGTAGTGCTGCCATCTTCCAGCGTCTGTTTCCCAGTATACATGTACTGGTGCCGTCTTCCTGTGTCTGTTTCCCAGTATACTTGTAGTGCTGCCGTCTTCCTGTGTCTGTTTCCCAGTATACTTGTAGTGCTGCCGTCTTCCTGTGTCTGTTTCCCAGTATACTTGTAGTGCTGCCGTCTTCCAGTGTCTGTTTCCCAGTATACTTGTAGTGCTGCTGTCTTCCAGTGTCTGTTTCCCAGTATACTTGTAGTGCTGCCATCTTCCTGTGTCTGTTTCCCAGTATACTTGTAGTGCTGCCGTCTTCCAGTGTCTGTTTCCCAGTATACTTGTAGTGCTGCCGTCTTCCAGTGTCTGTTTCCCAGTATACATGTACTGGTGCCGTCTTCCTGTGTCTGTTTCCCAGTATACTTGTAGTGCTGCCGTCTTCCAGTGTCTGTTTCCCAGTATACATGTACTGGTGCCGTCTTCCAGTGTCTGTTTCCCAGTATACTTGTAGTGCTGCCGTCTTCCAGTGTCTGTTTCCCAGTATACTTGTAGTGGTGCCGTCTTCCAGTGTCTGTTTCCCAGTATACTTGTAGTGCTGCCGTCTTCCAGTGTCTGTGTCCCAGTATACTTGTAGTGCTGCCGTCTTCCAGTGTCTGTTTCCCAGTATACTTGTAGTGGTGCCGTCTTCCAGTGTCTGTTTCCCAGTATACTTGTAGTGCTGCCGTCTCCCAGCGTCTGTTTCCCAGTATACTTGCAGTGCTGCTGTCTTCCTGTGTCTGTTTCCCAGTATACATGTAGTGCTGCCGTCTTCCAGTGTCTGTTTCCCAGTATACCTGTAGTGCTGCCGTCTTCCAGTGTCTGTTTCCCAGTATACATGTACTGGTGCCGTCTTCCAGTGTCTGTTTCCCAGTATACTTGTAGTGCTGCCGTCTTCCAGTGTCTGTTTCCCAGTATACTTGTAGTGCTGCCGTCTTCCAATGTCTGTTTCCCAGTATACTTGTAGTGCTGCCGTCTTCCAGTGTCTGTTTCCCAGTATACTTGTAGTGCTGCCGTCTTCCAGTGTCTGTTTCCCAGTATACTTGTAGTGGTGCCGTCTTCCTGTGTCTGTTTCCCAGTATACTTGTAGTGCTGCCGTCTTCCAATGTCTGTTTCCCAGTATACTTGTAGTGCTGCCGTCTTCCAGCGTCTGTTTCCCAGTATACTTGTAGTGGTGCCGTCTTCCTGTGTCTGTTTCCCAGTATACTTGTAGTGCTGCCGTCTTCCTGTGTCTGTTTCCCAGTATACTTGTAGTGCTGCCGTCTTCCTGTGTCTGTTTCCCAGTATACTTGTAGTGCTGCTGTCTTCCAGCGTCTGTTTCCCAGTATACATGTAGTGGTGCCGTCTTCCAGCATCTGTTTCCCAGTATACTTGTAATGCTGCCGTCTTCCTGTGTCTGTTTCCCAGTATACTTGTAGTGCTGCCGTCTTCCAGCGTCTGTTTCCCAGTATACTTGTAGTGTTGCGCCTTCCAGCGTCTGTTTCCCAGTATAATTGTAGTGGTGCCGTCTTCCAGCGTCTGTTTCCCAGTATACATGTAGTGGTGCCGTCTTCCAGCATCTGTTTCCCAGTATACTTGTAGTGTTGCGCCTTCCAGCGTCTGTTTCCCAGTATAATTGTAGTGGTGCCGTCTTCCAGCGTCTGTTTCCCAGTATACATGTAGTGGTGCCGTCTTCCAGCATCTGTTTCCCAGTATACTTGTAGTGCTGCCGTCTTCCTGTGTCTGTTTCCCAGTATACTTGTAGTGGTGCCGTCTTCCAGCATCTGTTTCCCAGTATACATGTAGTGCTGCCGTCTTCCAGTGTCTGTTTCCCAGTATACTTGTAGTGCTGCCGTCTTCCAGTGTCTGTTTCCCAGTATACATGTAGTGGTGCCGTCTTCCAGCGTCTGTTTCCCAGTATAATTGTAGTGCTGCCGTCTTCCTGTGTCTGTTTCCCAGTATACTTGTAGTGTTGCCGTCTTCCAGCGTCTGTTTCCCAGTATACTTGTAGTGTTGCGCCTTCCAGCGTCTGTTTCCCAGTATAATTGTAGTGCTGCCGTCTCCCAGTGTCTGTTTCCCAGTATACATGTACTGGTGCCGTCTTCCAGTGTCTGTTTCCCAGTATACTTGTAGTGCTGCCGTCTCCCAATGTCTGTTTCCCAGTATACTTGTAGTGCTGCCGTCTTCCAGTGTCTGTTTCCCAGTATACTTGTAGTGCTGCCGTCTTCCAGTGTCTGTTTCCCAGTATACTTGTAGTGGTGCCGTCTTCCAGTGTCTGTTTCCCAGTATACTTGTAGTGCTGCCGTCTTCCAGTGTCTGTTTCCCAGTATACTTGTAGTGCTGCCGTCTTCCAGTGTCTGTTTCCCAGTATACTTGTAGTGGTGCCGTCTTCCAGCGTCTGTTTCCCAGTATACTTGTAGTGTTGCGCCTTCCAGCGTCTGTTTCCCAGTATAATTGTAGTGCTGCCGTCTCCCAGTGTCTGTTTCCCAGTATACATGTACTGGTGCCGTCTTCCAGTGTCTGTTTCCCAGTATACTTGTAGTGCTGCCGTCTCCCAATGTCTGTTTCCCAGTATACTTGTAGTGCTGCCGTCTTCCAGTGTCTGTTTCCCAGTATACTTGTAGTGCTGCCGTCTTCCAGTGTCTGTTTCCCAGTATACTTGTAGTGGTGCCGTCTTCCAGTGTCTGTTTCCCAGTATACTTGTAGTGCTGCCGTCTTCCAGTGTCTGTTTCCCAGTATACTTGTAGTGCTGCCGTCTTCCAGTGTCTGTTTCCCAGTATACTTGTAGTGGTGCCGTCTTCCTGTGTCTGTTTCCCAGTATACTTGTAGTGCTGCCGTCTTCCAATGTCTGTTTCCCAGTATACTTGTAGTGCTGCCGTCTTCCAGCGTCTGTTTCCCAGTATACTTGTAGTGGTGCCGTCTTCCTGTGTCTGTTTCCCAGTATACTTGTAGTGCTGCCGTCTTCCTGTGTCTGTTTCCCAGTATACTTGTAGTGCTGCCGTCTTCCTGTGTCTGTTTCCCAGTATACTTGTAGTGCTGCCGTCTTCCTGTGTCTGTTTCCCAGTATACATGTAGTGGTGCCGTCTTCCAGCGTCTGTTTCCCAGTATACATGTAGTGGTGCCGTCTTCCAGCATCTGTTTCCCAGTATACTTGTAATGCTGCCGTCTTCCTGTGTCTGTTTCCCAGTATACTTGTAGTGGTGCCGTCTTCCAGCGTCTGTTTCCCAGTATAATTGTAGTGGTGCCGTCTTCCAGCGTCTGTTTCCCAGTATACTTGTAGTGTTGCGCCTTCCAGCGTCTGTTTCCCAGTATAATTGTAGTGCTGCCGTCTCCCAGTGTCTGTTTCCCAGTATACATATAGTGTAGCCGTCTTCCTGTGTCTGTTTCCCAGTATACATGTACTGGTGCCGTCTTCCAGTGTCTGTTTCCCAGTATACTTGTAGTGTTGCCGTCTTCCAGTGTCTGTTTCCCAGTATACTTGTAGTGCTGCCGTCTTCCAGTGTCTGTTTCCCAGTATACATGTACTGGTGCCGTCTTCCAGTGTCTGTTTCCCAGTATACTTGTAGTGTTGCCGTCTTCCAGTGTCTGTTTCCCAGTATACTTGTAGTGGTGCCGTCTTCCAGTGTCTGTTTCCCAGTATACTTGTAGTGCTGCCGTCTTCCAGTGTCTGTTTCCCAGTATACTTGTAGTGGTGCCGTCTTCCAGTGTCTGTTTCCCAGTATACTTGTAGTGCTGCCGTCTTCCAGTGTCTGTTTCCCAGTATACATGTAGTGGTGCCGTCTTCCAGCGTCTGTTTCCCAGTATACTTGTAGTGCTGCCGTCTTCCAGCGTCTGTTTCCCAGTATACTTGTAGTGCTGCCGTCTTCCTGTGTCTGTTTCCCAGTATACATGTAGTGCTGCCGTCTTCCAGTGTCTGTTTCCCAGTATACTTGTAGTGCTGCCGTCTTCCTGTGTCTGTTTCCCAGTATACTTGTAGTGCTGCCGTCTTCCTGTGTCTGTTTCCCAGTATACTTGTAGTGCTGCCGTCTTCCTGTGTCTGTTTCCCAGTATACTTGTAGTGCTGCTGTCTTCCAGCGTCTGTTTCCCAGTATACATGTAGTGGTGCCGTTTTCCAGCATCTGTTTCCCAGTATACTTGTAGTGCTGCCGTCTTCCTGTGTCTGTTTCCCAGTATACTTGTAGTGCTGCCGTCTTCCAGCGTCTGTTTCCCAGTATAATTGTAGTGGTGCCGTCTTCCAGCATCTGTTTCCCAGTATACATGTAGAGTTGCCGTCTTCCAGTGTCTGTTTCCCAGTATAGTTGTAGTGCTGCCGTCTTCCAGTGTCTGTTTCCCAGTATACTTGTAGTGCTGCCGTCTTCCAGTGTCTGTTTCCCAGTATACTTGTAGTGCTGCCGTCTCCCAGCTTCTCTTTCCCAGTATACTTGTAGGGCTGCCGTCTTCCAGTGTCTGTTTCCCAGTATACTTGTAGTGGTGCCGTCTTCCAGTGTCTGTTTCCCAGTATACTTGTAGTGGTGCCGTCTTCCAGCGTCTGTTTCCCAGTATACTTGTAGTGGTGCCGTCTTCCAGCATCTGTTTCCCAGTATACATGTAGTGCTGCCGTCTTCCAGTGTCTGTTTCCCAGTATACTTGTAGTGGTGCCGTCTTCCAATGTCTGTTTCCCAGTATACTTGTAGTGTTGCGCCTTCCAGCGTCTGTTTCCCAGTATAATTGTAGTGCTGCCGTCTCCCAGTGTCTGTTTCCCAGTATACATATAGTGTAGCCGTCTTCCTGTGTCTGTTTCCCAGTATACTTGTAGTGCTGCCGTCTCCCAATGTCTGTTTCCCAGTATACTTGTAGTGCTGCCGTCTTCCAGTGTCTGTTTCCCAGTATACATGTACTGGTGCCGTCTTCCAGTGTCTGTTTCCCAGTATACTTGTAGTGTTGCCGTCTTCCAGTGTCTGTTTCCCAGTATACTTGTAGTGCTGCCGTCTTCCAGTGTCTGTTTCCCAGTATACTTGTAGTGGTGCCGTCTTCCAGTGTCTGTTTCCCAGTATACTTGTAGTGCTGCCGTCTTCCAGTGTCTGTTTCCCAGTATACTTGTAGTGGTGCCGTCTTCCAGTGTCTGTTTCCCAGTATACTTGTAGTGCTGCCGTCTTCCAGTGTCTGTTTCCCAGTATACATGTAGTGGTGCCGTCTTCCAGCGTCTGTTTCCCAGTATACTTGTAGTGCTGCCGTCTTCCAGCGTCTGTTTCCCAGTATACTTGTAGTGCTGCCGTCTTCCAGCGTCTGTTTCCCAGTATACATGTAGTGCTGCCGTCTTCCAGTGTCTGTTTCCCAGTATACTTGTAGTGGTGCCGTCTTCCAGTGTCTGTTTCCCAGTATACTTGTAGTGCTGCCGTCTCCCAGCGTCTGTTTCCCAGTATACATGTAGTGCTGCCGTCTTCCAGTGTCTGTTTCCCAGTATACTTGTAGTGCTGCCGTCTTCCTGTGTCTGTTTCCCAGTACTTGTAGTGCTGCCGTCTTCCAATGTCTGTTTCCCAGTATACTTGTAGTGCTGCCGTCTTCCAGTGTCTGTTTCCCAGTATACTTGTAGTGCTGCCGTCTTCCAGTGTCTGTTTCCCAGTATACTTGTAGTGCTGCCGTCTACCTGTGTCTGTTTCCCAGTATACTTGTAGTGCTGCCGTCTTCCTGTGTCTGTTTCCCAGTATACTTGTAGTGCTGCCGTCTTCCTGTGTCTGTTTCCCAGTATACTTGTAGTGCTGCTGTCTTCCAGCGTCTGTTTCCCAGTATACATGTAGTGGTGCCGTTTTCCAGCGTCTGTTTCCCAGTATACATGTAGTGCTGCCGTCTTCCAGCGTCTGTTTCCCAGTATACTTGTAGTGCTGCCGTCTACCAGCGTCTGTTTCCCAGTATAATTGTAGTGGTGCCGTCTTCCAGCATCTGTTTCCCAGTATACATGTAGTGCTGCCGTCTTCCTGTGTCTGTTTCCCAGTATACTTGTAGTGCTGCCGTCTTCCAGTGTCTGTTTCCCAGTATAGTTGTAGTGGTGCCGTCTTCCAGTGTCTGTTTCCCAGTATACTTGTAGTGCTGCCGTCTTCCAGTGTCTGTTTCCCAGTATACTTGTAGTGCTGCCGTCTCCCAGCTTCTCTTTCCCAGTATACTTGTAGGGCTGCCGTCTTCCAGTGTCTGTTTCCCAGTATACTTGTAGTGGTGCCGTCTTCCAGTGTCTGTTTCCCAGTATACATGTAGTGGTGCCGTCTTCCAGCGTCTGTTTCCCAGTATACTTGTAGTGGTGCCGTCTTCCAGCGTCTGTTTCCCAGTATACTTGTAGTGGTGCCGTCTTCCAGCGTCTGTTTCCCAGTATACTTGTAGTGGTGCCGTCTTCCAGCGTCTGTTTCCCAGTATACTTGTAGTGTTGCGCCTTCCAGCGTCTGTTTCCCAGTATAATTGTAGTGCTGCCGTCTCCCAGTGTCTGTTTCCCAGTATACATGTAGTGTAGCCGTCTTCCTGTGTCTGTTTCCCAGTATACTTGTAGTGCTGCCGTCTCCCAATGTCTGTTTCCCAGTATACTTGTAGTGCTGCCGTCTTCCAGTGTCTGTTTCCCAGTATACATGTACTGGTGCCGTCTTCCAGTGTCTGTTTCCCAGTATACTTGTAGTGCTGCCGTCTTCCAGTGTCTGTTTCCCAGTATACTTGTAGTGCTGCCGTCTTCCAGCGTCTGTTTCCCAGTATACTTATAGTGGTGCCGTCTTCCAGCGTCTGTTTCCCAGTATACTTGTAGTGCTGCCGTCTTCCTGTGTCTGTTTCCCAGTATACTTGTAGTGGTGCTGTCTTCCAGTGTCTGTTTCCCAGTATACTTGTAGTGCTGCCGTCTTCCAGTGTCTGTTTCCCAGTATACATGTAGTGGTGCCGTCTTCCAGCGTCTGTTTCCCAGTATACTTGTAGTGCTGCCGTCTTCCAGCGTCTGTTTCCCAGTATACTTGTAGTGCTGCCGTCTTCCAGCATCTGTTTCCCAGTATACATGTAGTGCTGCCGTCTTCCAGTGTCTGTTTCCCAGTATACTTGTAGTGCTGCCGTCTCCCAGCGTCTGTTTCCCAGTATACATGTAGTGCTGCCGTCTTCCAGTGTCTGTTTCCCAGTATACTTGTAGTGCTGCCGTCTTCCTGTGTCTGTTTCCCAGTATACTTGTAGTGCTGCCGTCTTCCAATGTCTGTTTCCCAGTATACTTGTAGTGCTGCCGTCTTCCAGCGTCTGTTTCCCAGTATACTTGTAGTGCTGCCGTCTTCCTGTGTCTGTTTCCCAGTATACTTGTAGTGCTGCCGTCTTCCTGTGTCTGTTTCCCAGTATACTTGTAGTGCTGCCGTCTTCCAGTGTCTGTTTCCCAGTATACTTGTAGTGCTGCCGTCTTCCTGTGTCTGTTTCCCAGTATACTTGTAGTGCTGCCGTCTTCCTGTGTCTGTTTCCCAGTATACTTGTAGTGCTGCCGTCTTCCAGTGTCTGTTTCCCAGTATACTTGTAGTACTGCCGTCTTCCAGTGTCTGTTTCCCAGTATACATGTAGTGGTGCCGTCTTCCAGCGTCTGTTTCCCAGTATACATGTAGTGGTGCCGTCTTCCAGCATCTGTTTCCCAGTATACTTGTAGTGCTGCCGTCTTCCTGTGTCTGTTTCCCAGTATACTTGTAGTGGTGCCGTCTTCCAGCATCTGTTTCCCAGTATACTTGTAGTGCTGCCGTCTTCCAGCATCTGTTTCCCAGTATACTTGTAGTGCTGCCGTCTTCCTGTGTCTGTTTCCCAGTATACTTGTAGTGCTGCCGTCTTCCAGCGTCTGTTTCCCAGTATAATTGTAGTGCTGCCGTCTTCCAGCATCTGTTTCCCAGTATACTTGTAGTGGTGCCGTCTTCCAGCGTCTGTTTCCCAGTATACATGTAGTGTTGCCGTCTTCCAGTGTCTGTTTCCCAGTATACTTGTAGTGCTGCCGTCTTCCTGTGTCTGTTTCCCAGTACTTGTAGTGCTGCCGTCTTCCAATGTCTGTTTCCCAGTATACTTGTAGTGCTGCCGTCTTCCAGTGTCTGTTTCCCAGTATACTTGTAGTGCTGCCGTCTTCCAGTGTCTGTTTCCCAGTATACTTGTAGTGCTGCCGTCTTCCTGTGTCTGTTTCCCAGTATACTTGTAGTGCTGCCGTCTTCCTGTGTCTGTTTCCCAGTATACTTGTAGTGCTGCCGTCTTCCTGTGTCTGTTTCCCAGTATACTTGTAGTGCTGCTGTCTTCCAGCGTCTGTTTCCCAGTATACATGTAGTGGTGCCGTTTTCCAGCGTCTGTTTCCCAGTATACATGTAGTGCTGCCGTCTTCCAGCGTCTGTTTCCCAGTATACTTGTAGTGCTGCCGTCTACCAGCGTCTGTTTCCCAGTATAATTGTAGTGGTGCCGTCTTCCAGCATCTGTTTCCCAGTATACATGTAGTGCTGCCGTCTTCCTGTGTCTGTTTCCCAGTATACTTGTAGTGCTGCCGTCTTCCAGTGTCTGTTTCCCAGTATAGTTGTAGTGCTGCCGTCTTCCAGTGTCTGTTTCCCAGTATACTTGTAGTGCTGCCGTCTTCCTGTGTCTGTTTCCCAGTACTTGTAGTGCTGCCGTCTTCCAATGTCTGTTTCCCAGTATACTTGTAGTGCTGCTGTCTTCCAGTGTCTGTTTCCCAGTATACTTGTAGTGCTGCCGTCTTCCAGTGTCTGTTTCCCAGTATACTTGTAGTGCTGCCGTCTTCCTGTGTCTGTTTCCCAGTATACTTGTAGTGCTGCCGTCTTCCTGTGTCTGTTTCCCAGTATACTTGTAGTGCTGCCGTCTCCCAGCTTCTCTTTCCCAGTATACTTGTAGGGCTGCCGTCTTCCAGTGTCTGTTTCCCAGTATACTTGTAGTGGTGCCGTCTTCCAGTGTCTGTTTCCCAGTATACATGTAGTGGTGCCGTCTTCCAGCGTCTGTTTCCCAGTATACTTGTAGTGGTGCCGTCTTCCAGCATCTGTTTCCCAGTATACTTGTAGTGGTGCCGTCTTCCAGCGTCTGTTTCCCAGTATACTTGTAGTGGTGCCGTCTTCCAGCGTCTGTTTCCCAGTATACTTGTAGTGTTGCGCCTTCCAGCGTCTGTTTCCCAGTATAATTGTAGTGCTGCCGTCTCCCAGTGTCTGTTTCCCAGTATACATGTAGTGTAGCCGTCTTCCTGTGTCTGTTTCCCAGTATACTTGTAGTGCTGCCGTCTCCCAATGTCTGTTTCCCAGTATACTTGTAGTGCTGCCGTCTTCCAGTGTCTGTTTCCCAGTATACATGTACTGGTGCCGTCTTCCAGTGTCTGTTTCCCAGTATACTTGTAGTGCTGCCGTCTTCCAGTGTCTGTTTCCCAGTATACTTGTAGTGCTGCCGTCTTCCAGCGTCTGTTTCCCAGTATACTTGTAGTGGTGCCGTCTTCCAGCGTCTGTTTCCCAGTATACTTGTTGTGCTGCCGTCTTCCAGTGTCTGTTTCCCAGTATACTTGTAGTGGTGCTGTCTTCCAGTGTCTGTTTCCCAGTATACTTGTAGTGCTGCCGTCTTCCAGTGTCTGTTTCCCAGTATACATGTAGTGGTGCCGTCTTCCAGCGTCTGTTTCCCAGTATACTTGTAGTGCTGCCGTCTTCCAGCGTCTGTTTCCCAGTATACTTGTAGTGCTGCCGTCTTCCAGCATCTGTTTCCCAGTATACATGTAGTGCTGCCGTCTTCCAGTGTCTGTTTCCCAGTATACTTGTAGTGCTGCCGTCTCCCAGCGTCTGTTTCCCAGTATACATGTAGTGCTGCCGTCTTCCAGTGTCTGTTTCCCAGTATACTTGTAGTGCTGCCGTCTTCCTGTGTCTGTTTCCCAGTATACTTGTAGTGCTGCCGTCTTCCAATGTCTGTTTCCCAGTATACTTGTAGTGCTGCCGTCTTCCAGTGTCTGTTTCCCAGTATACTTGTAGTGCTGCCGTCTTCCTGTGTCTGTTTCCCAGTATACTTGTAGTGCTGCCGTCTTCCTGTGTCTGTTTCCCAGTATACTTGTAGTGCTGCCGTCTTCCAGTGTCTGTTTCCCAGTATACTTGTAGTGCTGCCGTCTTCCTGTGTCTGTTTCCCAGTATACTTGTAGTGCTGCCGTCTTCCTGTGTCTGTTTCCCAGTATACTTGTAGTGCTGCCGTCTTCCAGTGTCTGTTTCCCAGTATACTTGTAGTACTGCCGTCTTCCAGTGTCTGTTTCCCAGTATACTTGTAGTGCTGCCGTCTTCCTGTGTCTGTTTCCCAGTATACATGTAGTGGTGCCGTCTTCCAGTGTCTGTTTCCCAGTATACATGTAGTGGTGCCGTCTTCCAGCATCTGTTTCCCAGTATACTTGTAGTGCTGCCGTCTTCCTGTGTCTGTTTCCCAGTATACTTGTAGTGGTGCCGTCTTCCAGCATCTGTTTCCCAGTATACTTGTAGTGCTGCCGTCTTCCAGCATCTGTTTCCCAGTATACTTGTAGTGCTGCCGTCTTCCTGTGTCTGTTTCCCAGTATACTTGTAGTGCTGCCGTCTTCCAGCGTCTGTTTCCCAGTATAATTGTAGTGCTGCCGTCTTCCAGCATCTGTTTCCCAGTATACTTGTAGTGGTGCCGTCTTCCAGTGTCTGTTTCCCAGTATACTTGTAGTGCTGCCGTCTCCCAATGTCTGTTTCCCAGTATACTTGTAGTGCTGCCGTCTTCCTGTGTCTGTTTCCCAGTATACTTGTAGTGGTGCCGTCTTCCAGTGTCTGTTTCCCAGTATACTTGTAGTGCTGCCGTCTTCCAGTGTCTGTTTCCCAGTATACTTGTAGTGGTGCTGTCTTCCAGTGTCTGTTTCCCAGTATACTTGTAGTGCTGCCGTCTCCCAGCTTCTCTTTCCCAGTATACTTGTAGTGCTGCCGTCTTCCAGTGTCTGTTTCCCAGTATACATGTAGTGCTGCCGTCTTCCAGTGTCTGTTTCCCAGTATACTTGTAGTGTTGCGCCTTCCAGCGTCTGTTTCCCAGTATAATTGTAGTGCTGCCGTCTTCCAGTGTCTGTTTCCCAGTATACTTGTAGTGCTGCCGTCTTCCAGTGTCTGTTTCCCAGTATACTTGTAGTGGTGCCGTCTTCCAGTGTCTGTTTCCCAGTATACTTGTAGTGCTGCCGTCTTCCAGTGTCTGTTTCCCAGTATACTTGTAGTGGTGCCGTCTTCCTGTGTCTGTTTCCCAGTATACTTGTAGTGCTGCCGTCTTCCAGTGTCTGTTTCCCAGTATACATGTACTGGTGCCGTCTTCCAGTGTCTGTTTCCCAGTATACTTGTAGTGCTGCCGTCTTCCAGTGTCTGTTTCCCAGTATACTTGTAGTGGTGCCGTCTTCCAGTGTCTGTTTCCCAGTATACTTGTAGTGCTGCCGTCTTCCAGTGTCTGTTTCCCAGTATACTTGTAGTGGTGCCGTCTTCCTGTGTCTGTTTCCCAGTATACTTGTAGTGCTGCCGTCTTCCAGTGTCTGTTTCCCAGTATACTTGTAGTGCTGCCGTCTTCCAGTGTCTGTTTCCCAGTATACTTGTAGTGCTGCCGTCTCCCAGCTTCTCTTTCCCAGTATACATGTAGTGCTGCCGTCTTCCAGTGTCTGTTTCCCAGTATACTTGTAGTGCTGCCGTCTCCCAGCTTCTCTTTCCCAGTATACTTGTAGTGGTTCCGTCTTCCAGTGTCTGTTTCCCAGTATACATGTACTGGTGCCGTCTTCCTGTGTCTGTTTCCCAGTATACTTGTAGTGTTGCCGTCTTCCAGTGTCTGTTTCCCAGTATACTTGTAGTGGTGCCGTCTTCCAGTGTCTGTTTCACAGTATACTTGTAGTGCTGCCGTCTTCCAGTGTCTGTTTCCCAGTATACTTGTAGTGCTGCCGTCTTCCAGTGTCTGTTTCCCAGTATACATGTAGTGGTGCCGTCTTCCAGCGTCTGTTTCCCAGTATACATGTAGTGGTGCCGTCTTCCAGCGTCTGTTTCCCAGTATACTTGTAGTGCTGCCGTCTTCCAGTGTCTGTTTCCCAGTATACATGTAGTGCTGCCGTCTTCCAGTGTCTGTTTCCCAGTATACATGTAGTTCTGCCGTCTTCCAGTGTCTGTTTCCCAGTATACTTGTAGTGGTGCCGTCTTCCAGTGTCTGTTTCCCAGTATACTTGTAGTGCTGCCGTCTTCCAGCGTCTGTTTCCCAGTATACATGTAGTGCTGCCGTCTTCCAGCATCTGTTTCCCAGTATACATGTAGTGCTGTCGTCTTCCAGTGTCTGTTTCCCAGTATACATGTAGTGCTGCCGTCTTCCAGTGTCTGTTTCCCAGTATACTTGTAGTGCTGCCGTCTTCCTGTGTCTGTTTCCCAGTATACTTGTAGTGCTGCCGTCTTCCAATGTCTGTTTCCCAGTATACTTGTAGTGCTGCCGTCTTCCAGTGTCTGTTTCCCAGTATACATGTAGTGGTGCCGTCTTCCAGTGTCTGTTTCCCAGTATACATGTAGTGCTGCCGTCTTCCAGTGTCTGTTTCCCAGTATACTTGTAGTGCTGCCGTCTTCCTGTGTCTGTTTCCCAGTATACTTGTAGTGCTGCCGTCTTCCAATGTCTGTTTCCCAGTATACTTGTAGTGCTGCCGTCTTCCAGTGTCTGTTTCCCAGTATACATGTAGTGGTGCCGTCTTCCAGTGTCTGTTTCCCAGTATACATGTAGTGCTGCCGTCTTCCAGTGTCTGTTTCCCAGTATACATGTAGTGCTGCCGTCTTCCAGTGTCTGTTTCCCAGTATACTTGTAGTGCTGCCGTCTTCCAGTGTCTGTTTCCCAGTATACTTGTAGTGCTGCCGTCTTCAGTGTCTGTTTCCCAGTATACTTGTAGTGCTGCCGTCTTCCAGTGTCTGTTTCCCAGTATACATGTAGTGCTGCCGTCTTCCTGTGTCTGTTTCCCAGTATACATGTAGTGCTGCCGTCTCCCAGTGTCTGTTTCCCAGTATACTTGTAGTGCTGCCGTCTTCAGTGTCTGTTTCCCAGTATACATGTAGTGCTGCAGTCTTCCTGTGTCTGTTTCCCAGTATACTTGTAGTGCTGCCGTCTTCCTGTGTCTGTTTCCCAGTATACTTGTAGTGCTGCCGTCTTCCAGTGTCTGTTTCCCAGTATACTTGTAGTGCTGCCGTCTTCCAGTGTCTGTTTCCCAGTATACTTGTAGTGCTGCCGTCTTCCAGTGTCTGTTTCCCAGTATACTTGTAGTGCTGCCGTCTCCCAGCTTCTCTTTCCCAGTATACTTGTAGTGCTGCCGTCTTCCAGTGTCTGTTTCCCAGTATACATGAACTGGTGCCGTCTTCCAGTGTCTGTTTCCCAGTATACTTGTAGTGCTGCCGTCTCCCAGCATCTCTTTCCCAGTATACTTGTAGTGCTGCCGTCTTCCAGTGTCTGTTTCCCAGTATACTTGTAGTGCTGCCGTCTCCCAGCTTCTCTTTCCCAGTATACTTGTAGTGCTGCCGTCTTCCAGTGTCTGTTTCCCAGTATACTTGTAGTGCTGCCGTCTTCCAGTGTCTGTTTCCCAGTATACTTGTAGTGGTGCCGTCTTCCAGTGTCTGTTTCCCAGTATACTTGTAGTGCTGCCGTCTTCCAGTGTCTGTTTCCCAGTATACTTGTAGTGCTGCCGTCTTCCTGTGTCTGTTTCCCAGTATACTTGTAGTGCTGCCGTCTTCCAGTGTCTGTTTCCCAGTATACTTGTAGTGCTGCCGTCTTCCTGTGTCTGTTTCCCAGTATACTTGTAGTGCTGCCGTCTTCCAGTGTCTGTTTCCCAGTATACTTGTAGTGGTGCTGTCTTCCAGTGTCTGTTTCCCAGTATACTTGTAGTGGTGCTGTCTTCCAGTGTCTGTTTCCCAGTATACATGTAGTGCTGCCGTCTTCCAGTGTCTGTTTCCCAGTATACTTGTAGTGCTGCCGTCTTCCAGTGTCTGTTTCCCAGTATACATGTAGTGCTGCCGTCTTCCAGTGTCTGTTTCCCAGTATACATGTAGTGCTGCCGTCTTCCAGTGTCTGTTTCCCAGTATACATGTAGTGTTGCTGTCTTCCAGCGTCTGTTTCCCAGTATACTTGTAGTGCTGCCGTCTCCCAGCGTCTGTTTCCCAGTATACTTGTAGTGCTGCCGTCTTCCAGTGTCTGTTTCCCAGTATACTTGTAGTGCTGCCGTCTTCCAGTGTCTGTTTCCCAGTATACATGTAGTGTTGCTGTCTTCCAGCGTCTGTTTCCCAGTATACATGTAGTGGTGCGCCTTCCAGCGTCTGTTTCCCAGTATACTTGTAGTGTTGCGCCTTCCAGCGTCTGTTTCCCAGTATAATTGTAGTGCTGCCGTCTTCCAGTGTCTGTTTCCCAGTATACATGTACTGGTGCCGTCTTCCAGTGTCTGTTTCCCAGTATACTTGTAGTGCTGCCGTCTTCCAGTGTCTGTTTCCCAGTATACTTGTAGTGCTGCCGTCTTCCTGTGTCTGTTTCCCAGTATACTTGTAGTGCTGCCGTCTTCCAGTGTCTGTTTCCCAGTATACTTGTAGTGGTGCCGTCTTCCAGTGTCTGTTTCCCAGTATACTTGTAGTGCTGCCGTCTTCCAGTGTCTGTTTCCCAGTATACTTGTAGTGCTGCCGTCTTCCAGTGTCTGTTTCCCAGTATACTTGTAGTGGTGCCGTCTTCCAGTGTCTGTTTCCCAGTATACTTGTAGTGTTGCGCCTTCCAGCGTCTGTTTCCCAGTATAATTGTAGTGCTGCCGTCTTCCAGTGTCTGTTTCCCAGTATACTTGTAGTGCTGCCGTCTTCCAGCGTCTGTTTCCCAGTATACTTGTAGTGCTGCCGTCTTCCAGTGTCTGTTTCCCAGTATACTTGTAGTGCTGCCGTCTTCCAGTGTCTGTTTCCCAGTATACTTGTAGTGCTGCCGTCTTCCAGCATCTGTTTCCCAGTATACATGTAGTGCTGCCGTCTTCCAGTGTCTGTTTCCCAGTATACTTGTAGTGCTGCCGTCTTCCAGCATCTGTTTCCCAGTATACATGTAGTGCTGCCGTCTTCCAGTGTCTGTTTCCCAGTATAATTGTAGTGCTGCCGTCTTCCTGTGTCTGTTTCCCAGTATACATGTAGTGCTGCCGTCTTCCAGTGTCTGTTTCCCAGTATACTTGTAGTGCTGCCGTCTTCCAGTGTCTGTTTCCCAGTATACTTGTAGTGCTGCCGTCTTCCTGTGTCTGTTTCCCAGTATACTTGTAGTGCTGCCGTCTTCCAGTGTCTGTTTCCCAGTATACTTGTAGTGGTGCCGTCTTCCAGTGTCTGTTTCCCAGTATACTTGTAGTGCTGCCGTCTTCCAGTGTCTGTTTCCCAGTATACATGTACTGGTGCCGTCTTCCAGTGTCTGTTTCCCAGTATACTTGTAGTTCTGCCGTCTTCCAGTGTCTGTTTCCCAGTATACTTGTAGTGCTGCCGTCTTCCTGTGTCTGTTTCCCAGTATACTTGTAGTGCTGCCGTCTTCCAGTGTCTGTTTCCCAGTATACTTGTAGTGGTGCCGTCTTCCAGTGTCTGTTTCCCAGTATACTTGTAGTGCTGCCGTCTTCCAGTGTCTGTTTCCCAGTATACTTGTAGTGCTGCCGTCTTCCAGTGTCTGTTTCCCAGTATACTTGTAGTGGTGCCGTCTTCCAGTGTCTGTTTCCCAGTATACTTGTAGTGTTGCGCCTTCCAGCGTCTGTTTCCCAGTATAATTGTAGTGCTGCCGTCTTCCAGTGTCTGTTTCCCAGTATACTTGTAGTGCTGCCGTCTTCCAGCGTCTGTTTCCCAGTATACTTGTAGTGCTGCCGTCTTCCAGTGTCTGTTTCCCAGTATACTTGTAGTGCTGCCGTCTTCCAGTGTCTGTTTCCCAGTATACTTGTAGTGCTGCCGTCTTCCAGCATCTGTTTCCCAGTATACATGTAGTGCTGCCGTCTTCCAGTGTCTGTTTCCCAGTATACTTGTAGTGCTGCCGTCTTCCAGCATCTGTTTCCCAGTATACATGTAGTGCTGCCGTCTTCCAGTGTCTGTTTCCCAGTATAATTGTAGTGCTGCCGTCTTCCTGTGTCTGTTTCCCAGTATACATGTAGTGCTGCCGTCTTCCAGTGTCTGTTTCCCAGTATACTTGTAGTGCTGCCGTCTTCCAGTGTCTGTTTCCCAGTATACTTGTAGTGCTGCCGTCTTCCTGTGTCTGTTTCCCAGTATACTTGTAGTGCTGCCGTCTTCCAGTGTCTGTTTCCCAGTATACTTGTAGTGCTGCCGTCTTCCAGTGTCTGTTTCCCAGTATACATGTAGTGCTGCCGTCTTCCAGTGTCTGTTTCCCAGTATACTTGTAGTGCTGCCGTCTTCCAGTGTCTGTTTCCCAGTATAATTGTAGTGCTGCCGTCTTCCTGTGTCTGTTTCCCAGTATACATGTAGTGCTGCCGTCTTCCAGTGTCTGTTTCCCAGTATACTTGTAGTGCTGCCGTCTTCCAGTGTCTGTTTCCCAGTATACTTGTAGTGCTGCCGTCTTCCTGTGTCTGTTTCCCAGTATACTTGTAGTGCTGCCGTCTTCCAGTGTCTGTTTCCCAGTATACTTGTAGTGGTGCCGTCTTCCAGTGTCTGTTTCCCAGTATACTTGTAGTGCTGCCGTCTTCCAGTGTCTGTTTCCCAGTATACATGTACTGGTGCCGTCTTCCAGTGTCTGTTTCCCAGTATACTTGTAGTGCTGCCGTCTTCCAGTGTCTGTTTCCCAGTATACTTGTAGTGCTGCCGTCTTCCTGTGTCTGTTTCCCAGTATACTTGTAGTGCTGCCGTCTTCCAGTGTCTGTTTCCCAGTATACTTGTAGTGGTGCCGTCTTCCAGTGTCTGTTTCCCAGTATACTTGTAGTGCTGCCGTCTTCCAGTGTCTGTTTCCCAGTATACTTGTAGTGCTGCCGTCTTCCAGTGTCTGTTTCCCAGTATACTTGTAGTGGTGCCGTCTTCCAGTGTCTGTTTCCCAGTATACTTGTAGTGTTGCGCCTTCCAGCGTCTGTTTCCCAGTATAATTGTAGTGCTGCCGTCTTCCAGTGTCTGTTTCCCAGTATACTTGTAGTGCTGCCGTCTTCCAGCGTCTGTTTCCCAGTATACTTGTAGTGCTGCCGTCTTCCAGTGTCTGTTTCCCAGTATACTTGTAGTGCTGCCGTCTTCCAGTGTCTGTTTCCCAGTATACTTGTAGTGCTGCCGTCTTCCAGCATCTGTTTCCCAGTATACATGTAGTGCTGCCGTCTTCCAGTGTCTGTTTCCCAGTATACTTGTAGTGCTGCCGTCTTCCAGCATCTGTTTCCCAGTATACATGTAGTGCTGCCGTCTTCCAGTGTCTGTTTCCCAGTATAATTGTAGTGCTGCCGTCTTCCTGTGTCTGTTTCCCAGTATACATGTAGTGCTGCCGTCTTCCAGTGTCTGTTTCCCAGTATACTTGTAGTGCTGCCGTCTTCCAGTGTCTGTTTCCCAGTATACTTGTAGTGCTGCCGTCTTCCTGTGTCTGTTTCCCAGTATACTTGTAGTGCTGCCGTCTTCCAGTGTCTGTTTCCCAGTATACTTGTAGTGGTGCCGTCTTCCAGTGTCTGTTTCCCAGTATACTTGTAGTGCTGCCGTCTTCCAGTGTCTGTTTCCCAGTATACTTGTAGTGCTGCCGTCTTCCAGTGTCTGTTTCCCAGTATACTTGTAGTGTTGCGCCTTCCAGCGTCTGTTTCCCAGTATAATTGTAGTGCTGCCGTCTTCCAGTGTCTGTTTCCCAGTATACATGTAGTGCTGCCGTCTTCCAGTGTCTGTTTCCCAGTATACTTGTAGTGGTGCCGTCTTCCAGTGTCTGTTTCCCAGTATACTTGTAGTGCTGCCGTCTTCCAGTGTCTGTTTCCCAGTATACTTGTAGTGCTGCCGTCTTCCAGTGTCTGTTTCCCAGTATACATGTAGTGGTGCCGTCTTCCAGCGTCTGTTTCCCAGTATACTTGTAGTGCTGCCGTCTTCCAGTGTCTGTTTCCCAGTATACTTGTAGTGCTGCTGTCTTCCAGCGTCTGTTTCCCAGTATACTTGTAGTGCTGCCGTCTTCCAGTGTCTGTTTCCCAGTATACTTGTAGTGCTGCCGTCTTCCAGTGTCTGTTTCCCAGTATACTTGTAGTGCTGCCGTCTCCCAGCGTCTGTTTCCCAGTATACATGTAGTGCTGCCGTCTTCCAGTGTCTGTTTCCCAGTATACTTGTAGTGCTGCCGTCTTCCAATGTCTGTTTCCCAGTATACTTGTAGTGCTGCCGTCTTCCAGTGTCTGTTTCCCAGTATACTTGTAGTGCTGCCGTCTTCCTGTGTCTGTTTCCCAGTATACTTGTAGTGCTGCCGTCTTCCTGTGTCTGTTTCCCAGTATACTTGTAGTGCTGCCGTCTTCCTGTGTCTGTTTCCCAGTATACTTGTAGTGCTGCCGTCTTCCAGTGTCTGTTTCCCAGTATACTTGTAGTGCTGCCGTCTTCCAGTGTCTGTTTCCCAGTATACTTGTAGTGCTGCCGTCTCCCAGCTTCTCTTTCCCAGTATACTTGTAGTGCTGCCGTCTTCCAGTGTCTGTTTCCCAGTATACTTGTAGTGGTGCCGTCTTCCAGTGTCTGTTTCCCAGTATACATGAACTGGTGCCGTCTTCCAGTGTCTGTTTCCCAGTATAAATGTACTGGTGCCGTCTTCCAGTGTCTGTTTCCCAGTATACTTGTAGTGCTGCCGTCTTCCAGTGTCTGTTTCCCAGTATACTTGTAGTGGTGCCGTCTTCCAGTGTCTGTTTCCCAGTATACTTGTAGTGCTGCCGTCTTCCAGTGTCTGTTTCCCAGTATACTTGTAGTGCTGCCGTCTTCCAGCGTCTGTTTCCCAGTATACATGTAGTGCTGCCGTCTTCCAGTGTCTGTTTCCCAGTATACTTGTAGTGCTGCCGTCTTCCTGTGTCTGTTTCCCAGTATACTTGTAGTGCTGCCATCTTCCTGTGTCTGTTTCCCAGTATACTTGTAGTGCTGCTGTCTTCCAGCGTCTGTTTCCCAGTATACTTGTAGTGCTGCCGTCTTCCAGTGTCTGTTTCCCAGTATACTTGTAGTGGTGCCGTCTTCCAGTGTCTGTTTCCCAGTATACTTGTAGTGCTGCCATCTTCCTGTGTCTGTTTCCCAGTATACTTGTAGTGCTGCTGTCTTCCAGTGTCTGTTTCCCAGTATACTTGTAGTGCTGCCGTCTTCCAGTGTCTGTTTCCCAGTATACTTGTAGTGGTGCCGTCTTCCAGTGTCTGTTTCCCAGTATACTTGTAGTGCTGCCGTCTTCCAGTGTCTGTTTCCCAGTATACTTGTAGTGCTGCCGTCTTCCTGTGTCTGTTTCCCAGTATACTTGTAGTGCTGCCGTCTTCCAATGTCTGTTTCCCAGTATACATGTAGTGCTGCTGTCTTCCAGCGTCTTTTTCCCAGTATACATGTAGTGGTGCCGTCTTCCAGTGTCTGTTTCCCAGTATACTTGTAGTGCTGCCGTCTTCCAGCATCTGTTTCCCAGTATACTTGTAGTGCTGCCGTCTTCCAGTGTCTGTTTCCCAGTATACTTGTAGTGCTGCCGTCTTCCTGTGTCTGTTTCCCAGTATACTTGTAGTGCTGCCATCTTCCTGTGTCTGTTTCCCAGTATACTTGTAGTGCTGCTGTCTTCCAGCGTCTGTTTCCCAGTATACTTGTAGTGCTGCCGTCTTCCAGTGTCTGTTTCCCAGTATACTTGTAGTGCTGCCGTCTTCCAGCATCTGTTTCCCAGTATACTTGTAGTGCTGCCGTCTTCCTGTGTCTGTTTCCCAGTATACTTGTAGTGCTGCCGTCTTCCAGCGTCTGTTTCCCAGTATACTTGTAGTGCTGCCGTCTTCCAGTGTCTGTTTCCCAGTATACTTGTAGTGCTGCCGTCTTCCTGTGTCTGTTTCCCAGTATACTTGTAGTGCTGCCATCTTCCTGTGTCTGTTTCCCAGTATACTTGTAGTGCTGCTGTCTTCCAGCGTCTGTTTCCCAGTATACTTGTAGTGCTGCCGTCTTCCAGTGTCTGTTTCCCAGTATAATTGTAGTGCTGCCGTCTTCCAGCATCTGTTTCCCAGTATACTTGTAGTGCTGCTGATGTCTTCCTGTGTCTGTTTCCCAGTATACTTGTAGTGCTGCCGTCTTCCAGCGTCTGTTTCCCAGTATACTTGTAGTGTTGCGTCTTCCAGCGTCTGTTTCCCAGTATAATTGTAGTGGTGCCGTCTTCCAGCATCTGTTTCCCAGTATACTTGTAGTGCTGCCGTCTTCCTGTGTCTGTTTCCCAGTATACTTGTAGTGGTGCTGTCTTCCAGCGTCTGTTTCCCAGTATACATGTAGTGTTGCCGTCTTCCTGTGTCTGTTTCCCAGTATACATGTAGTGCTGCCGTCTTCCAGTGTCTGTTTCCCAGTATACTTGTAGTGCTGCCGTCTCCCAATGTCTGTTTCCCAGTATACTTGTAGTGCTGCCGTCTTCCAGTGTCTGTTTCCCAGTATACTTGTAGTGCTGCCGTCTCCCAGCGTCTGTTTCCCAGTATACATGTAGTGCTGCCGTCTTCCAGTGTCTGTTTCCCAGTATACTTGTAGTGCTGCCGTCTTCCTGTGTCTGTTTCCCAGTATACTTGTAGTGCTGCCGTCTTCCAGTGTCTGTTTCCCAGTATACATGTAGTGCTGCCGTCTTCCAGCGTCTGTTTCCCAGTATACTTGTAGTGCTGCCGTCTTCCAGTGTCTGTTTCCCAGTATACTTGTAGTGCTGCCGTCTTCCAGTGTCTGTTTCCCAGTATACTTGTAGTGGTGCCGTCTTCCTGTGTCTGTTTCCCAGTATACTTGTAGTGCTGCCGTCTTCCAATGTCTGTTTCCCAGTATACATGTAGTGCTGCCGTCTTCCAGTGTCTGTTTCCCAGTATACTTTTAGTGCTGCCGTCTTCCTGTGTCTGTTTCCCAGTATACTTGTAGTGCTGCCGTCTTCCTGTGTCTGTTTCCCAGTATACTTGTAGTGCTGCTGTCATCCAGCGTCTGTTTCCCAGTATACATGTAGTGTTGCGCCTTCCAGCGTCTGTTTCCCAGTATAATTGTAGTGGTGCCGTCTTCCAGCGTCTGTTTCCCAGTATACTTGTAGTGTTGCTTGCGCCTTCCAGCGTCTGTTTCCCAGTATACATGTAGTGTTGCGCCTTCCAGCGTCTGTTTCCCAGTATAATTGTAGTGGTGCCGTCTTCCAGCGTCTGTTTCCCAGTATACTTGTAGTGTTGCGCCTTCCAGCGTCTGTTTCCCAGTATACATGTAGTGTTGCGCCTTCCAGCGTCTGTTTCCCAGTATAATTGTAGTGGTGCCGTCTTCCAGCGTCTGTTTCCCAGTATACTTGTAGTGTTGCGCCTTCCAGCGTCTGTTTCCCAGTATACAGTAATTGTAGTGGTGCCGTCTTCCAGCGTCTGTTTCCCAGTATACTTGTAGTGTTGCGCCTTCCAGCGTCTGTTTCCCAGTATAATTGTAGTGCTGCCGTCTCCCAGTGTCTGTTTCCCAGTATACATGTAGTGTAGCCGTCTTCCTGTGTCTGTTTCCCAGTATACTTGTAGTGCTGCCGTCTCCCAATGTCTGTTTCCCAGTATACTTGTAGTGCTGCCGTCTTCCAGTGTCTGTTTCCCAGTATACTTGTAGTGGTGCCGTCTTCCAGTGTCTGTTTCCCAGTATACTTGTAGTGCTGCCGTCTTCCAGCGTCTGTTTCCCAGTATACATGTACTGGTGCCGTCTTCCAGTGTCTGTTTCCCAGTATACTTGTAGTGCTGCCGTCTTCCAGCGTCTGTTTCCCAGTATACTTGTAGTGCTGCCGTCTTCCAGTGTCTGTTTCCCAGTATACTTGTAGTGGTGCCGTCTTCCAGTGTCTGTTTCCCAGTATACTTGTAGTGCTGCCGTCTTCCAGTGTCTGTTTCCCAGTATACTTGTAGTGCTGCCGTCTTCCAGTGTCTGTTTCCCAGTATACTTGTAGTGGTGCCGTCTTCCAGCGTCTGTTTCCCAGTATACTTGTAGTGCTGCCGTCTTCCGGTGTCTGTTTCCCAGTATACATGTAGTGCTGCCGTCTTCCTATGTCTGTTTCCCAGTATACTTGTAGTGCTGCCGTCTTCCAGCGTCTGTTTCCCAGTATACTTGTAGTGCTGCCGTCTTCCTGTGTCAGTTTCCCAGTATACTTGTAGTGGTGCCGTCTTCCAGCGTCTGTTTCCCAGTATACATGTAGTGCTGCCATCTACCAGTGTCTGTTTCCCAGTATACATGTAGTGCTGCCATCTACCAGTGTCTGTTTCCCAGTATACTTGTAGTGCTGCCGTCTTCCTGTGTCTGTTTCCCAGTATACTTGTAGTGCTGCCGTCTTCCAGTGTCTGTTTCCCAGTATACATGTAGTGCTGCTGTCTTCCAGCGTCTGTTTCCCAGTATACTTGTAGTGCTGCCGTCTCCCAGCATCTGTTTCCCAGTATACTTGTAGTGCTGCCGTCTTCCATTGTCTGTTTCCCAGTATACTTGTAGTGCTGCCATCTTCCTGTGTCTGTTTCCCAGTATACTTGTAGTGCTGCTGTCTTCCAGCGTCTGTTTCCCAGTATACATGTAGTGGTGCCGTCTTCCAGCATCTGTTTCCCAGTATACTTGTAGTGCTGCCGTCTTCCATTGTCTGTTTCCCAGTATACATGTAGTGCTGCCGTCTTCCTGTGTCTGTTTTCCAGTATACTTGTAGTGCTGCCGTCTTCCTGTGTCTGTTTCCCAGTATACTTGTAGTGGTGCCATCTTCCAGTGTCTGTTTCCCAGTATACATGTAGTGCTGCCGTCTTCCAGTGTCTGTTTCCCAGTATACTTGTAGTGCTGCCGTCTTCCAGTGTCTGTTTCCCAGTATACTTGTAGTGCTGCCGTCTTCCAGTGTCTGTTTCCCAGTATACTTGTAGTGCTGCCGTCTTCCTGTGTCAGTTACCCAGTATACTTGTAGTGGTGCCGTCTTCCAGCGTCTGTTTCCCAGTATACATGTAGTGCTGCCATCTACCAGTGTCTGTTTCCCAGTATACATGTAGTGCTGCCATCTACCAGTGTCTGTTTCCCAGTATACTTGTAGTGCTGCCGTCTTCCTGTGTCTGTTTCCCAGTATACTTGTACTGGTGCCGTCATCCTGTGTCTGTTTCCCAGTATACTTGTAGTGCTGCCGTCTTCCAGTGTCTGTTTCCCAGTATACATGTAGTGCTGCTGTCTTCCAGCGTCTGTTTCCCAGTATACTTGTAGTGCTGCCGTCTTCCATTGTCTGTTTCCCAGTATACATGTAGTGCTGCCGTCTTCCTGTGTCTGTTTCCCAGTATACATGTAGTGCTGCCGTCTTCCAGTGTCTGTTTCCCAGTATACATGTAGTGCTGCCGTCTTCCAGTGTCTGTTTCCCAGTATACATGTAGTGCTGCTGTCTTCCAGCGTCTGTTTCCCAGTATACTTGTAGTGCTGCCGTCTTCCATTGTCTGTTTCCCAGTATACTTGTAGTGCTGCTGTCTTCCAGTGTCTGTTTCCCAGTATACATGTAGTGCTGCTGTCTTCCAGCGTCTGTTTCCCAGTATACTTGTAGTGCTGCCGTCTTCCATTGTCTGTTTCCCAGTATACTTGTAGTGCTGCCGTCTTCCAGTGTCTGTTTCCCAGTATACTTGTAGTGCTGCCGTCTTCCAGTGTCTGTTTCCCAGTATACTTGTAGTGCTGCCGTCTTCCTGTGTCTGTTTCCCAGTATACATGTAGTGCTGCCGTCTTCCAGTGTCTGTTTCCCAGTATACTTGTAGTGCTGCCGTCTTCCTGTGTCTGTTTCCCAGTATACTTGTAGTGCTGCCGTCTTCCAATGTCTGTTTCCCAGTATACTTGTAGTGCTGCTGTCTTCCAGCGTCTGTTTCCCAGTATACTTGTAGTGCTGCCGTCTTCCTGTGTCTGTTTCCCAGTATACTTGTAGTGCTGCCGTCTTCCAGTGTCTGTTTCCCAGTATACTTGTAGTGCTGCTGTCTTCCAGCGTCTGTTTCCCAGTATACTTGTAGTGCTGCTGTCTTCCAGTGTCTGTTTCCCAGTATACATGTAGTGCTGCCGTCTTCCTGTGTCTGTTTCCCAGTATACTTGTAGTGCTGCTGTCTTCCAGTGTCTGTTTCCCAGTATACATGTAGTGCTGCCGTCTTCCAGTGTCTGTTTCCCAGTATACATGTAGTGCTGCCGTCTTCCTGTGTCTGTTTCCCAGTATACATGTAGTGCTGCCGTCTTCCATTGTCTGTTTCCCAGTATACTTGTAGTGCTGCCGTCTTCCAGTGTCTGTTTCCCAGTATACTTGTAGTGCTGCCGTCTTCCAGTGTCTGTTTCCCAGTATACATGTAGTGCTGCCGTCTTCCTGTGTCTGTTTCCCAGTATACTTGTAGTGCTGCCGTCTTCCAGTGTCTGTTTCCCAGTATACATGTAGTGCTGCCGTCTTCCAGCGTCTGTTTCCCAGTATACTTGTAGTGCTGCCGTCTTCCAGTGTCTGTTTCCCAGTATACTTGTAGTGCTGCCGTCTTCCTGTGTCTGTTTCCCAGTATACATGTAGTGCTGCCGTCTTCCAGCGTCTGTTTCCCAGTATACTTGTAGTGCTGCCGTCTTCCAGTGTCTGTTTCCCAGTATACATGTAGTGCTGCCGTCTTCCAGTGTCTGTTTCCCAGTATACTTGTAGTGCTGCCGTCTTCCTGTGTCTGTTTCCCAGTATACATGTAGTGCTGCCGTCTTCCAGTGTCTGTTTCCCAGTATACATGTAGTGCTGCCGTCTTCCAGCGTCTGTTTCCCAGTATACTTGTAGTGCTGCCGTCTTCCAGTGTCTGTTTCCCAGTATACATGTAGTGCTGCCGTCTTCCAGTGTCTGTTTCCCAGTATACTTGTAGTGCTGCCGTCTTCCTGTGTCTGTTTCCCAGTATACATGTAGTGCTGCCGTCTTCCAGTGTCTGTTTCCCAGTATACATGTAGTGCTGCCGTCTTCCAGCGTCTGTTTCCCAGTATAATTGTAGTGCTGCCGTCTTCCAGTGTCTGTTTCCCAGTATACTTGTAGTGCTGCCGTCTTCCTGTGTCTGTTTCCCAGTATACATGTAGTGCTGCCGTCTTCCAGCGTCTGTTTCCCAGTATACTTGTAGTGCTGCCGTCTTCCAGTGTCTGTTTCCCAGTATACATGTAGTGCTGCCGTCTTCCAGTGTCTGTTTCCCAGTATACTTGTAGTGCTGCCGTCTTCCTGTGTCTGTTTCCCAGTATACTTGTAGTGCTGCCGTCTTCCTGTGTCTGTTTCCCAGTATACATGTAGTGCTGCCGTCTTCCAGCGTCTGTTTCCCAGTATACTTGTAGTGCTGCCGTCTTCCAGTGTCTGTTTCCCAGTATACATGTAGTGCTGCCGTCTTCCAGTGTCTGTTTCCCAGTATACTTGTAGTGCTGCCGTCTTCCTGTGTCTGTTTCCCAGTATACATGTAGTGCTGCCGTCTTCCAGTGTCTGTTTCCCAGTATACATGTAGTGCTGCCGTCTTCCAGCGTCTGTTTCCCAGTATACTTGTAGTGCTGCCGTCTTCCAGTGTCTGTTTCCCAGTATACTTGTAGTGGTGCCGTCTTCCAGTGTCTGTTTCCCAGTATACTTGTAGTGCTGCCGTCTTCCAGCGTCTGTTTCCCAGTATACTTGTAGTGGTGCCGTCTTCCAGTGTCTGTTTCCCAGTATACTTGTAGTGCTGCCGTCTTCCAGCGTCTGTTTCCCAGTATACTTGTAGTGCTGCCGTCTTCCAGCGTCTGTTTCCCAGTATACTTGTAGTGGTGCCGTCTTCCAGTGTCTGTTTCCCAGTATACTTGTAGTGCTGCCGTCTTCCAGTGTCTGTTTCCCAGTATACTTGTAGTGCTGCCGTCTTCCTTTGTCTGTTTCCCAGTATACATGTAGTGCTGCCGTCTCCCAGCGTCTGTTTCCCAGTATACATGTAGTGCTGCCGTCTTCCAGTGTCTGTTTCCCAGTATACTTGTAGTGCTGCCGTCTTCCTGTGTCAGTTTCCCAGTATACTTGTAGTGGTGCCGTCTTCCAGCGTCTGTTTCCCAGTATACATGTAGTGCTGCCATCTACCAGTGTCTGTTTCCCAGTATACATGTAGTGCTGCCATCTACCAGTGTCTGTTTCCCAGTATACTTGTAGTGCTGCCGTCTTCCTGTGTCTGTTTCCCAGTATACTTGTAGTGCTGCCGTCTTCCAGTGTCTGTTTCCCAGTATACATGTAGTGCTGCTGTCTTCCAGCGTCTGTTTCCCAGTATACTTGTAGTGCTGCCGTCTCCCAGCATCTGTTTCCCAGTATACTTGTAGTGCTGCCGTCTTCCATTGTCTGTTTCCCAGTATACTTGTAGTGCTGCCATCTTCCTGTGTCTGTTTCCCAGTATACTTGTAGTGCTGCTGTCTTCCAGCGTCTGTTTCCCAGTATACATGTAGTGGTGCCGTCTTCCAGCATCTGTTTCCCAGTATACTTGTAGTGCTGCCGTCTTCCATTGTCTGTTTCCCAGTATACATGTAGTGCTGCCGTCTTCCTGTGTCTGTTTTCCAGTATACTTGTAGTGCTGCCGTCTTCCTGTGTCTGTTTCCCAGTATACTTGTAGTGGTGCCATCTTCCAGTGTCTGTTTCCCAGTATACATGTAGTGCTGCCGTCTTCCAGTGTCTGTTTCCCAGTATACTTGTAGTGCTGCCGTCTTCCAGTGTCTGTTTCCCAGTATACTTGTAGTGCTGCCGTCTTCCAGTGTCTGTTTCCCAGTATACTTGTAGTGCTGCCGTCTTCCTGTGTCAGTTACCCAGTATACTTGTAGTGGTGCCGTCTTCCAGCGTCTGTTTCCCAGTATACATGTAGTGCTGCCATCTACCAGTGTCTGTTTCCCAGTATACATGTAGTGCTGCCATCTACCAGTGTCTGTTTCCCAGTATACTTGTAGTGCTGCCGTCTTCCTGTGTCTGTTTCCCAGTATACTTGTACTGGTGCCGTCATCCTGTGTCTGTTTCCCAGTATACTTGTAGTGCTGCCGTCTTCCAGTGTCTGTTTCCCAGTATACATGTAGTGCTGCTGTCTTCCAGCGTCTGTTTCCCAGTATACTTGTAGTGCTGCCGTCTTCCATTGTCTGTTTCCCAGTATACATGTAGTGCTGCCGTCTTCCTGTGTCTGTTTCCCAGTATACATGTAGTGCTGCCGTCTTCCAGTGTCTGTTTCCCAGTATACATGTAGTGCTGCCGTCTTCCAGTGTCTGTTTCCCAGTATACATGTAGTGCTGCTGTCTTCCAGCGTCTGTTTCCCAGTATACTTGTAGTGCTGCCGTCTTCCATTGTCTGTTTCCCAGTATACTTGTAGTGCTGCTGTCTTCCAGTGTCTGTTTCCCAGTATACATGTAGTGCTGCTGTCTTCCAGCGTCTGTTTCCCAGTATACTTGTAGTGCTGCCGTCTTCCATTGTCTGTTTCCCAGTATACTTGTAGTGCTGCCGTCTTCCAGTGTCTGTTTCCCAGTATACTTGTAGTGCTGCCGTCTTCCAGTGTCTGTTTCCCAGTATACTTGTAGTGCTGCCGTCTTCCTGTGTCTGTTTCCCAGTATACATGTAGTGCTGCCGTCTTCCAGTGTCTGTTTCCCAGTATACTTGTAGTGCTGCCGTCTTCCTGTGTCTGTTTCCCAGTATACTTGTAGTGCTGCCGTCTTCCAATGTCTGTTTCCCAGTATACTTGTAGTGCTGCTGTCTTCCAGCGTCTGTTTCCCAGTATACTTGTAGTGCTGCCGTCTTCCTGTGTCTGTTTCCCAGTATACTTGTAGTGCTGCCGTCTTCCAGTGTCTGTTTCCCAGTATACTTGTAGTGCTGCTGTCTTCCAGCGTCTGTTTCCCAGTATACTTGTAGTGCTGCTGTCTTCCAGTGTCTGTTTCCCAGTATACATGTAGTGCTGCCGTCTTCCTGTGTCTGTTTCCCAGTATACTTGTAGTGCTGCTGTCTTCCAGTGTCTGTTTCCCAGTATACATGTAGTGCTGCCGTCTTCCAGTGTCTGTTTCCCAGTATACATGTAGTGCTGCCGTCTTCCTGTGTCTGTTTCCCAGTATACATGTAGTGCTGCCGTCTTCCATTGTCTGTTTCCCAGTATACTTGTAGTGCTGCCGTCTTCCAGTGTCTGTTTCCCAGTATACTTGTAGTGCTGCCGTCTTCCAGTGTCTGTTTCCCAGTATACATGTAGTGCTGCCGTCTTCCTGTGTCTGTTTCCCAGTATACTTGTAGTGCTGCCGTCTTCCAGTGTCTGTTTCCCAGTATACATGTAGTGCTGCCGTCTTCCAGCGTCTGTTTCCCAGTATACTTGTAGTGCTGCCGTCTTCCAGTGTCTGTTTCCCAGTATACTTGTAGTGCTGCCGTCTTCCTGTGTCTGTTTCCCAGTATACATGTAGTGCTGCCGTCTTCCAGCGTCTGTTTCCCAGTATACTTGTAGTGCTGCCGTCTTCCAGTGTCTGTTTCCCAGTATACATGTAGTGCTGCCGTCTTCCAGTGTCTGTTTCCCAGTATACTTGTAGTGCTGCCGTCTTCCTGTGTCTGTTTCCCAGTATACATGTAGTGCTGCCGTCTTCCAGTGTCTGTTTCCCAGTATACATGTAGTGCTGCCGTCTTCCAGCGTCTGTTTCCCAGTATACTTGTAGTGCTGCCGTCTTCCAGTGTCTGTTTCCCAGTATACATGTAGTGCTGCCGTCTTCCAGTGTCTGTTTCCCAGTATACTTGTAGTGCTGCCGTCTTCCTGTGTCTGTTTCCCAGTATACATGTAGTGCTGCCGTCTTCCAGTGTCTGTTTCCCAGTATACATGTAGTGCTGCCGTCTTCCAGCGTCTGTTTCCCAGTATAATTGTAGTGCTGCCGTCTTCCAGTGTCTGTTTCCCAGTATACTTGTAGTGCTGCCGTCTTCCTGTGTCTGTTTCCCAGTATACATGTAGTGCTGCCGTCTTCCAGCGTCTGTTTCCCAGTATACTTGTAGTGCTGCCGTCTTCCAGTGTCTGTTTCCCAGTATACATGTAGTGCTGCCGTCTTCCAGTGTCTGTTTCCCAGTATACTTGTAGTGCTGCCGTCTTCCTGTGTCTGTTTCCCAGTATACTTGTAGTGCTGCCGTCTTCCTGTGTCTGTTTCCCAGTATACATGTAGTGCTGCCGTCTTCCAGCGTCTGTTTCCCAGTATACTTGTAGTGCTGCCGTCTTCCAGTGTCTGTTTCCCAGTATACATGTAGTGCTGCCGTCTTCCAGTGTCTGTTTCCCAGTATACTTGTAGTGCTGCCGTCTTCCTGTGTCTGTTTCCCAGTATACATGTAGTGCTGCCGTCTTCCAGTGTCTGTTTCCCAGTATACATGTAGTGCTGCCGTCTTCCAGCGTCTGTTTCCCAGTATACTTGTAGTGCTGCCGTCTTCCAGTGTCTGTTTCCCAGTATACTTGTAGTGGTGCCGTCTTCCAGTGTCTGTTTCCCAGTATACTTGTAGTGCTGCCGTCTTCCAGCGTCTGTTTCCCAGTATACTTGTAGTGGTGCCGTCTTCCAGTGTCTGTTTCCCAGTATACTTGTAGTGCTGCCGTCTTCCAGCGTCTGTTTCCCAGTATACTTGTAGTGCTGCCGTCTTCCAGCGTCTGTTTCCCAGTATACTTGTAGTGGTGCCGTCTTCCAGTGTCTGTTTCCCAGTATACTTGTAGTGCTGCCGTCTTCCAGTGTCTGTTTCCCAGTATACTTGTAGTGCTGCCGTCTTCCTGTGTCTGTTTCCCAGTATACATGTAGTGCTGCCGTCTCCCAGCGTCTGTTTCCCAGTATACATGTAGTGCTGCCGTCTTCCAGTGTCTGTTTCCCAGTATACTTGTAGTGCTGCCGTCTTCCAGTGTCTGTTTCCCAGTATACATGTAGTGCTGCTGTCTTCCAGCGTCTGTTTCCCAGTATACTTGTAGTGCTGCCGTCTTCCATTGTCTGTTTCCCAGTATACTTGTAGTGCTGCCGTCTTCCTGTGTCTGTTTCCCAGTATACTTGTAGTGCTGCTGTCTTCCAGCGTCTGTTTCCCAGTATACATGTAGTGGTGCCGTCTTCCAGCATCTGTTTCCCAGTATACTTGTAGTGCTGCCGTCTTCCTGTGTCTGTTTCCCAGTATACATGTAGTGCTGCCGTCTTCCTGTGTCTGTTTCCCAGTATACATGTAGTGCTGCCGTCTTCCTGTGTCTGTTTCCCAGTATACATGTAGTGCTGCCGTCTTCCAGTGTCTGTTTCCCAGTATACTTGTAGTGCTGCCGTCTTCCAGTGTCTGTTTCCCAGTATACTTGTAGTGCTGCCGTCTTCCTGTGTCTGTTTCCCAGTATACTTGTAGTGCTGCCGTCTTCCAGTGTCTGTTTCCCAGTATACTTGTAGTGCTGCTGTCTTCCAGCGTCTGTTTCCCAGTATACTTGTAGTGCTGCCGTCTTCCTGTGTCTGTTTCCCAGTCTACTTGTAGTGCTGCCGTCTTCCAGTGTCTGTTTCCCAGTATACATGTAGTGCTGCCGTCTTCCTGTGTCTGTTTCCCAGTATACTTGTAGTGCTGCCGTCTTCCAGTGTCTGTTTCCCAGTATACATGTAGTGCTGCCGTCTTCCAGTGTCTGTTTCCCAGTATACATGTAGTGCTGCCGTCTTCCTGTGTCTGTTTCCCAGTATACTTGTAGTGCTGCCGTCTTCCATTGTCTGTTTCCCAGTATACATGTAGTGCTGCCGTCTTCCATTGTCTGTTTCCCAGTATACATGTAGTGCTGCCGTCTTCCAGTGTCTGTTTCCCAGTATACTTGTAGTGGTGCCGTCTTCCAGTGTCTGTTTCCCAGTATACTTGTAGTGCTGCCGTCTTCCAGTGTCTGTTTCCCAGTATACATGTAGTGCTGCCGTCTTCCTGTGTCTGTTTCCCAGTATACTTGTAGTGCTGCCGTCTTCCAGTGTCTGTTTCCCAGTATACATGTAGTGCTGCCGTCTTCCAGTGTCTGTTTCCCAGTATACTTGTAGTGCTGCCGTCTTCCTGTGTCTGTTTCCCAGTATACATGTAGTGCTGCCGTCTTCCAGCGTCTGTTTCCCAGTATACTTGTAGTGCTGCCGTCTTCCAATGTCTGTTTCCCAGTATACTTGTAGTGCTGCCGTCTTCCAGTGTCTGTTTCCCAGTATACATGTAGTGCTGCCGTCTTCCAGTGTCTGTTTCCCAGTATACTTGTAGTGCTGCCGTCTTCCTGTGTCTGTTTCCCAGTATACATGTAGTGCTGCCGTCTTCCAGTGTCTGTTTCCCAGTATACATGTAGTGCTGCCGTCTTCCAGCGTCTGTTTCCCAGTATACTTGTAGTGCTGCCGTCTTCCAGTGTCTGTTTCCCAGTATACTTGTAGTGGTGCCGTCTTCCAGTGTCTGTTTCCCAGTATACTTGTAGTGCTGCCGTCTTCCAGCGTCTGTTTCCCAGTATACTTGTAGTGGTGCCGTCTTCCAGTGTCTGTTTCCCAGTATACTTGTAGTGCTGCCGTCTTCCAGCGTCTGTTTCCCAGTATACTTGTAGTGCTGCCGTCTTCCAGCGTCTGTTTCCCAGTATACATGTAGTGCTGCCGTCTTCCAGCGTCTGTTTCCCAGTATACTTGTAGTGCTGCCGTCTTCCAGTGTCTGTTTCCCAGTATACATGTAGTGCTGCCGTCTTCCAGTGTCTGTTTCCCAGTATACTTGTAGTGCTGCCGTCTTCCTGTGTCTGTTTCCCAGTATACATGTAGTGCTGCCGTCTTCCAGTGTCTGTTTCCCAGTATACATGTAGTGCTGCCGTCTTCCAGCGTCTGTTTCCCAGTATAATTGTAGTGCTGCCGTCTTCCAGTGTCTGTTTCCCAGTATACTTGTAGTGCTGCCGTCTTCCTGTGTCTGTTTCCCAGTATACATGTAGTGCTGCCGTCTTCCAGCGTCTGTTTCCCAGTATACTTGTAGTGCTGCCGTCTTCCAGTGTCTGTTTCCCAGTATACATGTAGTGCTGCCGTCTTCCAGTGTCTGTTTCCCAGTATACTTGTAGTGCTGCCGTCTTCCTGTGTCTGTTTCCCAGTATACATGTAGTGCTGCCGTCTTCCAGTGTCTGTTTCCCAGTATACATGTAGTGCTGCCGTCTTCCAGCGTCTGTTTCCCAGTATACTTGTAGTGCTGCCGTCTTCCAGTGTCTGTTTCCCAGTATACTTGTAGTGGTGCCGTCTTCCAGTGTCTGTTTCCCAGTATACTTGTAGTGCTGCCGTCTTCCAGCGTCTGTTTCCCAGTATACTTGTAGTGGTGCCGTCTTCCAGTGTCTGTTTCCCAGTATACTTGTAGTGCTGCCGTCTTCCAGCGTCTGTTTCCCAGTATACTTGTAGTGCTGCCGTCTTCCAGCGTCTGTTTCCCAGTATACTTGTAGTGGTGCCGTCTTCCAGTGTCTGTTTCCCAGTATACTTGTAGTGCTGCCGTCTTCCAGTGTCTGTTTCCCAGTATACTTGTAGTGCTGCCGTCTTCCTGTGTCTGTTTCCCAGTATACATGTAGTGCTGCCGTCTCCCAGCGTCTGTTTCCCAGTATACATGTAGTGCTGCCGTCTTCCAGTGTCTGTTTCCCAGTATACTTGTAGTGCTGCCGTCTTCCAGTGTCTGTTTCCCAGTATACATGTAGTGCTGCTGTCTTCCAGCGTCTGTTTCCCAGTATACTTGTAGTGCTGCCGTCTTCCATTGTCTGTTTCCCAGTATACTTGTAGTGCTGCCGTCTTCCTGTGTCTGTTTCCCAGTATACTTGTAGTGCTGCTGTCTTCCAGCGTCTGTTTCCCAGTATACATGTAGTGGTGCCGTCTTCCAGCATCTGTTTCCCAGTATACTTGTAGTGCTGCCGTCTTCCATTGTCTGTTTCCCAGTATACATGTAGTGCTGCCGTCTTCCTGTGTCTGTTTCCCAGTATACATGTAGTGCTGCCGTCTTCCTGTGTCTGTTTCCCAGTATACATGTAGTGCTGCCGTCTTCCAGTGTCTGTTTCCCAGTATACTTGTAGTGCTGCCGTCTTCCAGTGTCTGTTTCCCAGTATACTTGTAGTGCTGCCGTCTTCCTGTGTCTGTTTCCCAGTATACTTGTAGTGCTGCCGTCTTCCAGTGTCTGTTTCCCAGTATACTTGTAGTGCTGCTGTCTTCCAGCGTCTGTTTCCCAGTATACTTGTAGTGCTGCCGTCTTTCTGTGTCTGTTTCCCAGTATACTTGTAGTGCTGCCGTCTTCCAGTGTCTGTTTCCCAGTATACATGTAGTGCTGCCGTCTTCCTGTGTCTGTTTCCCAGTATACTTGTAGTGCTGCTGTCTTCCAGTGTCTGTTTCCCAGTATACATGTAGTGCTGCCGTCTTCCAGTGTCTGTTTCCCAGTATACATGTAGTGCTGCCGTCTTCCTGTGTCTGTTTCCCAGTATACTTGTAGTGCTGCCGTCTTCCATTGTCTGTTTCCCAGTATACATGTAGTGCTGCCGTCTTCCATTGTCTGTTTCCCAGTATACATGTAGTGCTGCCGTCTTCCAGTGTCTGTTTCCCAGTATACTTGTAGTGGTGCCGTCTTCCAGTGTCTGTTTCCCAGTATACTTGTAGTGCTGCCGTCTTCCAGTGTCTGTTTCCCAGTATACATGTAGTGCTGCCGTCTTCCTGTGTCTGTTTCCCAGTATACTTGTAGTGCTGCCGTCTTCCAGTGTCTGTTTCCCAGTATACATGTAGTGCTGCCGTCTTCCAGTGTCTGTTTCCCAGTATACTTGTAGTGCTGCCGTCTTCCTGTGTCTGTTTCCCAGTATACATGTAGTGCTGCCGTCTTCCAGCGTCTGTTTCCCAGTATACTTGTAGTGCTGCCGTCTTCCAATGTCTGTTTCCCAGTATACTTGTAGTGCTGCCGTCTTCCAGTGTCTGTTTCCCAGTATACATGTAGTGCTGCCGTCTTCCAGTGTCTGTTTCCCAGTATACTTGTAGTGCTGCCGTCTTCCTGTGTCTGTTTCCCAGTATACATGTAGTGCTGCCGTCTTCCAGTGTCTGTTTCCCAGTATACATGTAGTGCTGCCGTCTTCCAGCGTCTGTTTCCCAGTATACTTGTAGTGCTGCCGTCTTCCAGTGTCTGTTTCCCAGTATACTTGTAGTGGTGCCGTCTTCCAGTGTCTGTTTCCCAGTATACTTGTAGTGCTGCCGTCTTCCAGCGTCTGTTTCCCAGTATACTTGTAGTGGTGCCGTCTTCCAGTGTCTGTTTCCCAGTATACTTGTAGTGCTGCCGTCTTCCAGCGTCTGTTTCCCAGTATACTTGTAGTGCTGCCGTCTTCCAGCGTCTGTTTCCCAGTATACTTGTAGTGGTGCCGTCTTCCAGTGTCTGTTTCCCAGTATACATGTAGTGCTGCCGTCTTCCAGTGTCTGTTTCCCAGTATACTTGTAGTGCTGCCGTCTTCCTGTGTCTGTTTCCCAGTATACATGTAGTGCTGCCGTCTCCCAGCGTCTGTTTCCCAGTATACATGTAGTGCTGCCGTCTTCCAGTGTCTGTTTCCCAGTATACTTGTAGTGCTGCCGTCTTCCAGTGTCTGTTTCCCAGTATACATGTAGTGCTGCCGTCTCCCAGCGTCTGTTTCCCAGTATACTTGTAGTGCTGCCGTCTCCCAGCGTCTGTTTCCCAGTATACTTGTAGTGGTGCCGTCTTCCAGTGTCTGTTTCCCAGTATACTTGTAGTGCTGCCGTCTTCCTGTGTCTGTTTCCCAGTATACTTGTAGTGCTGCTGTCTTCCAGTGTCTGTTTCCCAGTATACTTGTAGTGCTGCCGTCTTCCTGTGTCTGTTTCCCAGTATACATGTAGTGCTGCCGTCTCCCAGCGTCTGTTTCCCAGTATACTTGTAGTGCTGCCGTCTCCCAGCGTCTGTTTCCCAGTATACTTGTAGTGGTGCCGTCTTCCAGTGTCTGTTTCCCAGTATACTTGTAGTGCTGCCGTCTTCCTGTGTCTGTTTCCCAGTATACATGTAGTGCTGCCGTCTCCCAGTGTCTGTTTCCCAGTATACTTGTAGTGCTGCCGTCTCCCAGCGTCTGTTTCCCAGTATACATGTAGTGGTGCCGTCTTCCAGTGTCTGTTTCCCAGTATACTTGTAGTGCTGCCGTCTTCCTGTGTCTGTTTCCCAGTATACTTGTAGTGCTGCCGTCTTCCAGTGTCTGTTTCCCAGTATACTTGTAGTGGTGCCGTCTTCCAGTGTCTGTTTCCCAGTATACTTGTAGTGCTGCTGTCTTCCAGTGTCTGTTTCCCAGTATACTTGTAGTGCTGCCATCTTCCTGTGTCTGTTTCCCAGTATACTTGTAGTGCTGCCGTCTTCCAGTGTCTGTTTCCCAGTATACTTGTAGTGGTGCCGTCTTCCAGTGTCTGTTTCCCAGTATACTTGTAGTGCTGCCGTCTTCCAGTGTCTGTTTCCCAGTATACTTGTAGTGCTGCCGTCTTCCAGTGTCTGTTTCCCAGTATACTTGTAGTGGTGCCGTCTTCCAGTGTCTGTTTCCCAGTATACTTGTAGTGCTGCCGTCTTCCTGTGTCTGTTTCCCAGTATACTTGTAGTGCTGCCGTCTTCCTGTGTCTGTTTCCCAGTATACTTGTAGTGCTGCTGTCTTCCAGTGTCTGTTTCCCAGTATACTTGTAGTGCTGCCGTCTTCCTGTGTCTGTTTCCCAGTATACATGTAGTGCTGCCGTCTTCCAGTGTCTGTTTCCCAGTATACTTGTAGTGCTGCTGTCTTCCAGTGTCTGTTTCCCAGTATACTTGTAGTGGTGCCGTCTTCCAGTGTCTGTTTCCCAGTATACTTGTAGTGCTGCCGTCTTCCTGTGTCTGTTTCCCAGTATACTTGTAGTGGTGCCGTCTTCCTGTGTCTGTTTCCCAGTATACTTGTAGTGCTGCTGTCTTCCAGTGTCTGTTTCCCAGTATACTTGTAGTGCTGCCGTCTTCCTGTGTCTGTTTCCCAGTATACTTGTAGTGGTGCCGTCTTCCTGTGTCTGTTTCCCTGTATACTTGTAGTGCTGCCGTCTTCCAGTGTCTGTTTCCCAGTATACTTGTAGTGCTGCCGTCTTCCAGTGTCTGTTTCCCAGTATACTTGTAGTGGTGCCGTCTTCCAGTGTCTGTTTCCCAGTATACTTGTAGTGCTGCCGTCTTCCAGTGTCTGTTTCCCAGTATACATGTAGTGGTGCCGTCTTCCAGCGTCTGTTTCCCAGTATACTTGTAGTGCTGCCGTCTTCCAGTGTCTGTTTCCCAGTATACTTGTAGTGCTGCCGTCTTCCAGCGTCTGTTTCCCAGTATACTTGTAGTGCTGCCGTCTTCCAGTGTCTGTTTCCCAGTATACTTGTAGTGCTGCCGTCTTCCAGTGTCTGTTTCCCAGTATACTTGTAGTGCTGCCGTCTTCCAGCATCTGTTTCCCAGTATACATGTAGTGCTGCCGTCTTCCAGTGTCTGTTTCCCAGTATACTTGTAGTGCTGCCGTCTTCCAGCATCTGTTTCCCAGTATACTTGTAGTGCTGCCGTCTTCCAGTGTCTGTTTCCCAGTATACATGTAGTGGTGCCGTCTTCCAGCGTCTGTTTCCCAGTATACTTGTAGTGCTGCCGTCTTCCAGTGTCTGTTTCCCAGTATACTTGTAGTGCTGCCGTCTTCCAGTGTCTGTTTCCCAGTATACTTGTAGTGCTGCCGTCTTCCAGCATCTGTTTCCCAGTATACATGTAGTGCTGCCGTCTTCCAGTGTCTGTTTCCCAGTATACTTGTAGTGCTGCCGTCTTCCAGTGTCTGTTTCCCAGTATACTTGTAGTGCTGCCGTCTTCCAGTGTCTGTTTCCCAGTATACTTGTAGTGCTGCCGTCTTCCAGCATCTGTTTCCCAGTATACATGTAGTGCTGCCGTCTTCCTGTGTCTGTTTCCCAGTATACTTGTAGTGCTGCCGTCTTCCAGTGTCTGTTTCCCAGTATACTTGTAGTGCTGCCGTCTTCCAGTGTCTGTTTCCCAGTATACATGTAGTGCTGCCGTCTTCCAGTGTCTGTTTCCCAGTATACTTGTAGTGGTGCCGTCTTCCAGTGTCTGTTTCCCAGTATACTTGTAGTGTTGCGCCTTCCAGCGTCTGTTTCCCAGTATAATTGTAGTGCTGCCGTCTTCCAGTGTCTGTTTCCCAGTATACATGTAGTGCTGCCGTCTTCCTGTGTCTGTTTCCCAGTATACTTGTAGTGCTGCCGTCTTCCAGTGTCTGTTTCCCAGTATACTTGTAGTGCTGCCGTCTTCCTGTGTCTGTTTCCCAGTATACTTGTAGTGCTGCCGTCTTCCTGTGTCTGTTTCCCAGTATACTTGTAGTGCTGCCGTCTTCCTGTGTCTGTTTCCCAGTATACTTGTAGTGCTGCCGTCTTCCAGTGTCTGTTTCCCAGTATACTTGTAGTGCTGCCGTCTTCCAGTGTCTGTTTCCCAGTATACTTGTAGTGCTGCCGTCTCCCAGCTTCTCTTTCCCAGTATACTTGTAGTGCTGCCGTCTTCCAGTGTCTGTTTCCCAGTATACTTGTAGTGGTGCCGTCTTCCAGTGTCTGTTTCCCAGTATACATGAACTGGTGCCGTCTTCCAGTGTCTGTTTCCCAGTATACATGTACTGGTGCCGTCTTCCAGTGTCTGTTTCCCAGTATACTTGTAGTGCTGCCGTCTTCCAGTGTCTGTTTCCCAGTATACTTGTAGTGGTGCCGTCTTCCAGTGTCTGTTTCCCAGTATACTTGTAGTGCTGCCGTCTTCCAGTGTCTGTTTCCCAGTATACTTGTAGTGCTGCCGTCTTCCAGCGTCTGTTTCCCAGTATACATGTAGTGCTGCCGTCTTCCAGTGTCTGTTTCCCAGTATACTTGTAGTGCTGCCGTCTTCCTGTGTCTGTTTCCCAGTATACTTGTAGTGCTGCCATCTTCCTCTGTCTGTTTCCCAGTATACTTGTAGTGCTGCTGTCTTCCAGCGTCTGTTTCCCAGTATACTTGTAGTGCTGCCGTCTTCCAGTGTCTGTTTCCCAGTATACTTGTAGTGGTGCCGTCTTCCAGTGTCTGTTTCCCAGTATACTTGTAGTGCTGCCATCTTCCTGTGTCTGTTTCCCAGTATACTTGTAGTGCTGCTGTCTTCCAGCGTCTGTTTCCCAGTATACTTGTAGTGCTGCCGTCTTCCAGTGTCTGTTTCCCAGTATACTTGTAGTGGTGCCGTCTTCCAGTGTCTGTTTCCCAGTATACTTGTAGTGTGCCGTCTTCCAGTGTCTGTTTCCCAGTATACTTGTAGTGCTGCCGTCTACCTGTGTCTGTTTCCCAGTATACTTGTAGTGCTGCCGTCTTCCAATGTCTGTTTCCCAGTATACATGTAGTGCTGCTGTCTTCCAGCGTCTGTTTCCCAGTATACATGTAGTGGTGCCGTCTTCCAGTGTCTGTTTCCCAGTATACTTGTAGTGCTGCCGTCTTCCAGCATCTGTTTCCCAGTATACTTGTAGTGCTGCCGTCTTCCAGTGTCTGTTTCCCAGTATACTTGTAGTGCTGCCGTCTTCCTGTGTCTGTTTCCCAGTATACTTGTAGTGCTGCCATCTTCCTGTGTCTGTTTCCCAGTATACTTGTAGTGCTGCTGTCTTCCAGCGTCTGTTTCCCAGTATACCTGTAGTGCTGCCGTCTTCCAGTGTCTGTTTCCCAGTATACTTGTAGTGCTGCCGTCTTCCAGCATCTGTTTCCCAGTATACTTGTAGTGCTGCCGTCTTCCTGTGTCTGTTTCCCTGTATACTTGTAGTGCTGCCGTCTTCCAGCGTCTGTTTCCCAGTATACTTGTAGTGCTGCAGTCTTCCAGTGTCTGTTTCCCAGTATACTTGTAGTGCTGCCGTCTTCCTGTGTCTGTTTCCCAGTATACTTGTAGTGCTGCCATCTTCCTGTGTCTGTTTCCCAGTATACTTGTAGTGCTGCTGTCTTCCAGCGTCTGTTTCCCAGTATACTTGTAGTGCTGCCGTCTTCCAGTGTCTGTTTCCCAGTATACTTGTAGTGCTGCCGTCTTCCAGCATCTGTTTCCCAGTATACTTGTAGTGCTGCTGATGTCTTCCTGTGTCTGTTTCCCAGTATACTTGTAGTGCTGCCGTCTTCCAGCGTCTGTTTCCCAGTATACTTGTAGTGTTGCGTCTTCCAGCGTCTGTTTCCCAGTATAATTGTAGTGCTGCCGTCTTCCAGCATCTGTTTCCCAGTATACTTGTAGTGCTGCCGTCTTCCTGTGTCTGTTTCCCAGTATACTTGTAGTGCTGCCGTCTTCCAGTGTCTGTTTCCCAGTATACTTGTAGTGCTGCCGTCTTCCAGTGTCTGTTTCCCAGTATACATGTAGTGCTGCCGTCTTCCAGTGTCTGTTTCCCAGTATACTTGTAGTGGTGCCGTCTTCCAGTGTCTGTTTCCCAGTATACTTGTAGTGTTGCGCCTTCCAGCGTCTGTTTCCCAGTATAATTGTAGTGCTGCCGTCTTCCAGTGTCTGTTTCCCAGTATACATGTAGTGCTGCCGTCTTCCTGTGTCTGTTTCCCAGTATACTTGTAGTGCTGCCGTCTTCCAGTGTCTGTTTCCCAGTATACTTGTAGTGCTGCCGTCTTCCTGTGTCTGTTTCCCAATATACTTGTAGTGCTGCCGTCTTCCTGTGTCTGTTTCCCAGTATACTTGTAGTGCTGCCGTCTTCCTGTGTCTGTTTCCCAGTATACTTGTAGTGCTGCCGTCTTCCAGTGTCTGTTTCCCAGTATACTTGTAGTGCTGCCGTCTTCCAGTGTCTGTTTCCCAGTATACTTGTAGTGCTGCCGTCTCCCAGCTTCTCTTTCCCAGTATACTTGTAGTGCTGCCGTCTTCCAGTGTCTGTTTCCCAGTATACTTGTAGTGGTGCCGTCTTCCAGTGTCTGTTTCCCAGTATACATGAACTGGTGCCGTCTTCCAGTGTCTGTTTCCCAGTATACATGTACTGGTGCCGTCTTCCAGTGTCTGTTTCCCAGTATACTTGTAGTGCTGCCGTCTTCCAGTGTCTGTTTCCCAGTATACTTGTAGTGGTGCCGTCTTCCAGTGTCTGTTTCCCAGTATACTTGTAGTGCTGCCGTCTTCCAGTGTCTGTTTCCCAGTATACTTGTAGTGCTGCCGTCTTCCAGCGTCTGTTTCCCAGTATACATGTAGTGCTGCCGTCTTCCAGTGTCTGTTTCCCAGTATACTTGTAGTGCTGCCGTCTTCCTGTGTCTGTTTCCCAGTATACTTGTAGTGCTGCCATCTTCCTGTGTCTGTTTCCCAGTATACTTGTAGTGCTGCTGTCTTCCAGCGTCTGTTTCCCAGTATACTTGTAGTGCTGCCGTCTTCCAGTGTCTGTTTCCCAGTATACTTGTAGTGGTGCCGTCTTCCAGTGTCTGTTTCCCAGTATACTTGTAGTGCTGCCATCTTCCTGTGTCTGTTTCCCAGTATACTTGTAGTGCTGCTGTCTTCCAGCGTCTGTTTCCCAGTATACTTGTAGTGCTGCCGTCTTCCAGTGTCTGTTTCCCAGTATACTTGTAGTGGTGCCGTCTTCCAGTGTCTGTTTCCCAGTATACTTGTAGTGCTGCCGTCTTCCAGTGTCTGTTTCCCAGTATACTTGTAGTGCTGCCGTCTTCCTGTGTCTGTTTCCCAGTATACTTGTAGTGCTGCCGTCTTCCAATGTCTGTTTCCCAGTATACATGTAGTGCTGCTGTCTTCCAGCGTCTGTTTCCCAGTATACATGTAGTGGTGCCGTCTTCCAGTGTCTGTTTCCCAGTATACTTGTAGTGCTGCCGTCTTCCAGCATCTGTTTCCCAGTATACTTGTAGTGCTGCCGTCTTCCAGTGTCTGTTTCCCAGTATACTTGTAGTGCTGCCGTCTTCCTGTGTCTGTTTCCCAGTATACTTGTAGTGCTGCCATCTTCCTGTGTCTGTTTCCCAGTATACTTGTAGTGCTGCTGTCTTCCAGCGTCTGTTTCCCAGTATACTTGTAGTGCTGCCGTCTTCCAGTGTCTGTTTCCCAGTATACTTGTAGTGCTGCCGTCTTCCAGCATCTGTTTCCCAGTATACTTGTAGTGCTGCCGTCTTCCTGTGTCTGTTTCCCTGTATACTTGTAGTGCTGCCGTCTTCCAGCGTCTGTTTCCCAGTATACTTGTAGTGCTGCCGTCTTCCAGTGTCTGTTTCCCAGTATACTTGTAGTGCTGCCGTCTTCCTGTGTCTGTTTCCCAGTATACTTGTAGTGCTGCCATCTTCCTGTGTCTGTTTCCCAGTATACTTGTAGTGCTGCTGTCTTCCAGCGTCTGTTTCCCAGTATACTTGTAGTGCTGCCGTCTTCCAGTGTCTGTTTCCCAGTATACTTGTAGTGCTGCCGTCTTCCAGCATCTGTTTCCCAGTATACTTGTAGTGCTGCTGATGTCTTCCTGTGTCTGTTTCCCAGTATACTTGTAGTGCTGCCGTCTTCCAGCGTCTGTTTCCCAGTATACTTGTAGTGTTGCGTCTTCCAGCGTCTGTTTCCCAGTATAATTGTAGTGCTGCCGTCTTCCAGCATCTGTTTCCCAGTATACTTGTAGTGCTGCCGTCTTCCTGTGTCTGTTTCCCAGTATACTTGTAGTGGTGCTGTCTTCCAGCGTCTGTTTCCCAGTATACATGTAGTGCTGCCGTCTTCCTGTGTCTGTTTCCCTGTATACTTGTAGTGCTGCCGTCTTCCAGCGTCTGTTTCCCAGTATACTTGTAGTGCTGCCGTCTTCCAGTGTCTGTTTCCCAGTATACTTGTAGTGCTGCCGTCTTCCTGTGTCTGTTTCCCAGTATACTTGTAGTGCTGCCATCTTCCTGTGTCTGTTTCCCAGTATACTTGTAGTGCTGCTGTCTTCCAGCGTCTGTTTCCCAGTATACTTGTAGTGCTGCCGTCTTCCAGTGTCTGTTTCCCAGTATACTTGTAGTGCTGCCGTCTTCCAGCATCTGTTTCCCAGTATACTTGTAGTGCTGCTGATGTCTTCCTGTGTCTGTTTCCCAGTATACTTGTAGTGCTGCCGTCTTCCAGCGTCTGTTTCCCAGTATACTTGTAGTGTTGCGTCTTCCAGCGTCTGTTTCCCAGTATAATTGTAGTGCTGCCGTCTTCCAGCATCTGTTTCCCAGTATACTTGTAGTGCTGCCGTCTTCCTGTGTCTGTTTCCCAGTATACTTGTAGTGGTGCTGTCTTCCAGCGTCTGTTTCCCAGTATACATGTAGTGTTGCCGTCTTCCTGTGTCTGTTTCCCAGTATACATGTAGTGCTGCCGTCTTCCAGTGTCTGTTTCCCAGTATACTTGTAGTGCTGCCGTCTCCCAATGTCTGTTTCCCAGTATACTTGTAGTGCTGCCGTCTTCCAGTGTCTGTTTCCCAGTATACTTGTAGTGCTGCCGTCTCCCAGCGTCTGTTTCCCAGTATACATGTAGTGCTGCCGTCTTCCAGTGTCTGTTTCCCAGTATACTTGTAGTGCTGCCGTCTTCCTGTGTCTGTTTCCCAGTATACTTGTAGTGCTGCCGTCTTCCTGTGTCTGTTTCCCAGTATACTTGTAGTGCTGCCGTCTTCCAATGTCTGTTTCCCAGTATACATGTAGTGCTGCCGTCTTCCAGTGTCTGTTTCCCAGTATACTTTTAGTGCTGCCGTCTTCCTGTGTCTGTTTCCCAGTATACTTGTAGTGCTGCCGTCTTCCTGTGTCTGTTTCCCAGTATACTTGTAGTGCTGCTGTCATCCAGCGTCTGTTTCCCAGTATACATGTAGTGTTGCGCCTTCCAGCGTCTGTTTCCCAGTATAATTGTAGTGGTGCCGTCTTCCAGCGTCTGTTTCCCAGTATACTTGTAGTGTTGCTTGCGCCTTCCAGCGTCTGTTTCCCAGTATACATGTAGTGTTGCGCCTTCCAGCGTCTGTTTCCCAGTATAATTGTAGTGGTGCCGTCTTCCAGCGTCTGTTTCAAAGTATACTTGTAGTGTTGCGCCTTCCAGCGTCTGTTTCCCAGTATACATGTAGTGTTGCGCCTTCCAGCGTCTGTTTCCCAGTATAATTGTAGTGGTGCCGTCTTCCAGCGTCTGTTTCCCAGTATACTTGTAGTGTTGTGCCTTCCAGCGTCTGTTTCCCAGTATACACTGGCGACACACTTTATTCGAGCTCGGCTAGTCCCACGAATTCGGGTATACCCAGGTGTATTGAGGTTTGTGACTGTTTTCTGCCCGAGTGCATTGAGTTATTTTCCAGGCAGGGATTGAAGCATTTTATTCCCGCTGGCTGCAATACTGCACAATATATATATATATACTGCATTACAATTCATGAATTTATGCCATCTGGTAGACACGCGAAGCATTGCAGCCTATTAAATCCTAATCATTATCATTTAACAGATCAGCCGCCCATCAGCCAGGCATGAACCCAGGCTGGGAAGGCAAATGCAACGGGGCTTGTCAGAGGTGAGGAGTGGCGCATTCCAGGTATCTGCCAGGTACATACTGGGTATTTGCTCGAATAAAGTGTGTCGGTGCAGTAATTGTAGTGGTGCCGTCTTCCAGCGTCTGTTTCCCAGTATACTTGTAGTGTTGCGCCTTCCAGCGTCTGTTTCCCAGTATAATTGTAGTGCTGCCGTCTCCCAGTGTCTGTTTCCCAGTATACATGTAGTGTAGCCGTCTTCCTGTGTCTGTTTCCCAGTATACTTGTAGTGCTGCCGTCTCCCAATGTCTGTTTCCCAGTATACTTGTAGTGCTGCCGTCTTCCAGTGTCTGTTTCCCAGTATACTTGTAGTGGTGCCGTCTTCCAGTGTCTGTTTCCCAGTATACTTGTAGTGCTGCCGTCTTCCAGCGTCTGTTTCCCAGTATACATGTACTGGTGCCGTCTTCCAGTGTCTGTTTCCCAGTATACTTGTAGTGCTGCCGTCTTCCAGCGTCTGTTTCCCAGTATACTTGTAGTGCTGCCGTCTTCCAGTGTCTGTTTCCCAGTATACTTGTAGTGGTGCCGTCTTCCAGTGTCTGTTTCCCAGTATACTTGTAGTGCTGCCGTCTTCCAGTGTCTGTTTCCCAGTATACTTGTAGTGCTGCCGTCTTCCAGTGTCTGTTTCCCAGTATACTTGTAGTGGTGCCGTCTTCCAGCGTCTGTTTCCCAGTATACTTGTAGTGCTGCCGTCTTCCGGTGTCTGTTTCCCAGTATACATGTAGTGCTGCCGTCTTCCTATGTCTGTTTCCCAGTATACTTGTAGTGCTGCCGTCTTCCAGCGTCTGTTTCCCAGTATACTTGTAGTGCTGCCGTCTTCCTGTGTCAGTTTCCCAGTATACTTGTAGTGGTGCCGTCTTCCAGCGTCTGTTTCCCAGTATACATGTAGTGCTGCCATCTACCAGTGTCTGTTTCCCAGTATACATGTAGTGCTGCCATCTACCAGTGTCTGTTTCCCAGTATACTTGTAGTGCTGCCGTCTTCCTGTGTCTGTTTCCCAGTATACTTGTAGTGCTGCCGTCTTCCAGTGTCTGTTTCCCAGTATACATGTAGTGCTGCTGTCTTCCAGCGTCTGTTTCCCAGTATACTTGTAGTGCTGCCGTCTCCCAGCATCTGTTTCCCAGTATACTTGTAGTGCTGCCGTCTTCCATTGTCTGTTTCCCAGTATACTTGTAGTGCTGCCGTCTTCCTGTGTCTGTTTCCCAGTATACTTGTAGTGCTGCTGTCTTCCAGCGTCTGTTTCCCAGTATACATGTAGTGGTGCCGTCTTCCAGCATCTGTTTCCCAGTATACTTGTAGAGCTGCCGTCTTCCATTGTCTGTTTCCCAGTATACATGTAGTGCTGCCGTCTTCCTGTGTCTGTTTCCCAGTATACTTGTAGTGCTGCCGTCTTCCTGTGTCTGTTTCCCAGTATACTTGTAGTGGTGCCATCTTCCAGTGTCTGTTTCCCAGTATACATGTAGTGCTGCCGTCTTCCAGTGTCTGTTTCCCAGTATACTTGTAGTGCTGCCGTCTTCCAGTGTCTGTTTCCCAGTATACTTGTAGTGCTGCCGTCTTCCAGTGTCTGTTTCCCAGTATACTTGTAGTGCTGCCGTCTTCCTGTGTCTGTTTCCCAGTATACTTGAAGTGCTGCCGTCTTCCAGTGTCTGTTTCCCAGTATACAGTACTTGTAGTGCTGCTGTCTTCCAGCGTCTGTTTCCCAGTATACTTGTAGTGCTGCTGTCTTCCAGCGTCTGTTTCCCAGTATACATGTAGTGGTGCCGTCTTCCATTGTCTGTTTCCCAGAATACATGTAGTGCTGCCGTCTTCCTGTGTCTGTTTCCCAGTATACATGTAGTGCTGCCGTCTTCCTGTGTCTGTTTCCCAGTATACTTGTAGTGCTGCCATCTTCCAGTGTCTGTTTCCCAGTATACTTGTAGTGCTGCCGTCTTCCTGTGTCAGTTACCCAGTATACTTGTAGTGGTGCCGTCTTCCAGCGTCTGTTTCCCAGTATACATGTAGTGCTGCCATCTACCAGTGTCTGTTTCCCAGTATACATGTAGTGCTGCCATCTACCAGTGTCTGTTTCCAGTATACTTGTAGTGCTGCCGTCTTCCTGTGTCTGTTTCCCAGTATACTTGTACTGGTGCCGTCATCCTGTGTCTGTTTCCCAGTATACTTGTAGTGCTGCCGTCTTCCAGTGTCTGTTTCCCAGTATACATGTAGTGCTGCTGTCTTCCAGCGTCTGTTTCCCAGTATACTTGTAGTGCTGCCGTCTTCCATTGTCTGTTTCCCAGTATACATGTAGTGCTGCCGTCTTCCTGTGTCTGTTTCCCAGTATACATGTAGTGCTGCCGTCTTCCAGTGTCTGTTTCCCAGTATACATGTAGTGCTGCCGTCTTCCAGTGTCTGTTTCCCAGTATACATGTAGTGCTGCTGTCTTCCAGCGTCTGTTTCCCAGTATACTTGTAGTGCTGCCGTCTTCCATTGTCTGTTTCCCAGTATACTTGTAGTGCTGCCGTCTTCCAGTGTCTGTTTCCCAGTATACATGTAGTGCTGCTGTCTTCCAGCGTCTGTTTCCCAGTATACTTGTAGTGCTGCCGTCTTCCATTGTCTGTTTCCCAGTATACTTGTAGTGCTGCCGTCTTCCTGTGTCTGTTTCCCAGTATACTTGTAGTGCTGCTGTCTTCCAGCGTCTGTTTCCCAGTATACATGTAGTGGTGCCGTCTTCCAGCATCTGTTTCCCAGTATACTTGTAGTGCTGCCGTCTTCCATTGTCTGTTTCCCAGTATAATTGTAGTGCTGCCGTCTTCCAGCGTCTGTTTCCCAGTATACATGTAGTGGTGCCGTCTTCCAGCATCTGTTTCCCAGTATAATTGTAGTGCTGCCGTCTTCCTGTGTCTGTTTCCCAGTATACATGTAGTGCTGCCGTCTTCCTGTGTCTGTTTCCCAATATACATGTAGTGCTGCCGTCTTCCTGTGTCTGTTTCCCAGTATACTTGTAGTGCTGCCGTCTTCCAGTGTCTGTTTCCCAGTATACTTGTAGTGCTGCCGTCTTCCAGTGTCTGTTTCCCAGTATACTTGTAGTGCTGCCGTCTTCCAGTGTCTGTTTCCCAGTATACTTGTAGTGCTGCCGTCTTCCTGTGTCTGTTTCCCAGTATACTTGTAGTGCTGCCGTCTTCCAGTGTCTGTTTCCCAGTATACTTGTAGTGCTGCTGTCTTCCAGCGTCTGTTTCCCAGTATACTTGTAGTGCTGCCGTCTTCCTGTGTCTGTTTCCCAGTGTTCTTGTAGTGCTGCCGTCTTCCAGTGTCTGTTTCCCAGTATACTTGTAGTGCTGCTGTCTTCCAGCGTCTGTTTCCCAGTATACTTGTAGTGCTGCCGTCTTCCTGTGTCTGTTTCCCAGTGTTCTTGTAGTGCTGCCGTCTTCCAGTGTCTGTTTCCCAGTATACTTGTAGTGCTGCTGTCTTCCAGCGTCTGTTTCCCAGTATACTTGTAGTGCTGCTGTCTTCCAGTGTCTGTTTCCCAGTATACATGTAGTGCTGCCGTCTTCCTGTGTCTGTTTCCCAGTATACTTGTAGTGCTGCTGTCTTCCAGTGTCTGTTTCCCAGTATACATGTAGTGCTGCCGTCTTCCAGTGTCTGTTTCCCAGTATACATGTAGTGCTGCCGTCTTCCTGTGTCTGTTTCCCAGTATACATGTAGTGCTGCCGTCTTCCATTGTCTGTTTCCCAGTATACTTGTAGTGCTGCCGTCTTCCAGTGTCTGTTTCCCAGTATACATGTAGTGCTGCCGTCTTCCAGTGTCTGTTTCCCAGTATACTTGTAGTGGTGCCGTCTTCCAGTGTCTGTTTCCCAGTATACTTGTAGTGCTGCCGTCTTCCAGTGTCTGTTTCCCAGTATACATGTAGTGCTGCCGTCTTCCTGTGTCTGTTTCCCAGTATACTTGTAGTGCTGCCGTCTTCCAGTGTCTGTTTCCCAGTATACATGTAGTGCTGCCGTCTTCCAGTGTCTGTTTCCCAGTATACTTGTAGTGCTGCCGTCTTCCTGTGTCTGTTTCCCAGTATACATGTAGTGCTGCCGTCTTCCAGCGTCTGTTTCCCAGTATACTTGTAGTGCTGCCGTCTTCCAGTGTCTGTTTCCCAGTATACATGTAGTGCTGCCGTCTTCCAGTGTCTGTTTCCCAGTATACTTGTAGTGCTGCCGTCTTCCTGTGTCTGTTTCCCAGTATACATGTAGTGCTGCCGTCTTCCAGTGTCTGTTTCCCAGTATACATGTAGTGCTGCCGTCTTCCAGCGTCTGTTTCCCAGTATACTTGTAGTGCTGCCGTCTTCCAGTGTCTGTTTCCCAGTATACTTGTAGTGGTGCCGTCTTCCAGTGTCTGTTTCCCAGTATACTTGTAGTGCTGCCGTCTTCCAGCGTCTGTTTCCCAGTATACTTGTAGTGGTGCCGTCTTCCAGTGTCTGTTTCCCAGTATACTTGTAGTGCTGCCGTCTTCCAGCGTCTGTTTCCCAGTATACTTGTAGTGCTGCCGTCTTCCAGCGTCTGTTTCCCAGTATACTTGTAGTGGTGCCGTCTTCCAGTGTCTGTTTCCCAGTATACTTGTAGTGCTGCCGTCTTCCAGTGTCTGTTTCCCAGTATACTTGTAGTGCTGCCGTCTTCCTGTGTCTGTTTCCCAGTATACATGTAGTGCTGCCGTCTCCCAGCGTCTGTTTCCCAGTATACATGTAGTGCTGCCGTCTTCCAGTGTCTGTTTCCCAGTATACTTGTAGTGCTGCCGTCTTCCAGTGTCTGTTTCCCAGTATACATGTAGTGCTGCTGTCTTCCAGCGTCTGTTTCCCAGTATACTTGTAGTGCTGCCGTCTTCCATTGTCTGTTTCCCAGTATACTTGTAGTGCTGCCGTCTTCCTGTGTCTGTTTCCCAGTATACTTGTAGTGCTGCTGTCTTCCAGCGTCTGTTTCCCAGTATACATGTAGTGGTGCCGTCTTCCAGCATCTGTTTCCCAGTATACTTGTAGTGCTGCCGTCTTCCATTGTCTGTTTCCCAGTATACATGTAGTGCTGCCGTCTTCCTGTGTCTGTTTCCCAGTATACATGTAGTGCTGCCGTCTTCCTGTGTCTGTTTCCCAGTATACATGTAGTGCTGCCGTCTTCCAGTGTCTGTTTCCCAGTATACTTGTAGTGCTGCCGTCTTCCAGTGTCTGTTTCCCAGTATACTTGTAGTGCTGCCGTCTTCCTGTGTCTGTTTCCCAGTATACTTGTAGTGCTGCCGTCTTCCAGTGTCTGTTTCCCAGTATACTTGTAGTGCTGCTGTCTTCCAGCGTCTGTTTCCCAGTATACTTGTAGTGCTGCCGTCTTCCTGTGTCTGTTTCCCAGTATACTTGTAGTGCTGCCGTCTTCCAGTGTCTGTTTCCCAGTATACATGTAGTGCTGCCGTCTTCCTGTGTCTGTTTCCCAGTATACTTGTAGTGCTGCTGTCTTCCAGTGTCTGTTTCCCAGTATACATGTAGTGCTGCCGTCTTCCAGTGTCTGTTTCCCAGTATACATGTAGTGCTGCCGTCTTCCTGTGTCTGTTTCCCAGTATACTTGTAGTGCTGCCGTCTTCCATTGTCTGTTTCCCAGTATACATGTAGTGCTGCCGTCTTCCATTGTCTGTTTCCCAGTATACTTGTAGTGCTGCCGTCTTCCAGTGTCTGTTTCCCAGTATACATGTAGTGCTGCCGTCTTCCAGTGTCTGTTTCCCAGTATACTTGTAGTGGTGCCGTCTTCCAGTGTCTGTTTCCCAGTATACATGTAGTGCTGCCGTCTTCCTGTGTCTGTTTCCCAGTATACTTGTAGTGCTGCCGTCTTCCAGTGTCTGTTTCCCAGTATACATGTAGTGCTGCCGTCTTCCAGTGTCTGTTTCCCAGTATACTTGTAGTGCTGCCGTCTTCCTGTGTCTGTTTCCCAGTATACATGTAGTGCTGCCGTCTTCCAGCGTCTGTTTCCCAGTATACTTGTAGTGCTGCCGTCTTCCAATGTCTGTTTCCCAGTATACTTGTAGTGCTGCCGTCTTCCAATGTCTGTTTCCCAGTTTACTTGTAGTGCTGCCGTCTTCCAGTGTCTGTTTCCCAGTATACATGTAGTGCTGCCGTCTTCCAGTGTCTGTTTCCCAGTATACTTGTAGTGCTGCCGTCTTCCTGTGTCTGTTTCCCAGTATACATGTAGTGCTGCCGTCTTCCAGTGTCTGTTTCCCAGTATACATGTAGTGCTGCCGTCTTCCAGCGTCTGTTTCCCAGTATACTTGTAGTGGTGCCGTCTTCCAGTGTCTGTTTCCCAGTATACTTGTAGTGCTGCCGTCTTCCAGCGTCTGTTTCCCAGTATACTTGTAGTGGTGCCGTCTTCCAGTGTCTGTTTCCCAGTATACTTGTAGTGCTGCCGTCTTCCAGCGTCTGTTTCCCAGTATACTTGTAGTGCTGCCGTCTTCCAGCGTCTGTTTCCCAGTATACTTGTAGTGGTGCCGTCTTCCAGTGTCTGTTTCCCAGTATACATGTAGTGCTGCCGTCTTCCAGTGTCTGTTTCCCAGTATACTTGTAGTGCTGCCGTCTTCCTGTGTCTGTTTCCCAGTATACATGTAGTGCTGCCGTCTCCCAGCGTCTGTTTCCCAGTATACATGTAGTGCTGCCGTCTTCCAGTGTCTGTTTCCCAGTATACTTGTAGTGCTGCCGTCTTCCAGTGTCTGTTTCCCAGTATACATGTAGTGCTGCCGTCTCCCAGCGTCTGTTTCCCAGTATACTTGTAGTGCTGCCGTCTCCCAGCGTCTGTTTCCCAGTATACTTGTAGTGGTGCCGTCTTCCAGTGTCTGTTTCCCAGTATACTTGTAGTGCTGCCGTCTTCCTGTGTCTGTTTCCCAGTATACTTGTAGTGCTGCTGTCTTCCAGTGTCTGTTTCCCAGTATACTTGTAGTGCTGCCGTCTTCCTGTGTCTGTTTCCCAGTATACTTGTAGTGCTGCCGTCTCCCAGCGTCTGTTTCCCAGTATACTTGTAGTGCTGCCGTCTCCCAGCGTCTGTTTCCCAGTATACTTGTAGTGGTGCCGTCTTCCAGCGTCTGTTTCCCAGTATACTTGTAGTGCTGCCGTCTTCCATTGTCTGTTTCCCAGTATACTTGTAGTGCTGCCGTCTTCCTGTGTCTGTTTCCCAGTATACTTGTAGTGCTGCTGTCTTCCAGCGTCTGTTTCCCAGTATACATGTAGTGGTGCCGTCTTCCAGCATCTGTTTCCCAGTATACTTGTAGTGCTGCCGTCTTCCATTGTCTGTTTCCCAGTATACATGTAGTGCTGCCGTCTTCCTGTGTCTGTTTCCCAGTATACATGTAGTGCTGCCGTCTTCCTGTGTCTGTTTCCCAGTATACATGTAGTGCTGCCGTCTTCCAGTGTCTGTTTCCCAGTATACTTGTAGTGCTGCCGTCTTCCTGTGTCTGTTTCCCAGTATACTTGTAGTGCTGCCGTCTTCCAGTGTCTGTTTCCCAGTATACTTGTAGTGCTGCTGTCTTCCAGCGTCTGTTTCCCAGTATACTTGTAGTGCTGCCGTCTTCCTGTGTCTGTTTCCCAGTATACTTGTAGTGCTGCCGTCTTCCAGTGTCTGTTTCCCAGTATACATGTAGTGCTGCCGTCTTCCTGTGTCTGTTTCCCAGTATACTTGTAGTGCTGCTGTCTTCCAGTGTCTGTTTCCCAGTATACATGTAGTGCTGCCGTCTTCCAGTGTCTGTTTCCCAGTATACATGTAGTGCTGCCGTCTTCCTGTGTCTGTTTCCCAGTATACTTGTAGTGCTGCCGTCTTCCATTGTCTGTTTCCCAGTATACATGTAGTGCTGCCGTCTTCCATTGTCTGTTTCCCAGTATACTTGTAGTGCTGCCGTCTTCCAGTGTCTGTTTCCCAGTATACATGTAGTGCTGCCGTCTTCCAGTGTCTGTTTCCCAGTATACTTGTAGTGGTGCCGTCTTCCAGTGTCTGTTTCCCAGTATACATGTAGTGCTGCCGTCTTCCTGTGTCTGTTTCCCAGTATACTTGTAGTGCTGCCGTCTTCCAGTGTCTGTTTCCCAGTATACATGTAGTGCTGCCGTCTTCCAGTGTCTGTTTCCCAGTATACTTGTAGTGCTGCCGTCTTCCTGTGTCTGTTTCCCAGTATACATGTAGTGCTGCCGTCTTCCAGCGTCTGTTTCCCAGTATACTTGTAGTGCTGCCGTCTTCCAATGTCTGTTTCCCAGTATACTTGTAGTGCTGCCGTCTTCCAATGTCTGTTTCCCAGTTTACTTGTAGTGCTGCCGTCTTCCAGTGTCTGTTTCCCAGTATACATGTAGTGCTGCCGTCTTCCAGTGTCTGTTTCCCAGTATACTTGTAGTGCTGCCGTCTTCCTGTGTCTGTTTCCCAGTATACATGTAGTGCTGCCGTCTTCCAGTGTCTGTTTCCCAGTATACATGTAGTGCTGCCGTCTTCCAGCGTCTGTTTCCCAGTATACTTGTAGTGGTGCCGTCTTCCAGTGTCTGTTTCCCAGTATACTTGTAGTGCTGCCGTCTTCCAGCGTCTGTTTCCCAGTATACTTGTAGTGGTGCCGTCTTCCAGTGTCTGTTTCCCAGTATACTTGTAGTGCTGCCGTCTTCCAGCGTCTGTTTCCCAGTATACTTGTAGTGCTGCCGTCTTCCAGCGTCTGTTTCCCAGTATACTTGTAGTGGTGCCGTCTTCCAGTGTCTGTTTCCCAGTATACATGTAGTGCTGCCGTCTTCCAGTGTCTGTTTCCCAGTATACTTGTAGTGCTGCCGTCTTCCTGTGTCTGTTTCCCAGTATACATGTAGTGCTGCCGTCTCCCAGCGTCTGTTTCCCAGTATACATGTAGTGCTGCCGTCTTCCAGTGTCTGTTTCCCAGTATACTTGTAGTGCTGCCGTCTTCCAGTGTCTGTTTCCCAGTATACATGTAGTGCTGCCGTCTCCCAGCGTCTGTTTCCCAGTATACTTGTAGTGCTGCCGTCTCCCAGCGTCTGTTTCCCAGTATACTTGTAGTGGTGCCGTCTTCCAGTGTCTGTTTCCCAGTATACTTGTAGTGCTGCCGTCTTCCTGTGTCTGTTTCCCAGTATACTTGTAGTGCTGCTGTCTTCCAGTGTCTGTTTCCCAGTATACTTGTAGTGCTGCCGTCTTCCTGTGTCTGTTTCCCAGTATACTTGTAGTGCTGCCGTCTCCCAGCGTCTGTTTCCCAGTATACTTGTAGTGCTGCCGTCTCCCAGCGTCTGTTTCCCAGTATACTTGTAGTGGTGCCGTCTTCCAGCGTCTGTTTCCCAGTATACTTGTAGTGCTGCCGTCTTCCTGTGTCTGTTTCCCAGTATACTTGTAGTGCTGCCGTCTTCCAGTGTCTGTTTCCCAGTATACTTGTAGTGGTGCCGTCTTCCAGTGTCTGTTTCCCAGTATACTTGTAGTGCTGCTGTCTTCCAGTGTCTGTTTCCCAGTATACTTGTAGTGCTGCCATCTTCCTGTGTCTGTTTCCCAGTATACTTGTAGTGCTGCCGTCTTCCAGTGTCTGTTTCCCAGTATACTTGTAGTGCTGCCGTCTTCCAGTGTCTGTTTCCCAGTATACTTGTAGTGCTGCCGTCTTCCAGTGTCTGTTTCCCAGTATACTTGTAGTGGTGCCGTCTTCCAGTGTCTGTTTCCCAGTATACTTGTAGTGCTGCTGTCTTCCAGTGTCTGTTTCCCAGTATACTTGTAGTGCTGCCATCTTCCTGTGTCTGTTTCCCAGTATACTTGTAGTGCTGCCGTCTTCCTGTGTCTGTTTCCCAGTATACTTGTAGTGCTGCTGTCTTCCAGTGTCTGTTTCCCAGTATACTTGTAGTGCTGCCGTCTTCCTGTGTCTGTTTCCCAGTATACATGTAGTGCTGCCGTCTTCCAGTGTCTGTTTCCCAGTATACTTGTAGTGCTGCTGTCTTCCAGTGTCTGTTTCCCAGTATACTTGTAGTGGTGCCGTCTTCCAGTGTCTGTTTCCCAGTATACTTGTAGTGCTGCCGTCTTCCTGTGTCTGTTTCCCAGTATACTTGTAGTGGTGCCGTCTTCCTGTGTCTGTTTCCCAGTATACTTGTAGTGCTGCTGTCTTCCAGTGTCTGTTTCCCAGTATACTTGTAGTGCTGCCGTCTTCCTGTGTCTGTTTCCCAGTATACTTGTAGTGCTGCCGTCTTCCAGTGTCTGTTTCCCAGTATACTTGTAGTGCTGTCGTCTTCCTGTGTCTGTTTCCCATTATACTTGTAGTGCTGCCGTCTTCCTGTGTCTGTTTCCCAGTATACCTGTAGTGCTGCCGTCTTCCTGTGTCTGTTTCCCAGTATACATGTACTGGTGCCGTCTTCCTGTGTCTGTTTCCCAGTATACATGTAGTGCTGCCGTCTCCCAGCGTCTTTTTTCCCAGTATACTTGTACTGGTGCCGTCTTCCAGCGTCTGTTTCCCAGTATACATTTAGTGCTGCCGTCTCCCAGTGTCTGTTTCCCAGTATACTTGTAGTGCTGCCGTCTTCCAGTGTCTGTTTCCCAGTATACTTGTAGTGCTGCCGTCTTCCAGTGTCTGTTTCCCAGTATACATGTAGTGCTGCCGTCTCCCAGCGTCTTTTTTCCCAGTATACTTGTACTGGTGCCGTGGTCTTCTCTTTATTGAAAGCCCATTTATGCCAACAATAAATATCTCTCTTCCAAAACCGTGCCTATTTGTGCTGGGGGGAGTTTGAAGCAGGGATCCTGCTTTCAAGAGAATAGAGATACATGTCAAGAAGAAAGATATATGTGTTCTTGTGCAATAAGAAATGCATTATTAATGAACGTGGAAGGTGCACCTGAGCCAAGCAGAGCTCAGACTTGGCTCTGAAACCATTCTGGGCACTAAAAATCCAAGAAAAAAAACCAGACGCTTTCCAAGGGACATTTTCACTTTAAATTCATGCGCCGAGCAGCATACATATAGCAAAAAGATATATTACATCCTGCCCGTAACTTGGCACTTTCTCCAATTATTGCACTTTTGTTTTGTCAAAACATAGCAAGTACTAATTGGAGGGATTCATACACTGCTACTCATACACCTGCTTCTTTCAGAGGACATTGGACCAATTGCTGCGGATGGGTTTGCTGGCATAAATCTAGCAGGGCGTACTTTTTGGTCTGACTAGTTCTTCTAGATAAGTAATGGCCTTGTGTCAATTGGAAAGTCTTTGTGGTGGGACATCCTGATCTGAGATTTGTTGACAAGTTTCTTGATCACTTTTCAAAAATGAGTGTAAGCTCTTCAGGGTAGTAACTATGATGTTTCTCAAGTGGCTAATGATTTTCATGACGGGTCAGATAAATGGACGTTATAGGGTATTTGGCCACCTCATTGGAAAACACTTTACCATTTTATTTTGTTTGGAGAGAGAGAGAGAGAGAGAGAGAGAGAGAGAGAGAGAGAGAGAGAGACTACTGTTTTTATGAAGTGTTTCGATGTTCTGTTTATTAACTCTTTATTGTGATGGATGAAATTCATAATTAAATATGCTGAAACCAATATGGTAAATGAATCAATCCCATTGTTGCTTTGTGTCAGTTTGTTTCATGCCCGTGGCATCTTATTTAAAATGTTCCCATAAATATCTTGTTTTTATTAAAGGCAAAACAAATATTCTATTTAGACTGCGTATTTCTGCTTGTACTTGGAAGAGAAGGTAGATGGGATGCAGTCTTACTCATTGGAAGGCACTTTCATTCACGGAAAGTCAGTCTCTTTCTTTAGAGAGCAGTCGTACTCAGTAGCAGGCTATCTCCGTTATTTGAAGGCAGTCTCACACATTGTAGGCAGACATGTAGGACAATCATCTTACTTATTCCCAGCATCAGAAATACCAACTCAAGCTTTGTTTTTGGCCTGCCATCTGCACATATCACTGAATCGCGACAGCAATGCTGTAAAAACTGAAGTGCTCTTTCTCATTTGCAGGTGAAGTATAGTTGGGCAGCTTCAGTGAGAGCTCCCCCACTCTGCTCCTCCAGTGACTTCAGTCCAAGTGATGCTCCTCATTTGGGACTCATACTTACCCACAGATGCCTGCTGTTATTCCACTTTCTATGCTGTTAAGGACATTGGAAATGCAGAATCACGAAACACACCATTGTATAAAGCATTGATACTGGCCGGAGCTTTGGCCATGAGCTTCCAACTCAACACTTTTGGTTGCATGCCTTTATTTGGATCTGTTCTAATGCTTTCTAGTGTTGGCCAACTCTCAACATATGAATGGCTTCAGCTCCAACGTTTCTTTTAATATGCAACAGGGACTAGAAGGAACCGTCTCTCCTTCATATTGGGCCATTGACTCTCAGTTGGATTCTGTCTTGAGACTGGACTGAACTTTGCCACGTTGTCCCAAATGTGCTCTCAGGTGACCTTGTGGCATTGTAGCCACATAAGAACAACCAACATGAAAACTCCTGCTTCCGGCTTACTGCGTGCTAACCCTCAGGATTGAAGATTTATACACATTGCTACTCATTCACATAGGCACGTGGTATTTTATTTAAATCTACAACCAGCAAACTATCGGATGAGCTTAACATCTCTCAATGTTGCAGAGCAAGGAAATAACCATTTGGCAACATCACAGCACCTTTTATACAATGTTACGAAACAATGGCGAGAAGAGGACTGTCAAGGGAGAGCACTGGTAAAAAGAAGCAATTACACCATATTTGTATATATATATGTATAAAATCCCACTGTATATAAATGTTTTTAGGAAACCCCTTCCCTGCTGGAGGGGCAGAGAAATGTGACGAATCCTCCAGCTCCCCCTCCCCCCCCTTCCACAAGGAAATGGGTTAAAAGTCAAGGATGGTGCAGATTACCGTACAAAGCATAATATATAAGGTAACATTACATTCACAATGTTAGACACGGAGAACCTTAGTCACCTCCAGTATTAAACATAGTATTTATAGAGCAGAGGAAAAATAGTTGGTTGGGGAATATATTAAATAGGTAAAGGTGAAAACTATTGCTTTGGTTTATGTAGCAAAACTGTGTCACCTTTTCCAACATATATTGCAAAGAAAAACTTTACCGCCAGTCATAAATAATTCTATGCATACGTATGACATTATTATATTCTTTTTCATGTTGCAGATCATTCATTGTATGATGTCCATAGCAATAAAGCCACCGAATGATTGAACTTTAGTAGTACTGTATACATCTGCAGTGTATTATTGGCCCTTATGGTCTTGCCAGTTTTTAAAAAAAGAGCTTGGATTTTATGGGGATTAAGTATCAAAACACTTTTGGAGCAAAGTTGTAAGAAAGAGATTAATTTCCATCTTGACTTAATATATGAAGATACCTTATTTCAAGTGCATCCCAGTTGTGGTCGCTTCTGCCTTGGGGAATGTGAGAGAAGGGATTACGTTCTACACATTGTATAATAGTATGTATGAAATTCTGCCCCTCCTGTATGTGCACCACCTTTTTCTTCTTTTAATCTGTTGAATATGCGCCTAGATTTTAGCTGACAACGTGCCACTTACCGATCTGCTTTAAATGTATTAACACATTTCTTGCATTTGATGCAGGGAAAAGCAGATAATGGAGTACTTCAGAGAATACCCTAAACGTGCTGATACCTCTTTGAGGATATACACATCATAGTCTCCCTGCCACAACCCGATGCAAAGACCAGCATCACAGACACAAATTCCATTGTTTTCAAAGAGATTTATTTCCCCGATAAATAGGCTGGTTTTTGTATCAGCGTTGACCCTCTTTTGTGAACTTGGAATTACTGATCAATATCCACTACACTACATGCTGGTAAAAGTACTTGGTCCAAGCTGGAATGAATACCTATGTGGGTAAACATTTACATACACATCACAAATTGATACAGGGGTTATTTGTACTACGATAGGTCATTGGCCTAGAAGTGGACCATGTAGGACATGGTTACATACGGGTGGAATATAATAGGACTATTGTGTGTAAGAGTAAAGGGGAGAGATTGTGTAAGTAGTAAGTGGTTGTGTACTTTCCCAAAATATGACTGATAGGAAACCTGAATATCTTTGTGACGCACTGAAAAAGTAGTCGTGACAGTCCACCATCAGTGTCCCAGTCTTGGTTGTGCAATACCCAGAAGGTCCATGCCATGACTGTAGTAACCAGTCAAAAGGCCTGGGCAAACTCCAGTCCACATGGCCACAAACAGGCCAGTTTAAGGATATCCCTGCTTCAGCACAGGCGGCTCAGTCTTTGACTGAGCCACTGATTGAGCCACCTGTGCTGAAGCAGGGATATCCTGAAAACCTTACCTGTTGCTGTGTCTTGAGGACTGGAGTTGAGAACACCCTCCATAAAGTCAGTACATTAATGGATATTGTGTATGCCTTTTGACACAGACACGCTGGGCAAACTCCAGTCCTCATGGGCCACCAACAGTTTTAAGGATATCCCTGCTTCAGCACAGGTGGCTCAATCAGTGACTCGGTCGTTGACTGAGCCACTGATTGAGTCACCTGTGCTGAAGCAGGGATATCCCTAATACCTACCCTGTTGGTGGCCCTTGAGGACTGGAGTTGACCACCCTTGCCCTATCCGAATGTTAACAAACCCCTTCTCTGTAAGGGGGGTTACATTGGCATTTCGAAGCAGTGCACTGCTGGCCACTGTTCTGCAAAGGGGTTAATACACTGAAAAGAGGCACGTTTGTGAAAATCAAAATCACTTACTTCGGTAGCTCCTGAGAGGGAAACAGGATTTTTTTTGTTAAGCATTCTCTCTAATAAAGCCACAAAAATACCTTGGAGACAGAATTGTGTTTTTTTTTTAACCATTATTCACTTTTTCCTTGCATGATAATTTCGGGCTCTATGTATCAAGAGGTCCGTGTGCGCTAACACAGGTATCAAAAATATGATTTTATTTTCTGCCTAAACTGCGACATATTTATGACATGTATTTCCTACTGCTGCTGCTGCTAATATTCTGCACTAAAAAACACTTGCACCGCCTTGAAGGTGACAGAGAAAACCAAAGTAAAAAGCCATCAAGAAAAGTAACGCAAGACGCGCATTCCCTAGCACAAAGACCTGCGCTAATATGCCAATGTAACTCCACCCCAACTCCTCCCACTCACTCCATAAAACCCTCAGCGCAGGCAGACGCACAGATACTGTACCTGAAAATAGCACAACTAAGGCCGCGCTTATAGTCCATGCTACGGCGACGCTGACGTCATGCTGTGGTCACGGAAAAAATCAAATTAAATTGACTTCCAAGCCGTCGCTCCATCGCGCCGTCGCGTCGCTCCTACTATAAGCGCACGCGACGGAATCAATACATTTGTTTTGACGCGACGTTGCATCTCCGTCTCCGAGTCTATAAGCGCGGCCTAAGATTAATACATAGACGCTGCCTGGCGCTGGTATATTTCAGCGCGAGTTGTGACAAAACCCCTAATGATTGTGCCAACATTTTGCCGTTTGATACATAGAGCCCTCCATCTTAACCTGAGAAATAGATCAGTCACTTGTATATTTTGAATAGAAAATAAAACAATGTCATGTGCAAAATAAACATATTTTATTGAGAAATAAGTTGCCTTTGAGTTGTACGTTCTTCTTATATGAGAGCATGTGAGCGTTTTTATACACCGGAGCTGAACAGAAAATGCGTTCTTGCAGGAAATGGTATGTTAAAGAACCCCACAAAATGTATAACTTAAATACTGCCAGAGCCAAAAACACACTGTTTTATTTTTCTTCACATTAACAACCCGCTTGAACCCTGGTTTTTAGTATCTCCAGTATATTCCATTTGCCACTACTGAGATACTGAGCCCTGGACCGAAAGATCCTAAACGAACACACATGGGGCATAGGAGATAAAACGTTTGATACGTTGATGCTGAGAAGCGTCATGTATGTGTGGTGTCTCTTTCTACATAAGGACTTTTCTGGAAAGTTTATGAATAAAGGAAGTTAAACTAAATGTAATCTCAATAAGCGTTGAATGGTTGAATATCTGCCGTTGCCCATCGCCTTATTGGCATCAAAATATTAAATCAGCTCTTGGCATAAGCTCATTTTTATTTCAAACTAAATACATGGCTTGAACAGCTGTGCTTGTTTAATCATCTTAGTGATATGTGGGGAAAGTGCATGTACAATGTTATAAATATTTATTATAATGATCATTTCCCCTGTTAAACTCATATATTCCTCAGAAGTGTACTGTTATTGATTTTACACGTGTTAACGGTTTTACACCTTTGCAGCGAAAATATGGTATTTACAAATAGCTTTTGCTATGTATTTCAATCAAATCCGAAAACAAATTGATCCATAAATCAAATTATGAATAGAACTGAACCGATGACTCAAACGGGAAAATTAAAGTGGCAGATAAATCAAATCTAAAAAAAAAAAGAACAAGCAATGTGTCATATTAGATACATTTAATAATCAAGCCATTGTCAGTACTAGTGACTGGGGATTTTTCACAGTGGCAAGAGGATCATAATACACAACTGTGTTTTCATTTCCCTGTAAAACACACACCGTAGGAATGACTCGGTTTCGTCTTGTGGATCTCTGCCCTGCCCGATCCATTACTGTAAAAGCCCCATGTACAGTAGCAACCAGTGACTTCAGCAATAAATGATTGTTAGAACACTGCTATAATGTCTCTCCATCCATTCTTTTCCCCGAAGAAGATTTGTTAGTGGATTTAAACGTCTGCCCGAATAAATGGCTCCATAAAACTGATGTGCTGCAGTCTTGTTTACATTGGAGCGTCCTGTCGCAATTATACAGAGTATGACTTCACTGCCGAATTACAGTGAAGTTAGTGAAAGCTTCTGTCACACAGGCACAGTTTACCCCATTACTCTGGTACAGAAAATAATATAGGGAATGAGATTGTTTGCTTTTTTTTTTTTTAAAGGAAATGCTCCTTATAGGAAAGGCTATTGCAATTTGTGTTCCTGTTGATATTACTAGTAAACATATTCCTTTATATTCAAGAACACCATACTGATCTTAATTATGAGTAAATAAGGTGTTGTTTAATTATTGTGGGGGGAGAGAGAGAGAGAGAGAGAGAGAGAGGGAGGAAGAGGGAGAGAGGGAGGGAGAGGGGGAGGGGGAGAGAAAGAAGAGAGAGATTAGTAAACTTCACTGCTTAACTCGTAAGAGAGATAGCTTATTTGGCACAGTGGAGGATCTACTGTATTTATGAAATGTTTCGATGTTCAGGACAGGCTACAATGACATAGAACTAATTGTATATTATATTTTACCTAGACCTGGTTTTCACAAAAATAAATTCTCTCTCTGATTTCTCCATTTCACCTTTTCCTCTCTCTGACCACCATCCCATCTCATTTTCCCTCTCTCACTTCTCCCCTTCTCCACCTCCATGTTTGGAAGAAAGTATAAGGAGATCTATCTTTGACATGTTAATTTTGAGTTGGCGGAGGGCCATCCAGGATGATATAGAGGAGAGACATTCAGAAACTTTAGTCTGAACAGCAGGTATAAGGTCAGGGGTTGAAAAGTAAATTTGTGTATCATCAGCATAGAGGTGATATTTGAACCCAAGAGATATTTATTTACAAAATGTGTTACCAGGAAGTAATACATTGAGAGTTACCTCTTGTTTTCAAGTATGTCCTGGGAAAATAATGCCCCTTGTGAGGATCAAACTCGTGACCTTCAGATTATGAGACTGACACAATACCTACTGTGCTAACGAGGCAGTTATGATAAGGTTACCTAGAGAGTGTGTAAAGAGAAAAGAGAAGAGGTCCCAGGACAGAGCCCTGAGGTACCCCCACAGAGAGATCGACAGAGCAGGAAGAGGTGTTAGTAAATGAGACATTGAAAGTACGATGGGAGAGGTCAGAGGAAATCCTGGATAGAGCTTTGTTACGGATACCAAGAGTATGGAGAATGTGAAGGAGAAGAGGGTGCAGCAGGGGTGCGCTACTTTTTCTACAGCAAGGGTGGACAACTGTTTGCCCCTGTGACCTCCTGCCTCTTGTCCTCTGGTGCTCGTGCCCCCCCCCCCCCTTCTCACTGTGTTGCAGCAAATGACGCGCGGAGTCATGTGATGACTCGTCACGTGACCCGCAGCGTCATTTGTTGCCACGTTGCTATGGCAACGCGCCTGTGACGTCGTGGCTCATGACCCGCGCGGTGTCAATTGATGCCGCATTGCCATGGAGACGCTTCCAGACACTGGCTGAAGCAAGGTAAGTTTAGGTTCCAGAGGCCACACACATTTAATTTTAATGCCTTGGGAAAGAGCGCAGGGCCTCTGCAACCGCCCGCACACCCCCAGAAAAATCTTGCGCACCCCAGGTCCACAGTGTCAAAGGCTGCAGAGAGGTCAAGTAATATGAGCAGAGTGTAATGACCGTTGTCTTTGGCAGCATGGAGGTCATTAGTTATTTTAGTGAGGGCTGTTTCGGTGGAGTGAGCAGTGCGGAAGCCAGATAGTAGAGAATCTAGGACAGAATAGTTGCTAAGAATGTCACAGGTAAAGTATCCAACGGAACTTACCATGTAAGTAGCTGAACACCTGGTACCATGTGTAGTGACTGGCTAAATTCCCAAGAATATGATACTCTCACAGTGGTCCATAACTGGAGCAGTGAGTGGGTTAATTCTGAAATGTGTAGGAGTTTTATTCTGGGTTTGCACATCCTTATGTTTTGGCTCATTAGAACAGTATTAGTCACATGTCAGGTCACACTATGGGCAAAATACTCCCCGAAAATTCTAACTAAATGTTGAAATAATAGATAAGAGTTGACATACCATAAAAAATAATCCAACCCTTGTTTTTCTTTTCAAAAAGTTAAATTGAGACGGGCAATGAAGCCAACACCCCAGGAAGAATATATCAGCTTCTCTATTTTACTGGAGGAGGGAAACATTTATATTACAACTCCCTTAATCTCTAGGGAACTAACCAAAACAAGAAAATAGGTTCCCTGCCATGGGGAGTGCACCTATGGAATTTCCTTCATACTGCCTGAGTTTTGGGCAGCAGGCTTAGGAAACCGATGTAGTTTTTTTTTTAATTAATTTTGCATTTTTTACTTTTCAAATCTCTCCTTGCTCTCCACAAGCTGGGGTATCGTTGTCTTTGTAATATTATTAACATGATTATTCCAAACAACTGATAACGCTATGGCTTTGTAATGTAACCTTTTCAGTGGAAGGAGTTTGCAAAGTGTTGTCCTTTACAATCTGGGGTTTACAATCTGGGGACCACAAACCCTCCCAGCATCAGGCACTGGATACACTAGTTCCTCTGTCACTGTGGTATACAGGAGCTTACAGGAAAGTGAGCCGTTCCATTAGAGCTAATCCATATTAACACATGCAATGTATTACATGCCTTCAGATCATTTACACTGGGATTTCTAGATCTATCTGTATATACTTATACATTCATGAAATAGAAGTAGTAAAAATGTCCTTATAACCAGTTGAACATTTATCCAATCAGTTAATCATGTTCAAGCTGCTGTAATTGGATGAAGGTTCTGAACTTCAACCAATAGGAGGCTGCCAGTGGAGCTCTGTCCTCAGGGGGAATGACAGGAATAAGTACAATAGGTACACTTGGTTTTAATAGGTACAACACTGAATATACTTTGGAGCACTGCATTCCAAGAAAAAATATACAGTACTTGCAATTTGAATACAGTTTGCTCCCAAGACTCCCCAGCAGTCCGGCAACTATTGCTGTTCCATGGAACGTGACGGAGAAGGAATGCACACTTTGGCTTAAATAAAATACAAAATGTATTTAATTGCCATAATAGAACAACGATACAGGGGCCTATGCACTAAGCAGCGATAAGACACTTATCGCCACCTTGTCGCCAAAAACTGCTATTCAGTAAGCACCGATAAGTCGCCGATAAGAGAGCTTTTCGTCCAAAAAATTTGCCAAAAAAAAAATCGCCAAACATGCGCCGATAAGCCACTTATCACCACTTATCTCCAGCTTTTGAAACTCGTGCTATTCTAGTAGCCTCGATTAGCTTATCGAGGCTAATCGCGGCCCTAGAATTGAGATTGCCTCTCAGTATCGTGTCGCCAGGAAAAGCTGGCAGGAAGGTGGTGAGAAGCTGCCGATAAGCGGCGAGACGGGACTTAGAAAAAAGAATGCATTTTTCCTGCATCAGATTGATGCCGGGAGTCTCCGGAGCTGATATTCATTAATACCAGCACCGGAGACCCGAGGCATCTATCTGATGCAATAAAAATGCATTTACAGTTAACTTCATTACCGTATCGGCTAACGGCTAAGGCAATGAAGGGGTTAAGGAACAACAGCAGCTTTATTGGAGGCAGAGGGGCTGAGTAAAGTGGGTACTTGGCCTTTCATTCACCCCCTCTGCCTCCAATCAATATTACAATATGTACTAAACACCAATACACAACCCCCATCCCCACCCCCTGTGCCAACAAATAAAACCAGATAGTTTTTTTGTTATACACATGATTGATACTAGAGGCTGGCGGGGGTCCCCGGGTGATCCCCATGGGTGTCCTTGGGCCTCTAGGTGTTCCCCGCGGTGTCCAGGGGTCCTCAGGTGGTCCCTGTAGGTGTCCGGGGGTCCTCAGGTGGTCCCCGTGGGTCCCTGGGGGGTCGTCGGGTGGTCCCCGTGGGTCCCTGGGGGGTCATCGGGTGGTCTCCGTGGGTCCCTGGGGGGTCGTCGGGTGGTCCCCGTGGGTCCCCGATGACCTGCGGTACCAATCTTGTATATATAAAAAAAATAAAAAATTGGAATACATAGCAATAAATACACCACCCACCCCGGACTCACTATACACACCCTGTTCCATTTGATTGGCATAGTGGTACATCCTACCCATATAACATGGGCATGATAAGCCACTATTGCAGTCAATGGTCACCCTAATAAAAATACATGAAGTCACAAACTATAATTTGTTGACAATATTCCCAGCAGTTTGAGCTGTAAACTGTGACAATAGATAATGTGACCATAGTAATATAAGAATACATAGTAGCTGCTGAGTTACACTGACTGAAGGATTGATTTGAAACTGAAAGGTAGCCATTTAGTGAACCCTGAGAAGCAGGATTTTGCTGATTCGTCACGGGAGAACAAATCGATCAGCAGCTTAGATAATTAGTTTTCAATAAAGGTAATCAAAGGCCTTATATATTAAAACCAAAACATATATATATATTATTTTTTAAACTGCTTGGATGGCCTCTTTAATTACGCATATTGAACCTACAGGTCTTATTTGCTTGACTTTGAAAATCATTTAAGCACACATACTTCCAACACAAATATGGTGCATAAACAGAGTAAGGAGACACGTCTGTTCATAACACAATAGAGTCGACAAGCGTATCAAATCAGATTGATTATTCATAAACACTGGGATATACTTAGCCTTGACAAGGTCTTTAAACCGTTCCTAAGTTCAGGTCCCAAATTTGTCTTTAAAAAAGTCGACCTTGGCATGCCATTTATCTCTTTGTGACTCACGATGTAGAGAAACCAATGGCTTGGGGATCCCAAAGTTCTTTTTTTTCACGTGATCATTAACGTACTGTAAATGTACATATGCGGATCCTATTAAAAAATGAAGTGGTAAGAGAATGAGAACTCCATATTATGTATAGGCTTTCATTAACTGTAATACCAGTTACATTGAATACATTTTAAAGAGCGGGTGTGGAAAAAGCAATGTTGGCAGGACACTTGGACCTCTCAGAACTTGAATTATGGAACTAATTGGTAAATGGTACTGGATCTACTGTATGACCCATTAGAAATTCAGACGTTAGATATCCTGTCCTTCAGATAGTTTATCACTTGTCCATAAGGGGGGATTGAGAAATGTACTTTCTCTGGTATCGAACATATACCACACTCTGTTGGAGGAGGCGATCGATTAAATCGATTGAATAAACTAGAAATGTTATGGATTTTTACGTTAGGAACACTGATTCCGTCCGGTAAAAATGTAGATTGGGAACTCTGTCATTTCCTTTTAATCTAGCGTAGTCACACTAGAACATCATGTAGGACATACGAAAAATATACTCAGATGCATCTATCCATTGCAACATGTATCCATTCATTTTGGAAAATCTCTGTTCACTTGTGTCTATCTATTATCATTATTGTTCCTTAAAATATAATGTTTCTATACACATATATATATATATACTGTATATATGTATATATTTATTTCATTTATTGATATATATATATATATATTCTTTATTAGGCACTGTTATTATAAATTGGGGACATAATATAATGAGTATGTATAAAATTCATTTGAGAATTCTTTATACTGTATCTTTTATAGCTCACACCTTTGCATGATTTATACGAGTATATTGTTTATCCCTTACAGATTATATAATTCTCTTGACTTAATAGACTGCATATGATCTGAGAATGACTCAAAATATATATATAGGCAGGGGTGTTCCTCACAGGAGTGGTGCAGCCGCAGCAACGCAGTAGGAACGAGACAGCACTCAGAGGAACACACCTACTTTTCCTGCATACACGTGAGTGCCAACTAGTCTCCATTGACTATATGCCATAAAAGTGCTTAATTTCATGTCCATATTTGCATGTTAATCTTCTTCAGAAAGGACTACTTATTTTTATTTTACTTTAGAAACTGAAGTTTTAATTTAACTAGTCAGACTGTGTCAGTGCACTGCATTTTGACACGGATCTCTTTCAGATATTATGGTGTATATGTTCTCATGCTGGTGTGACTTCTCGCCGGATGTGATGTGTTCCTGTCCGTCTATTCTGACTTCCTATCAAAATAGGGCGGGATTTCTGGTTGAGAGTACTACTTAGCAGATGCTTTTTTTGGTAGTGATTACTCTTTGACAAAGCGCCATTGTCGGTGCGAAATGCGTCAGAGGACTCTCCTTTTTTTTACCTCATGGCATTGGCCTACTGCACCGACACACTTTATTCGAGCAAATACCCGGTATGTACCTGGCAGATACCTGGAATGCAACGCTCCTCACCTCTGACAAGCCCCGTTGCATTTGCCTTCCCAGCCTGGGTTCATGCCTGGCTGACGGGCGGCTGATCTGTTAAATGATAATGATTAGGATTTAATAGGCTGCAATGCTTCGCGTGTCTACCAGATGGCATAAATTCATGAATTGTAATGCAGTATATATATATATGTACTGTGCAGTATTGCAGCCAGCGGGAATAAAATGCTTCAATCCCTGCCGAAAAATAACTCAATGCACTCGGGCAGAAAACAGTCACAAACCTCAATACACCCGGGTATACCCGAATTCGTGGGACTAGCCGAGCTCGAATAAAGTGTGTCGCCAGTGTAATAAAGTGTTGGCACTCATATTTTGTTTCATTTCTCCTCTCTGCCCCTTTTTTCTTTCCTGCTATTCTACGCATCGCCGGAAGCAAGCCTATGGCGTTTCAGTTGAGAACCATTGTATGTGTACGTGTGTACCAGTGTATTGGGGTACGTGTATGATAATTCTTAACGCTGATCATCTGAGAGTCGGTCACAGTATACTTGGGGATGCTGAGAACTTGGCTGGGAGTTTGTATTCCAGTACGCAGTTACCTTTGGAACACATTGCTACCCATGAAAGGGCTAAAGCTTGACCAACATGGACTTTTTTTTATATAAAACTCACAGTCACTCACAAAGAAACTTCAACACTTTCTGTTATTACTTTTTTTTATTCTTATTAATTTTTTTCCCCCTTAAAGAAGCAGTCGTTTTTTGGGGGAAAAAAGTCCCTTCAATGTACAATCCACACAATGGTAAGTAATTAGCTAAGTTGCAGATCAATCCGTTCTCCTGTGATTGATCGCCGAAGATTCGGCTCGGGGGTTCACTAAATGGCTGTCAGTGCAGCAGAAGAGGACCAAAGATGCAAAGTTCTGTGGGGAAGCTCATGTGACCAGGCAGTCACTAGATACAATTGGTGCACTGCTAGAGAGAAGGCAGGGCTCAAAAAGGGGTGTGCCCAAGCATGTTTCAGAAGAGGAAAGGGATGTGACTTTGTAAATGGTTGCTATAGAAACACAAAATGCGTGTTACATTATAATACATAAAACATTTCATTCAGAGTTGTTTAAAAAAATAAAATGCTACAAGTATTTTCTCATAGTACAGAACTGATTTATTTAAAAAAAAATGCATGCAGGATATTGCTTGGTCTGTAGCTTTAAGATCATTAGTCTTGTCCTCTCTGAAGCACTGAAGATTGACCACTGGTTCATACTTGCTCTTAAATTGTGTAAGGTAATACAATCAGAGCAGGATGTAATTGCTCTCCAGAAGAACTTGCATAGACTGAAACTTGAGCAGGGAAATGGCAGATGAGGTTTAATACAGATAAATGTAAGGTTAGGCATTTGGGAAACAAGAATAAACAGATGACTTACAAATTAAATGGGGCAGAATTAGGTAAATCCTCGATGGAGAAGGATTTAGGAGTGCTTGTAGACAGGGAGCTTAGCAATAGTGCCCAATGTCAGGAAGTAGCTGCAAAGGCATATAAGAGCTTATCTTGCATTAAGCGGGGAATGGAAGGAAGCATATTTATGCCACTTTATAGAGCATTAGTAAGATCACACCTTGAATATGGTTTGGTTTGGGGCACCACTCCATAAAAAGATATTATGGAACTAGAAAAAGTGTAGAGAAGAGCCACCAAATTAATAAAGTGGGTGGAAAAACTGACATGAGGAGAGGCAAGCTAAATTAGATGTGTTTACATTAGAAAAGAGGCTTCTAACAGGATATGATAACTATATACAAATATATTCAAGGTCAATACAAAGAGCTTTCAAAAGAACTATTCATCCCAAGGGCAGTACAAACAAAACAGGGTCATCCCTTCAAATTGGAGTAAAGGAGATTTGACCAGCAACAAAGGAAAGGGTTCTTTACAGTAAGGGCAATTAAAATGTGGAATTCATTACCCCTGGATACAATAGATATCTTTAAAAAAAGATTGGGCATCTTTTTACAAAGAAAAGGTACAGTTTATACAGAGATATACTGTACCAAATAAGTAAACATGGGAAAGATGTTGATCCAGGGAGTAATCTGATTGCCATTATTGGAGTCAGGAAGGAATTTATTTTTCCCCTTATGAGACACTGGGGTTTTTTGTTTGCCTTCCTCTGGATCAAAATACTGTAAATACAAATATAGGATAAAGTATCTGTCGTCTAAATTTAGCATAGGATGAACTTGATGGACGTATGTCTTTTTTCAACCTCATCTACTATGTAGCTATGTAACTGTGTAACTATGTAGCTATGTAACTGTGTAACTATGTAGCTATGTAACTGTGTAACTATGTAACTGTGTAACTATGTAGCTATGTAACTGTGTAACTATGTAGCTATGTAACTGTGTAACTATGTAGCTATGTAACTGTGTAACTATGTAGCTATGTTACTGTGTAACTATGTAGCTGTCTAACTATGTTTATCAGGTCCAAAACATTTAAAAAAAATAGTTACAGTTGGAGCGTATGGTATACACAACACTCTGAAGAGCTTACAATCTAATGTTTAGTGCAGGAAGATTAAGTGACTTGCTTAAGGCTAGGTCCCTGCGGCAGCTGGTGGCGCGCTCGTCCGAGTGCACGCCTCTCACCAGCCCCTTACCTCCTCCCTAGCCATCCCCGGTGACTCCTCGCTTCCTGGCTCACTGCATACTGTGACGCGTCAGCCAGCGGGGATACAACTGGATTGTGTTCCCGTGCGGCGACGCGTCACATGGTGCGCAGGGAGCCGATGAAGAGGGGAGATCGCCGGCAACCTGTCATGAACAGGGGAGGGGGGGTGGATCCTTCCTCAATACTCATCAGCAATGCTTTTAATAGTAGTCCTTTTTAACTTTCCAAATGCAGCAACAATTAAAATATTAACATCCCTGTGAGGCTCTAGAGATACATTTTTTGACATCAGACCTGATCACCCTTCCATCAAGCCCAGCCATTCTCACTCACACATATATATCTGTACATGTACATGTGTGTACACACACACACACACACACACACACACACATACACCCTTCACTTGGAACAGAAAATGTGCTACATGGCCGCGCCCCCCATCATGGCCGTGCCCCCCATCATGGCCGCGCCCCCATCATGGCCACGCCCCCCATCATGGCCACGCCCACACAGCCCATTTTGGCCATGCCCCCTGCACCTAAAAAAATCTCCCTACAGACCGCAGATCGCGGTGAATCGCCATGCATGCGCCGCCTGGACACAAGGCGGGCGTGCAGGCACGTGCAGCGGGACCTTAGCCTAAGGCTAGTTGGCACACATTAAAACCATGTCCTTCATTATTTGCTTTCCTGCTGGGGAGTCTGCATAGCTATGTATTTCAGGTCCTCTGAATTTCGGACATATTAAAAAAATGTGATCCATTTCCTCATAGTATCAAAGTAATTTTTACCCTGGTGTAGCAGAAAGCAGCTCTCTGCTGCAAAAATGGAGCCAGCATACACAGCTAATTATTTGTATAAGCATCTCTCTATTTGGAAAGATTCAGCGTCGCTGCTGCAGAGAAGCAGATGCAGTGTACAATCAAATCACTATTATTATTATTATTTAATATACGGATGACTTCTTTGTTTTCCTCTCGCTGTAGGAGAATCGTTTCTGGGCTGGATAGGGCATTTCATTATGCATGAGGCTGGACGTTAATGTGGGTAGAAGCACAAAGTATCACAAACACACAATTACAATCAAGTTAGGAAGCAGGGAAGCAGGACAAGGGTTTCCTGCTTGTTTGTGAATACATTAGGTTCCTACATACGCTGGTTACATTGTTTCAGTGGTATATACACTGATGTATGCTGCATGGAGAGAAGAAGCCCATGTGGTCTAAGGCCTGAAAATGGAACTGTATCGGTATGATTTGTGTTGGTACAAAACACCAAACACCTCACCATTCTTCCCTCTTCCCCACCACAACCTTCCACCAATAATATGAAATAACCACAGACGCCGCGCTGGAGGGTAAGGCAGCTACAGCTTTATTAAATGAAATGTTCTACAAACATTTATCCCGACCTTACCCTGCCAGAGTGCCCAAAACTTTCTACACACCCAGCTCTAGCCCCATCCCTCAGTCAGGTACCCCCCAGCTATGTCCCCATCCCCTGGCTAGGTACCGCCCAGCTGTAGCACCATTCTCCGTCTAGGTATCGCCCAGCTGTGTCCACATCCCTCAACCAGGTACTACCCAGCTGTGTCCCCATCCCACGGCCAGGTACCGCCCATCTGTGGCCGCCTCCCTATGCCTGGTACCAACCATCACCTGGCTCCTTACAACTTGATTGTCATACTGAGGCAGTTCCGTGTACCTACCAGCCAGCGGATACAGCCCCCTCTAACCAACTGCCCCGCACAGGCCTCAGAATATCACCCCACCCCCCACACTCTTACAGGGTTTATCCCCCCAAATGAGGCAACCTTGCCGCAGCTGTGACAATAATACCCACAAATACCCAACATGCCCTCCAATTACAATGATAGTACAAACACCCATGCAATAACCTTCATATCACATAACTATATACTGTATATACACAATGGGGGGGAGAATGGGAGGTTTTCCCCTTTCCATGCGAGTGACTGCCCCTCCCCACCTCCCCTTCCTCATATAAGTACAGCCAGTCCCTCCTCCTCCTCTCCCAGTGGTCATCCATGACCCATCCTTCATTTCCTTAACCTCTTCACCTCCCCCCTATCGCCATCTAGCCTGCTCTGTCCCGTCCAGGTCCCTAAGCAGGAAGGCAGGGGGAAAAAAGAAAGGGGGGGGGGGGGAAGCTAGGGGAGATACAAGAAATCTTGCAACTAATGTATTCGGTGAAACTTCATATTCAACAGAATTTTCGATAGACTTTTGTCAATATTGCCAGAGTTTTTAAACTTTTGTCCTTAATAAAGGGCCACATGACCTTGTAGATAACCTTGTACATTGACCGTGCAGATAACCTTGTACATTGACCTTGCACATTGACCTTGCACATTGACCTTGCACATGACCTTTTCTTGCTGGCCACACTATTCTTTTATTTTTTTTTTACCACATTTTTAGGGAAGAAAATAGGCAAATGCTGCCTGGTTCCCAACCCTCTGTACATCTGCTCTCGAATTATAGGCGCCCTAGTTGATAAGGATCCCTTGTTCCAGACACAATTCATATCTGTACAAGCCTACAACTATCTTGTATTGTTGTTACTTTGTAATATACAGTACCAGCAGCTCCAGATTAGCATTATTTAAACGGTTTCGTTTGGTTTCAAGTGGATTCACTGCAGTCTTACATTCTTAGGGTTTGAATACACTTAAGTTGGAATTCTTGTGCTTTCTAATTTTCACCCGTAAAACGCAAACCCTGCACCCCAGGATTTTACTAAGGAATGCTTAATGGAGAACTCTGAATACAATGCACTGTTATCTAATGTGTTGCAGCACTCTGAGCCGGTATAGTAATGTGCAATCTGAAAGCAGAACCAATTAACAGAGCAAATCAAGTTATACTTTGTACAAAGTATTTCACCTGACAGTATGTCCATGTTAAATATCAGCTAATGGCACAAGCTGAGGTCCTGGGACAGCAATGAGAAATACATCTGTACAATTTCACAGAGACCTTTGATGTGAGGGGAGGGGAGTGCAAGGAAAAGATGAAATGGGTCTGGCAAACTCCCAATGTTTTTGCTGCTCTTCTCCGTCACGATTACAGAAAATAGCAGCAGTAACACTAATGCACATACCTGACAGGTTTGCGTTCTGTTTGCTGCCTTGGAGCTACACATTTGTGCCCAAGACCCTATAAACATGCAAATAAGGGTCAGCCCTACACACTGCCAGGATAATGTTATTACAGATTATGCAATGTTGCAATAATGTAATGTAGAGAAACTGCATTGTGTTTCGCCAGAGAAATGCTACATATTATTATTTATAGTCCTCCCAACAAAACAGCAAATACAATATAATAAAAAGGCTAAATAATCTTTTCAAGAATCAAACATTTCCTGGAGTTTGTATGACTACATTGCCAATATTCTTTTTAATTGATCCGTGAAAATCAAACACCAAAACCAGAGAAAATGACAGCTAAACCCCATATCCCTACACTGGTACGGCGCAAGAAGAAAGGATAGAACCAGTGTAGACAGCATAACAATGTCGTGTCACACATTTACAGCTACCATCTTTTTCTCCTGTTATTGGAGTATCACGGATCCGAATCACATTGTGGCCCGGAAGAAAATAAGTGTTTCCATGGCCGCACCAATGTGACTTTGGTGAAATTGTGACGTAAAATAGAAATTATGTATTATTACGCTGTTATTGTAAATAATGGTACATTTGCAGTTATTAGGTATTTCGTTTTTTTTTGTTTTTATAATTTAATTAACATACACAGGAGCAATGGATAAAAAGATGGCAGTACTCAGCAATTGGATCATTTGCACAGGGCTGCCTCAGGGAAACACTGCTTTCTTTTTGATGTACAGCAAAGATGTCTTCCCAGTACTGGGGAAGACGTAATCTCTATTCAAATTAACTGGACAACAATGTTCTCCCACACCCGGAAGGCAGCTTCACAGCATATTGAATATGGGCCACTGTGGTAAGCACATACCCCATTTATACTGGATTGTAAAAAGTCCTGCAGTATACTGTATTCCTAGGGTTTCCCATCAAGCCCAGCCAGTTCTGCACGATGGCTTCCCTAGGCATTTATACTGTACATATCTTTAAGGCACTCTGTCTAAAATCTTTGCTGTTGGTTGATATTCCTTTATAACCCAAGGAGTAAAAGCTTGTCTGAAACTCCTGAAAGAGATCTGTTCCGTGAATATATAAATGTACTCTTGCCAGCGATAGGCAGACTTGCTGTCTTTTGAAACGATTTCTGCTGATAGCCCGCAGTGGTATTTTCAAGCAATATGTATCCAACTGTGTAAACTGGCCTTCTCCATTTAGCAGGGCTCAACTGTCTGTGTTACAGCCACGTGAAAACCTATTACACAATCAGCTCTCCTGCTTCATTATACAAATGAATCGAGGGCTAACAGATCTGGAGATAATTTGCTAATGAATATGAATTTCAGATTTTGCCGTCTCGAACCTGCAATTAATTGGCTAATAAAATCAGAGTTTGGTCAAAAGTCACTGGCGACCTCAACCTTATAGAGGGGTCAACAATGCCTCACTACCCCCTTTGGCAGTGACGGGGCTCACACGGTCCCGGGTACTTGCCTCCTACACTTTGCTTTCATCACTTGTTTTGGGGTAGCAGAATTTTGACCAGAGCCTCCCACTGAACCAGCCCAAAGGTTTATGGATCATGATATGCAAATGATAAGATTAAGTATCCTTTAATAGCCCTTTCACAAATAAAACCTTTATAAGCAGTAGCTGCAGGAACCCAATTAAAGCATCTGTTAATGGATTCAACCTATGAACAGACTATTGGGCAAACAATGCAGCCTTTTAGTCATGGGTCAGAGGAGGAAATTACATTGCGTGTTGCTTATTGTTATGTTGGATCAGGACCTTGCATAAAACAGTCACTCATGTGGCCTAATCATCTGATTAATTCAGTGGCAGTATGCGATCGGGAGATATTTACACTAGCAACATAATCCAAACTTCCTTTCCAGGGAAAAGTTAGTGGTAGAGATTGTACATGGAAATCCCAGCATTAAGGTTCAGCAGCCTGCAAAGTACAACTTATTACAGTATGTGCTACATTCACAAGAAACCACTCAAATGTATCCTACATATTGTATATATATATATATATATATATATATATATATTTATATATATAAATAACGGAAATAGCCGCGTTAGTCCAGTTGCGATAGTGCAGAATAAATGAGTCCTTCAGTATTAGGGGATACCTTTTTTATTTGGACTAACATTTTATGTCATAGGACAAGCTTTTGAGAGTTCCCCTCTCTTCCTTAGTATTGCCGACCTGAGGAAGAGAAGAGAACTCTCGAAAGTTTGTCCTATGACATAAATTGTTAGTCCAAATAAAAAATGTATCACCTAATACTGAAGAACATATACATTGCAGACCTGTCTAAGACATGCAAATGAACATACAGTAATATTTACAGTTTATATATATATATATATATATATATATATATATATATATATATATATATACAACATTACCATTCTCTCGTCCGTTAAAGAAAGATTGACCCCCTTGAGAAAGGTCCTATTCCAGGACCGAAACGTCGGATTGGGTGATTTATCTTTTCTATTCAGATGCCCAATACAGATTTTCATGATTACTGAACCGAGTGCAGTCTTTCTTTACCGGACGAGAGAATGGTAATGTTGTATTTCTATTATTTGAGACTAGCACCTGCCTATATGAACCAGTACATTGAGTGCAAGCTGTGATGGTTGCTTTTTTATATATATATATATATATATATATATATATATATATATATATATATATATATATATACATACATATACATAGTGAAACTGTAGGACCATTGTGTCTCTTTAAAGCCTTGGATTTTTACATTTTGATGGCAGTGCATATGATCAAAATAATTAATACAGAGGCTCAGATAAGTGCTTTAACTGAAACAATGTATCACATATATAGGCTATTGTCTCCTTCTCTCTCTCTCTATATATATATATATATGGTAATTATGTTTATATATATATATATATATATATATATATATATATATATATAATATATACACACACACACAACCATATACTGTATTACTAATGTTAGTTAAGGGTCAAGGCCCTATATATTAACCCAGTCTCATAATGTCTGTGACACTACATTGTAAACAGCCCTGCATCCTCGTGTTTTACTTTCCGAGGCCTTCACATCCCTCATGACTCCTCCAGAGTTTACACCAGGGCAGTATTAGTGTTTTCATTTTCTGGGGCCTTGCCAAGTAAGAATGGGATTAAATGCTCTCAAGGTCTCTGAACTATCACTTTACCCAAAACATCCATCGCTTGCATTCAGAGAGGCACAGTGACTCTGCATACCTATTTATTTTAAATGCCTGATTAAAATTTCATGACAACAGGAAGTTAGGAGAGTGAGAGGACTGCAATAAATAATGGCATCCAGGATCTACTGATTTCATGCTCCGAAGAAGTGTTAACTGATGGGGAATTATATTTATAGAAAACATAGGATCTTTCTGAATCCCTTTTTTGGGAATAGTTCAGCACCTCATGAATTTATAGTAAGTGTTCCTGCTATTGTAGTTTTCCTTTTCATGTAGGAACTGAACATTGCGCCCTGACCTTCAGCATCATTTTCTACTTATACTGTCGTTGTTGTTATTTTGGGTTAATCACTCTGCTGCCCCTAATTAATAAGCTGTAAAGCCATCTTTGCTGGCTCTATTGATTTGAATAAAGCTGAAATCTTCCCAAATAAGCCAAATATGGATTCATAGGATATTAAATAGTGGAATATGTATGTATTTATATAGCGCCAGTGGTTTACAAAAAAGAAAGACAATAGAATACAGGGAATTCTAATACAATAAGTGAAACAAACAAGCAAAGGAAAGGAAATCCCTCGTATGTTCAGTTAATAGACATTGCCGGCTAATCTCTTCCTTTGGGGCGAGTTGCAGAGTAAATGTTACTGAATTCCATGTTGTGAAGAGTCGTGGTACTTAGCAGGATGTCCCCTCTCTGAAGACGAATGAGTCTGCCATTTATTGCCACTCCTAGTGCTGAATGTTGATAACATCCAGTAGAGATACTCTGCCAGGATATTGTTGTACTGATAGACAGCTGGAGCAAACGGAGGCACTGATCAGGGTTCGCTGTAAGAAACAGGCCACCTCACTGTGAACCCTTATCAAACAAGGACTCTTCTTTGAAGCTTTCACTTCATTATCTTTCCCAGCCTATTCCATGTGGCATTTGCTTGTCCAGTCCCATGTTGCACTTGATGCTCTCCAAGATAATAATAATAAGTCCCATACTCTGACTCTCTTTGTTTATCACTTGAGACATGTATGCAACATTTTCTTATCTTTGAGATCCACAAAGCCAATGTAAATGGCACACTGCATGAAACCGGTTAGTGGAACCGGGGATATTTGTGTGCAGACACACAAAGACTTGTGAGAAAACTGTAGAAAAGTGTTCTTCTGTTTGATGTGAAATTCTGCCTATTGTCCTTGTCTTCTGTTATACTTCGGAGATTGTATTGTGGTCCAACTTCATAGTGCAACAGAACCTGATCATGCTTCTCCGTGCTGTTGTTTTGCATTCTCCGGCATGTGTCATTTGTACAACAGCTAACGCTCAATGAGCTGCCACCACATGAGGAAATCCCCCCCTTTCTCAGCCTCGTGTACCCAGCGCTCATCTTTCTTTATCTTTTCTAACACAAGCTGAACTTCTCCGATGTTCAACTATTTTATCTTTTGTATTCCTCAAGCCTTTCCTCTTATGTCACCGGAGTACTGTACACGGTCACTGACCCATTGTTTTTCGGAAATGAAACATTAAACACTGTCATGAACTGATGAAGATGACCATGAGTTGTATAGTTAGTGGGAATGGTTTATAGATTACATCTAGGGGGTTATATATATAAAGGTAACAAATGAAGGAGAGGGAGTAGGGGTATGATACCTTTAATTGGACCAACAAGTAGTTGATATGTTACAAGCTGTCGAACCTCTCGGGATTACCCGATGAAAGACCCTGAGAGGTTGGAAAGCTTGTAACATATCATATATGGTTGGTCCACTAAAAGGCATCATACCCCCTACTCCCTCTCCCTCCTTTGTTACTACATGTCCCACCCTTCTTTGCCTACATAACAGTAAGCAAACAGTAGTGTGTTAGAACTCTAGAGATGCAGACAGAGAGTGTAGATGTTTTCAGACATGAGTAGGGTTGGCAGACATCCCCTATATTGACTGGTCCCAGAAAAGTCTGTTGGGATGCATAATTGCCCAGTATTTTAGTGCCTTGACGTGAAAACATAATAGATTTCTACCTAGTGTAATAGTTTCCTTTTCTGATAGATGTCATCTTACTAAAGTATTAAAATAATAAAATTAGGACACTGCCTGGTCATCTCATAATAACATAACCCACCCCTATAGGCATTACTTTTTCTCCCACCGCTACTTGTTAGTTCAGAGATTATAAAAATGAAAGACTACAGCGATCAAGCGGGGGATACCATCCAGCTCGAAGCGACTGCAAATCCTTCATTGCTCAATATGACGTCGCCCTTTCATACTGGATGTCGGCGTCCCGTATTATAAAAACTTAAATGTGGCAGCCATAGGCATAAGAGAATATTAGAGACAAGTAGCACAGAAAGGGGACAGCCAAAGGTACAAGTTCAGTGATTGTGCAAGATGTTAGATCTGAGATAACTACAATTATCACCTTACACTATATGAGAGAAGTGTACAATTTGCTCATTATCATCGTCAATTGTAGGAATTGCTAAAGTTCTGTTGATTCCGGTTGTTACACACATAGGGGGCCTATGCATCAAGGAAACGGGGCACAATTCTGGGGCAAAATAAACTTCATCAGATGTATATAAAAATAATCCTTTTGATTTCAAGGGATTAATGTCTTAACATGTATGGTGCAGATTTTAACACATAAACCTCACAGACTTGACGGCGTTTCTGTATAAAGGATTTCTATGTCGTATTGTATCACATCTTGTAGTCTTGCCTCCATTAGACTATTCTTTCTTCCATTTGGATACCTGCCATTGTTTTATTTATAGTAGCAGGAGTTTGATGCAAACTGCAAACATCTTCCAATACTTCTACAGGCACAAAGTCAGGATGAAATCTGCAAAGCGTATCCAGCCTCACTTCTTATTGTGCACACAATGACAGGATCTCAATAGCCTGAGCTAAGAACACTAATCACACACAGGCTTCAGAGATTGGGGATTTCCAATGTTTCTAAAAATATAAGATGAACTTACATATGAGCAAGCTGCCAGCACAATGGAAACTCTAACACCATACTAGGCCTGTGCTTTACGTGTGCTGTGACAATGCACCAAATCATTGTATAGTGGCTCATGAAGGTATATCCTACACAGAGGACTGCAGGCTCCTCTTCTATTAAAGCTGCAGACCAAGCAATATCCTACGTGTGGTTTTTTTTATAAATTAGTTCTGTACTATGAGAAAATACTTGTAGCATTTTTTTAAAATACAACTCTAAATGACATTAATGTATTATTATGTAACAAGCAATTTTTGTTTCTATAGCAACCAGTTACAAAGTCACATCCCCTTCCTCTTCTGAAACAGGCTCCTGCACATCCCTTTTTGAGCCTTCCCCTCTCTCTAGCAGTGCACCAATTGTATCCCAGTGATTGCTTAGTCACATGATCTTCCCCAAAGAACTTTACATCTTTGGTCTTCTTCTGCTGCACTGACAGCCATTTAGTGAACCCCCGAGCCGAATCTTCGCTGATCGATCACAGGAGAACGGATGGATCGGCAACTTATCTAATTACTTATTGTGTGGATTGTGTTGATGCACACGTTAAAGGGTGAAAAATGAAACATTTTAGAAGCATTTGTATCATTGCTGACATTGACTTTAGGCTTCATTGAAATAAGAAAACTTCTGGTAGTTCATTGTTTTAAAAACACAACATTTACGAGAGGCTATATATAATACATGCCAATTCATATATATCATCACACGATCACAAAGTCACATTAAGGAGGCAAAGAAAAATAATACTCATCAAATATTTTATTATCCGTGAGTCAGCCTGTTTTGAGACTTCTGGTCTTCCAGCTGCCTTATCTGCTCTGCGTGACCTTGTATGTGCCAGAATTAGCTTTTAATTGGCCGTGTTTTTCTAGTATAACTAGCAACAACAGAACTTCTATCAATAAGGGATTCTAAATGTGAATGTTTCGTATTCCATGCCTGGTGATGTGGTGAGCACATGATCCAGAGGACACAGGAGGTGGAACTCATCTTATCCTTTAGAGAAGATAAAAAGGAAACCCAAGTAGCAACATAGAAAGTATTTGTCTAGATAGATGTGCTGTCAGGTGTTTATAGCTTGACGATTTTTTTTACACAGTTAACTATCACGGGAGACCGGGTTTATTAACACCTTTTATACCGGGATCATTTGATTGAGTAAGACAAGGCAGTGAAATAAATTGTAATTTAGTCCGGGATTTGACATACTGTGCACACAATGTAACACAATTTGCACTGAAAACACACTTACTGGGAACGGGGCTAACGAAATAAATCTTCCTTGGCACGAAATGTTAAGAACCGACGTCTGTAGGAGCCCTTTCCAATGATGGGAGGTAGTCACGAAAGTCCTGGAACGCAATTCGGCGCAATCCCAGCCGCCACCGCTACGTCCTCAAAAAGCGGAACTTAGAACATTTCTTGAGTAAAAATCTCTGAAGCGGTCTCGCGTCTATTTCGCACAGAGCTTCTTTTCCGTAACTTGAATTTGCCGCTGCTGGTTTGGCGCTTGGAATCTGAGATCCTGATTGGCTGCAAGGTTTATTATAGGTTTTGGAGTCCCATTCAGAAACGCCTACAGCCAATCAGCGCGTGGGAATTCTCCTGCCAGTCTATCACCGATTTGCCGGTATACTGCAGCCGGGTGGGTACCGAGCCCACCCGCTGTCCAGGTTCCGCAGAGTCTGGGGCAGGGCAAATGGTCGCCGGATAGCCCTTTGTTAGCCCAGGACTGGGGTACTCTGGCTTGGTAGCCATCTGGTTCCTCAGAACCACGAACTTGGAAATCCCACAGTTACATATACAATGTTACAAGCATATTCATGTATTAAATAAAACCTTTAATAAAATACACTTTGCTTCTGTGTCTTGTGTTTAACGGGTCTAAGTCTTCTGGTCTGGTGTCAGGGATAGAATAAGAATATATGTTCCCTTCTCTTACCAGTCTTATCCCTAGCACACTGCACAACTCTAACTTTAACTTTACACACACACTAAACCCTCACAGCTTTATAACATAGCTGGAGCACCCCCTGAACCCCTATACCAGGTTCAGGGGGACGTGGGCATGAACTGGGCATCCCACCTTATGCTAGGGACCCCGGGACCATTCTGGGGATACCTTCATCCCCAATGCCCTTTTTACCTTTCCTGTTTGTGCTGAAGCAGGGAACCCTGGCGGTGAGTCGCAAAACGTTTCCAGGGTAGGATTTTGCTGGGGCACTGTGCTTCAATGTTCCCGAGAATCTTACCTGATTCCCGGGTACATCGTTGGGGTATCCCATAACTCGGGAACCCCGCTACATAGCCACAATCTGGTAGAAGTTTCTCCGCAAAACCCACCCTCAAACTCACAGCCTCGCAATCTCCGCTAGCCAGCACCCCTGGAAAGGCAAAAACACAAAAATACTGAATTGTCGCATAATTTACACACAGTCTCAGTGATGCATATACGACAGTTGGGTCCAAGAACTGACAATCTAGGGCCGTTACACATGGATTAGGGGTAACCAAGTGGGCTTAACCTTTATTTTTGAGCCTGGTTAACCCCTCCTCCCCCCCACATCACATTAACACACAAGTTATGTATGAGATAGCATTCTTTATATAACAGAACTATATAATCTCTAGAGAGTAGGTCATGGAAAATGTGACACATCTTAACACCCCTCACTAAGGGCTTATTGCACAGATCACTCTGTAAAATAAAGCTTGGTTGAAGAATAGGACAAAATACAGTGCAATTTCAGGAACATTTTGCTACCGAGAGCTGTTTAATACTAGTGCATTTAAAGATGCTGTTGAAAAAGAAACATTTGTTTAAATTACGTTTTTATATTCCTTTTCCCCAAGCTTTGTAAATTGTGCTTTAGAGAAGTATAGTATTAATGTAAAAGCATTTTTATAGAATTTTTTTTTAAATAGAATCACTGCCATTCTCATTCTCTGAAAACTGATCTACTGTATAATAGAGAATATTAAAAAAAAGTGCTAATGAATTTAGCAAGTGTAGTGATTTTGACGGGTCTCTGGGAGACGGGCCTCCGGGGGACGAGCCTCCGGGGGGATGGGCCTCCGGGGGACGGGCCTCCGGGGGGACGGGCCTCCGGTACACGAGCCTCCGGGACACGAGCCTCCGGGAGACGAGCCTCCGGGGGACGGGCCTCCGGGGGACGGTCCTCCTGGGGACGGGCCTCCGGGAGACGGACCTCCGGGAGAAGGGCCTCCGGGTGACGGGCCTCCGGGAGACGGGCATCCGGGTGACGGGCCTCCGGGAGACGGGCCTCCGGGTGACGGACCTCCGGGAGACGGGCCTCCGGGTGACGGGCCTCCGGGAGATGGGCATCCGGGTGACGGGCCTCCGGGTGACGGGCTTCTGGGGGACGAGCCTCCGGGGGGACGGGCCTCCGGGACACGAGCCTCCGGGACACGAGCCTCCGGGAGACGAGCCTCCGGGGGACGGGCCTCCGGGGGACGGTCCTCCTGGGGACGGGCCTCCGGGGGACGGTCCTCCTGGGGACGGGCCTCTGGGAGACGGGCCTCCGGGTGACGGACCTCCGGGAGACGAGACGGGCCTCCGGGTGACGGGCCTCCGGGTGACGGGCTTCTGGGGGACGGGCCTCTGGGTGATGGGCCTCCGGTTGACGGGCTCCTGGGTGACGGGCCTTTGTCTGGGGGACGGGCCTTTCTCTGGGGGACGGGCCTTTCTCTGGGGGACGGGCCTATCTCTGGGACACGGGCCTCTGGGACACGGGCCTATCTCTGGGAAACGGGCCTCTGGGAGGCGGGCCACTGGGCTACGGGCCTATCTCTGGGAGGGTCTCTGGGAGACGGGCCTCTGGGGGACGGGCCTATCTCTGGGGGACGGGCCTTTCTCTGGGGGACGGGTCTCTGGGAGATGGGCCTCTGGGACACGGACCTGGGATGAAAATTTCTTAGATGGACTCGGTAAATGTCTGACATCGGACGTTTTATTGACCCATAAAAATGAATGCACACCCACTCAGGATTCAAATGAACTGTAATGAATCTTTCCTCACATTGTATCAGTGGAGTGCGTAAAATACACTGGAAAAAATACAGATAAGGTCAACGGCATGATGGGATCTGCTAATGCCCACGTGGCAATTAAGGGGTTAAACCACATTAAAGTCAGTGTTGTGAAGTCAAATATGCAAAAGACAGAGGACATAGTAAGTGTGGCCCTTTATATAACATATATATAATGTTTCCCAAAAAAGTATCCCTCTAATCAAGGGGTGGAGAACGCCAATCCTCAAGCGCTACCAACAGGTCAGGTTTTCAGGATATCCCTGCTTCAGCCACTGATTGAGCCACCTGTGCTGAAGCAGGGATATCCTGAAAACCTGACCTGTTGGTGGCCCATGAGGACTGGAGTTGGCCACTCCCTGCGAAATCCAATTATAACATTCAAATCAAGGTGGAAAAAAAAAGGATATCAAACACAATTAAAGCTCCCGTTTTCATAGAAAATACTTTCAGACGTGCAAAGAATTAAAAAAAGGGGTTTTCAAAGTCAGCATTTTTGTTTAAAAATAGTTGAATAAAGATGAGAGTTTATCAATTCTTTTATTTGCGGGGGAGGGGGAGAGTGCAGCTGTTTGATGGAGTTTAACACAGAGCATCATTTTTGTATGAATGCAAATGCTTCCACAGCGTATGACTTTAACCCATCCTGCGCTGGAACGGTCTGCAGTGTATTGCTAATCTTTCCAACACTGAAAAGGTTAAATAAATTCCAGCCCACCTTGAATTCCCATCCCGTGACACTGAATTCCCATCCCGTGGCACTGAATTCCCTTTCCGTGGTACTGAATTCCCATTCTGTGGCACTGAATTCCCATTCCGTGGCACTGAATTCCCTTCCTGTGGCACTGAATTCCCTTCCCGTGGCACTGAATTCACATTCCGTGGCACTGAATTTCCTGCCGTGATGTAAACATGGCGGTGGTTTTGATCCAGTGTAGCGGTTTAGCTACAGAATACAGCATCACTTTCTTTTTACTGTATACCTGGCAGACAGAGAAGCTCGATCCACAGGAATGTATTACTGGCTCCTCTGGCAGTTTAGGGGTTACGTTTTCAGTGAGTTACTGTAGCTTTAAAGCCCCATAGGTGACTTCACACACCAGTGCAGCTCCTGGCGTCAGTATTCTGTGTGCAGGTAACAATGGGGGGTGTCTGTGAAGGGTTAATGCAGATACTATAATGGAGTCAATTAGGTAATTTTGGGGGATAGTCGTCAGTGCCCAATCAATTCCCAGATTCACTAATGCAGGGGTGGCCACCAACAGATCACGCTTTCAGGAAATCCTTGCTACAGCACAGGTCGCTCAATCAGTGGCTCAGTCTTCAACTGCCCCACCTGTGCTGAAGCAGGGATATCCTGAAAACCTGACCTGTTGGTAGCTCTTGAGCACTGGAGTTGGCCAGCCCTGCACTAAAGGGCACCAAGTTTCAGCACACCTTAACCCCTTCAGTGCCAAAGGGTCCTCCATCACTGATTGGTCATTTGCCCGTTCCTCGGAGCGATCAGCTAATCCCCTCCGGAAGTTGGGAGGCCCCCCCCCATCTTCAGGGTAGTTCATGGGTCGGCGCTCCACCAAACCCCTTAAATACCGCGCACCTGGCCATGACGTGCAGCGAGTCCTGTGGGGTGGCACTTTTCATGATGTACACTGTCCATCATTAGGGCACTGAAGGTGTTAACTTCTATTAATTTGACTTAAGGCGGGCTAAATCTTAGCACCGTTTAGGCAATCTGAGCCTCGGTGCTAAAAAAAACACACGCAAAGGGACGGCGTCCCTCGAGCAGTTGCAGGCTTCTCCCAGCTGCTTGCGTTGCACATTCGCCCCGTAGCTTTAATGAGCACTGTCTCATTTCTGTTTTCGGCATTTGTTTTCCTAGAGATGTTTATGTGGTTTCATGTTATTCGCTCACTTTCTATCTGACAAATGAATTGCCCATAAAAGAACGGTTACATGTAAGATACAGCTCATTTAGCATGTGCATGGCTTGGGGGTTCCATGGCAAACAACAATGAAATTGTACATACATACGTACATACATACATACATACATACATATATATATATATATATATATATATACACATATACATATACAGAGAAAAGTCCCAATCACGCAGACTATCCAAATGAGGGAATCAACTTGAAAGATATGAAATATCCATCCACTTCCTTGCTGCTAGTACCAAAGAGGGTGCTCTGATCTCCCGGTGATCCAGATAGATCTTCGACAAATGAAAAAAAGGCGGCACAGCGCACCACTCCGAATGGCAAAAGATGTATTAAGAAAACACGCAAACATATATCACAGCTCACGTGAAGTAAAGTTAAAATGAGCTCCTCGCAGTCCCAGGTGAGAGCTGGAAAGTCGAAAGATGATATACCGATGGGACCCAGTGCACTAGGTCCCAGGATACAGCTCACAGCACGCGGGTAAATGGGAGATCAAACTGGAGGCTCAACAGCTGATCCACCGCTGGGACGTCATGCACGCGGCCGCGCGCGCGCGAACGCCAAGATGGGGGAGCCTCCGCTACACACTTCCAAACAGCGGAGCTTCTCACAGCTGACCAGGAGATTCCAACCCCCATGCGTGATTCCATGCGTGATTCCATGCGTGATGACGTGAGAGCTAGATAGTGATGAGGTCGTCACTTTTCCCCCTTTTTTAACACACACACACACATATACCTATCTATTTATCTATCTATATATAATCAAAAGCAAATAGTCGATACCGTTCTGTGGCTAACAAAATGCTTTTATTTGTGCGAGCTTTCGAGATACACTGATCTCTTGTTCGGCGATGTTACTACATGCATAACTTTCTATCTATCTACCTATGTGTGTGTACATATACAGTATATATATATAAATAAAAAAATGAATGTAAAGATCGCACCTTGTTGTGCTAAGCAAAAACCAGAATACAAATATTGTATGTAAAGTACAATTAATGTACTTAATAGTATATACTCTCAATAATGACTAATGTTATAAATCTACAAAATGACAAAGTGTGCAAATGATAGTCTATAACCTACAATGACAATATTAAATGGTAGATTGTGAGTAAACAAATTATAGAAATGAAATAAATAATAAAAATGGTATGTTAAAAATAAAAGAAAATGTCCATATAAAACAAATTGAAATCAAAAATCAATATTATGACCTGTATTTGGTCACAAATCTGTTAAAACGGATCCTGGCAGCCTTCTTCTTGGGCGCAACAACCTAACAAAAAAAGAGAAGAAAAAGCGCCCGATCTTCGTGTGATAACGTATATAAAATTTAATAAAACATGGACAAGACGATTCAAAACTCACAAAAATCCAAAGTTAACAGGCATTGTATGAGTACAAGTCATGCTCCAGGGGCTCACGTGGTATTATTGCAAAGGACTGTGTACTACCACAAGACTTGCTAGAGAATCAAGGCTGCGTTCCGTTCCTGATTGCTGAAGTAGACACATCCAAAAGGAACCTGTGCACAAGGCGGAGATTTGCCGGAGGACACCTTAGTGTGTAACACCGCCAACAGGAAAGAGGTGTGACGTCATTCCGGAGCACTACCAGCGGAGCAGTGGCGGTTCATAGCAGCCTTGGAGCATGAGTTGTACTCATGCAATGCCTGTCACCTTTGGATTTTTGTGAGTATTGAATCGTCTTGTCCATGTTTTATTTTATATACGTTATCACACGAAGAGTGGGCGCTTTTTCTTCTCTATTTTTGTTAGAGATATATATATATATATATATATATATATATATATATATATATATACACACACACACACACACACACACACACACACACACACACACACACACACACACACATGTGTACATTTAAAAAAGTATATAGGACATGACATGTTTTTATATAAAATCTGGTTAGTCAATGATATCTATACATCAAAGACATATATATTTTATTTATTTTCCTTTTTGATATTTACTGTATATACAAAGTATATTCATTTATTTAAATGTTTCGTACTAGCATCTCGTGAAACCGTCACAGATGAGAGTAGTTAGCTAAATGTGTATTTCGTTTGCATTTTGGCTATATTGTCTCCTGATCAGATGCATTTGAAACATTTTCTAAGGCAATGTAAAAAAAAAAATTAAAAAGCAGCCTTTTTCCGTCTTCATTTTATGGGTTTGAACGTTTATTTTTTTAACCACTTCATTGCTGATGCAGCTAAGGGACCATATTCTATATATGCAGAAGTGGCCGTTTGGGGCATTTCCGTCTGAAAATCAACATAGAAATCTTTAGGAATCTTCATCCAAAAACAGCTTCTATTTCAGACTATACAGAATTAACCCTTACCCTGTCGTGATCATTAGCCGGTATATATTGTGTTTATTAGTGACCCGTGTGACAGGTAAATGAGATGCTCCGAGCCTCCGTACTAAACGTCGGTGCCCAGAAATACTACAGCACGGCCCCGCTCAAACAGCGGCTTCCGTTCCAGGCCGCCGCCGTAAAGCGGAAATCGCCGTAAAGCGGGGCCTTACTGTACTGTATTGTACCTTTGAAAACAGAGACGCAGAGCTGTAAGCCGACTGTTTCGCTGACAAATGGCATCTGACAAGGAGTTGCGCATGCGCTAAAACTGTTGCTTAGTGACAGCCGGATACTCAGCTGCTGAGCGCGTCATGCTGAAAATCGCCGGAAAACGGAACCACCGCCGAACCTAATGAATATGAGTATACATTGGGAAACGCTGTATGAGCAGAACGACGTAAAGCGGGGCCCTACTGTATTTCAGTTTGTGCTTGTGTGAGCGTCTCTGCATTAACTCTTAAAATAGTTTTTATCGCTTACTGCCACGCAGAAACGGATTGCGGAAAAATCGCCTGCCGTGTTCAACGTGGAGTAAAACCCTAAGAAGTCTGTGAATAATATTAGCGCAGAATAAAGTTGCTGGGTATCAACCCAAAGATGTATTTGACGCAGCAGGGGCGTTATTTTTATACAAGTTACCAAAAATAGGTTTTTCACAGTAATTGTTTTTCTAAATAATATTACACTAATAATTTATATGTACTAATACTAGTTATAAATAAAAAAATACAATAGGAAACCATGAAGGAGAAAGTTGCAGCTTTTTATTGGCCCGCATGACGCGGTCGATTTTAAACCGCCATTTTCTTTCCCCTGGAGGGGAACGGTACTGGCGTTACCTTCAGCGGTAAATAAAAAATAGTGTGTTTCAGCTCTGGGAACCCCGGCTTCCCATTTATGTTAAAAAAAAAAAATGAAGGCTCAAACAAAACGTCCAGGGTGCGTTGGGTATAGTATGCCAGGGTGCATTGGGTATAGTATGCCAGGGTGCGTTGGGTATAGTGTGCCAGGGTACAGTTGGGTATAGTATGCCAGGGTGCGTTGGGTATAGTATGCCAGGGTACAGTTGGGTATAGTATGCCAGGGTACAGTTGGGTATAGTATGCCAGGGTGCCGTTGGGTATAGTGTGCCAGGGTACAGTTGGGTATAGTATGCCAGGGTACAGTTGGGTATAGTATGCCAGGGTACAGTTGGGTATAGTATGCCAGGGTGCGTTGGGTATAGTATGCCAGGGTGCGTTGGGTATAGTATGCCAGGGTGCGTTGGGTATAGTATGCCAGGGTGCGTTGGGTATAGTATGCCAGGGTGCCGTTGGGTATAGTATGCCAGGGTGCCGTTGGGTATAGTATGCCAGGGTGCGTTGGGTATAGTATGCCAGGGTGCCGTTGGGTATAGTATGCCAGTGTGCCGTTGGGTATAGTATGCCAGGGTATCGTTGGGTATAGTATGCCAGGGTATAGTTGGGTATAGTATGCCAGGGTACAGTTGGGTATAGTATGCCAGTGTCCAGTTGGGTATAGTATGCCAGGGTACAGTTTGGTATAGTATGCCAGGGTACAGTTTGGTATAGTATGCCAGGGTACAGTTGGGTATAGTATGCCAGGGTACAGTTGGGTATAGTATGCCAGGGTACAGTTGGGTATAGTATGCCAGGGTACAGTTGGGTATAGTATGCCAGGGTACAGTTGGGTATAGTATGCCAGGGTACAATTGGGTATAGTATGCCAGGGTACAGTTGGGTATAGTATGCCAGGGTACAGTTGGGTATAGTATGCCAGGGTACAGTTGGGTATAGTATGCCAGGGTACAGTTGGGTATAGTATGCCAGGGTACAGTTGGGTAGGGTTGCCATGGTGCAGGTATGTCTTGGAAAATAAATGACCTGTGTGGGATGTCTGGGTGGAGCTGTGAGTTACTTCAAACAATAACACATGTAACATATTGCGGATCAGGTGTTACATGGCTAAGTTCTTTCTAGTGCAGTATATACCCTTCCTTAGTTGGACTGCAGCCTGAAGTTATCGGGTGTTCACTTAGTGAGAGGTCCCCATCACAGTGTGGAGGCCTGTATCTCGCAGGAAGCGTGCAGGCTGTGTTTTAATCAACTGATAACATCTCCTCACATAGCACATCTTCCAGGTTTCATCTAACACCAGGTCACCTCTTTGTATTCTACACAGACACCTTGGATTCATGAAGGACCCCATTACTAGAGATGTTCTTAACCCCCTCAGTAGCAGCTGTGCATGCAATGCATTGCAGAGCAATTTACCAATGTAAGGCATTAAAATATGCATTTTTGTTTTTAAATGTCATTAAATCAACTAAAATGAATACGAACATCTTGGAGGGAAAAAAAAGGTTTGCTGCAACCCCTACAGAACAATGCATTGCAGGCCCTCCTGGCACTGACATGATTAAATATGTGTATCCGGTAATGCTTAGCGTCATTATATAGTGCAGCATTTTCTTTACCCAGAGAGTGGAAGCAAGCGTTTCAGAAAGGAAGGTATTTAATAAGCTTTTCAAAGTTAAATCAGAAATCCCAATAATAACAAACATTGCAGAACGCCATACAGTTTCTTATATGGGGTTTCTTAGGGCTCAGTTCTTCAAAAATCTGAGGAGACGAGTTTGAAAAATCCCTTTAAAAAGCAACACATTTCTACAACATTGAGAACCACTTCAGGGTTTCAGAATGAACTCTGATAGAAGGGAGAATAATGGCAGAAAGGTTGCTTTTGGGCCCTCTCAGCGAGTTACTTTAATAACTTTGCTGTCCCAGTGGCCAGGAATGTTACACATCGCTTTATGTATCACAGGCCTTACACAGGGGTTAAGAGTCCCAAAGATCTCTCCATGTGCAACAAGCATACTCATACCACATCTGCTACAATGTGACACGCACCTCATCAAGTCCACACCGAAAACACGGCACTTGGGAAGAAAAAATGTCACATTGCTTTATATTTTATTTAGAAAAAACAAACAAACATTGTTCAACTTCAGAAGCTCCGTCCCAAACGTCACGGTGGTTTTAAGCGGGGAAAATCCATTTTAGTAGCAGCAAGACGGTTACCAACCTGTTTTTATTGTCTGTCTGGGCAGTTATTCACTGCAGGCACTGAATAAATCAATATTATCACAATGCCAGCCTTACCCTTTGATGTCCTGTCAGAAGGAGCATCACAGTCATTTAACCGCTTCAAATGTTGCCCTCCAAAAAGGAATTCGCAGGCAGGCACCGTGTCCTTACAAATGTTCAGCAATGTGCTTTTTGCTATTTAGACATTCCCCTTTGGAACTCATATTATGCACATGGGAGGTTACTTATTAAACAGCGATATTGCAGAAAACTCCCATTGACTTGAATGTGAATCTCTGCGAGACAGGGCCCCTAGCAGCACTATTGCAATTTAATGCATAACCCTATTGAATCATTAGACATAACATCTATTCATTTCAAAGGAGGAGATATTTACTGTTTTTCTATCCATATCAATGTAACAACTACAAGACAAAAGGAATGTTGTCTTCAACGAATATTAAACGCTTTGCAGACAGATCAGCTCTTACTCTGATTCTGAGTTACTGATTGTGAGTTCTTTTTTTACAGATTTTATTGTTGGTGTCTCACAGACTTTAATAGAGTATCACTGAAACCATTCACCACATTTCCATAGCAATACGAATTTTTGGTCCAGAATCTCAAGATCTCGGTGATTTTGGTCCCCGGAGCCCAGATCAGTGTTTTTCAACCAGTGTTCCTAGGATCCCTTGGGTTGTATCAATTACAACTGCTTCAGCAAAGGTGACTGAGTTACCTGTGCTGAAGCAGGGATATCCTGAAAAGGTGACCTGGTGGTGGGTCTTGAGGACTGGAGTTTCTCTCCCCATGTCCTATGGGATCTACAAAGGAAAAGACCCCGGACAGCATATGGTGAACTAGCACGGGCTTACATTTCAAGTATAGTGAGTATAATGACTATAGCGAGCCCTGCCATAGGCAGAGCCGCCATCAGGGGGGGAGAGCTGGAACAATTTTCTCGGGCCTGGCGGCTCTGGGAGGCCTGTCTGTCGGTCCTCACGTTGCCGCCGGGCACGGCTCTCCCCCAGCTGTGGGCCTCCCCCTCACTGACTGTTCCACGCAGAGTTTTTTATATCAGCGCATGCCGGGCCTCTCTCTCGTGCTGGTGCACGCCGGAAGCTGAGCCCAGCTTGCTTCCGGCGCGTTCCGACGTCAGAAGCTCGGCGTGGGACAGTCAGTGAGGGAAGCGTGCAGCTGGAGGACCAACGGGGCTGGCTAGAGGTCTGAGACCATCCCCAATAAGTCTTTTTAGTATGTATTTAGGGTTGCCAGGTGTCCAGTATTGAACCGGACTGTCCTGTTTTTAGACACTCTGTCCAGTAAAATATTAGAGATAATACTGGACTTGTGTGTGTCCGGTATTACCTCTCAGGACTTAGTGACCTGACCGGCTTGGTGGGGCCATGGGATTTCCCCAACAGGGCTGGTAGGGTGCTGGGCAGCTTTCTCCATCGTGATTGGCTGCTGCTGGGTAATGCAGCCAATCAAGAGGACCCTATGTGTATTTGGGTGATGTTTTTTTATTTTATTTATTGGGGGTGTGGGGGGGTTTGCATGAATTTGGGGGGTAGAGTTTTTTGTATGTATTGGGAGGGGGAGGCATTTGTATGTATTTGTGGAGTCGGCACTTTTTTTGTATGTATTTGGGGGTGGGAAGTTTTTTGTATTTGGGGGGGTTTGATATGTATTTTGTGGGGGGGATGAGTGTGAGGAGGGGGGATTGAGTGAGACACAGGGGAGAGAAATACATGCGAGGTGGAGGGGGAGGAATGGAGTGAGAGTGGGGTAATTGATTGAGGGGGGGAGTGAGAGGTACTGTAAGATTGGCTGTGAGGGAGTGAGACGGAGGAGAGAGAAATACATGGGAAGAGGGGGGGAAATAGTGGGGGCTTGCGAGGTGTGAAATGGGAAGGCTCACAAGATCGCCAACACATGGGGGGGAGGGCTGATCGTAACTCTAGTCCTGGGCCCTGGGAAATCTGTCTGCGGCCCTAGTGGGGGGTATTGCAGTGTGTGGGAGGGGGTTATTGCAGTGTGTGGGAGGGGGTTATTGCATTGTGTGGGAGGGGGTTATTGCATTGTGTGGGATGGGTTATTGCAATGTGTTGTGGGAGGGGGGTATTGCATTATGTGGGAGGGGTATTGCATTGTGTGGGATGGGTTATTGCATTGTGTTGTGGGAGGGGGTTATTGCATTTTGTGGGAGGGGGGTATTGCATTATGTGGGAGGGGTATTGCATTGTGTGTGTGGAGATATTGCATTGTGTGAAAGGGGGGAGTATTGCATTTTGGGTATGGAAGGCGGGGTATTGTAGGGTGGTAATTATTGTGGGGGAATTGTATGGGTTTTGGGGGGATTGTTTGTGTGTGTGTGTGTGTGTGTGTGTGTGTGTGTGTGGCATGGTGTTGCGAGGGGGGGATTGAGGGTGCGGAATTGAGTGAGCGGGGAGAGTGATTAAGTGATGGCAGAGAAAGGAGGTGGAAGGGGGTGGTGGGAGTGAGAGAAATACATGGGGAGGGGGGGAATAGAAGAGGTGACTCGCAAGAAAGTGTGAAAGGGGGGCTCACAAGGCCGCCGACACGTGGGGGGGGGGGGGGCAGTCAAAACTCTAGTCCTGGGCCCAGGGAAATCTGTTGGCAGGCCTTGCCATAGGATGTATGGTATAAAGTAGGAAGGCATAAAAAAAATGCTGAAAGATTTCTTTATTATCGTTCCTTCCAATGCTAAATATTTGGCGCACCGGCTGCCTTCCCACCTTGTAATGTAACCCCGTCCTATCCTTTTGTACGCATATTACTTCCCTGCCGTCCCTGAATTCCTGTATAACTGTTAATGATGCGGTTATGGCGGAAACAATGTAACTTCTACCAGAGGAAAATGGTAAATAAAAACCGGAAAATGTTGCATGTGAATGAGTTGGCACCAAAGAGATACCGTTACCGGATATTACCGGATATTGCCAGATAACGGCATCCACAACCGGGCAGTAAGGTTACGTAAGGCTTCCCATTGGTATTTACCTGGCTCTGCTGCTTGGAGCAGTGCTGCCGTTCTCAGGGATGCTATGAGATCAGACCGCAGAATAACAGGAAAGTGCTTTTAAATTGAAAGATGCCATAAAAGTCTCATGAACTAATAAAGCTTCCTGTTAATTTTATCTCTGATACAACCTTGTAATCAATCACAGAAAACATCAACATAAAAAAAAATACTTATTGTGTTTGCGCGTTCTGCAGCTAGAACGTGACAGTCCGTGCGTTACATGTTGTATATACTATGCAGTCCCGTATTAACTAAGCAGCCTTCTGTTGTATATGGACTGGACTATAATATGTTAAAATGTAATGAATGGGCCACAACCTGTCCGGCATTTAATAGCTACAGTGCAGTCCCATCTTGTATTGTATCTTTTCTTGTGTTTGGTCTTGTTTATAACCTTAAATGTTTTCTTCTTTTTTCCGTTTTGTAGCTGTGAAGCTTTGAGTTTGATTGGGAGAAAAGCGCTATATAAATAAAGTTGTTGTTATTATTATTATTATTATTATTATGCTCTGGGTCTGGGAGCTTGAGCTTCCCTGGCTAAGAATGTGTCGGATATAGAATTAAGTAGAAATAGCCATGTTAGTCCAGTTGCAATAGTGCAGAATAAATGAGTACTTCAGTATTAGGTGATAATTTTTTTATTTGGACTAAAATAGATATTACAAGACAAGCTTTCAAGAGTTCTCCTCTTCCTCAGGTCAGCAATACTCATGTTATCACCTAATACTGAAGTACTCATTTACTCTTTCATGAAAACACAATGATAAAATTATGCAGTTCAACAAGCAAACTTTTCTTTGACACTTTCTTCCCATTGATTTATTACTGTAGTCCCAGATAGCACCCGAAAAAAACGATGTATCCGTGTGATTGGCTTCCTTAGAAAGATGCAATAACCCTTATATAAAATGCTGTTCACTTACACTACTTACATCCTTTGTAAAAATGAACGTTTCTATTTTCTTCTGTTTAATGATAATCTTATCCTCTAATTATTTCTCTCTCCCATTATCACTATAACCTGATTATTAGTGCTACTCCAAAAGACAGCTTCTGGCAGAGGAAGATTCACTTGAATAGACTCTAAGGAGGCTTCCTGTGTTGGACGGTATCTTACAGAGTAGCACCGTTTAGTAAATATGTCCCTACAGGTTTAAAACAATATTTACATTAATTATACGTGTCTGATTTTGTTTTTTATTAAGGTGTCAACCATCTATATTTAACCAATGAAACATTCAACCACCATAATCTCCCTTTGGCAGAGATTGACCCAGCGCCGGTGCAGGGATATTGCACACTGACCCAGCGTTCACTGCTATTGAAGTGAGAGGTCCCCATCAAAGTGTGGAGGCCTGTATCACACAGGAAGCTTGCACGCTGGGTTTTAATCAACTGATAACATCTCCTCACAAAACAAGTCCGCCAGGTTTCATCAAACACCAGGTCACCTCTTTGAATTCCTGCACAGACACCTTCAATTCATGAAGGACCCCATTACTGGAGGTTACTAGGGAAGTCACGGGCAGCTAACATGGGATTGCGACACCCCATATCAGCACTTAGTGAATCCTACTGTTTATTCTTAGGAGAGACTGTCCCTTTAAGTTAATGTCACCAGGTTTACGCATGCAACAATGACCAGCCAGATACACTATAGGAACCATGTTTTCATTTCTTTTTCCGAATTGGTGGCACTCCTCTGGCACACTGCGAATGTCCCTTGGGACCAATCACACAATCGTGACATCACTGATGTAGTCCTCCTCTACCGTTCCTCTTCCGGTCAGATTGCGTTCAGTGTTCCTTGGGAACGCAGAATGGGGTCCCCCCCAGAAAACGAGCAAAAAGCCTATAACATATTATGCCCCCAGACGGCCGGAGCTCAAGACATGGTGCCTACACCATGGGGCACTCAAGTGGTTAGATACGGCAAGTTGTGAAGACTATCACTCTGGGTCTCCCTTATCACCACGATGGGTTTCCATGCTTTGTACCTCGGCCATTAACCTTTCCTGGGAACCTGACACGTATCCAGCATTATAAGTGTTCCGAGTCCCCAGTAATCCCTCACTGCGGATTCACTCAATGCCAGGGCAGGTAGATCCAGTGCTAAGGAATAAATAAAAGCCGCAACATAATATCAATCCCCCACTGTCTGTGTCAACGTATCGCCAAAGATTTATTCCTGGTGCAGAGACACATTTTAATTAAATTAAATTTCAGTTGGATTGATGTTTTATCAATCAATAATGTTAATGTTTTCGCAATTTAGAGATTAAAGCATGTACCAAAGAAACGTAGCCGTGTAATCATGCCCACATAACAATTTTGCACATGGCTGTGTTTAAATTAGAGGCTGATTGCTTTAAATAAAGCATCAGCAATGTCAGGTACAAGGGACGGCCTATTTTACACTTCATTTTCAATGAAGCATCCCATTTTTTAATGGCAGATTTTTAATAATCCATCCTTCTTACTAATTGAATTTAAGGTTTTACTACCAACCATATTAAACATGGGGGAGCTCACAACTACCTACACTGAACACTAATGACATTGGAGTGTCTGGTTATCAAATAAAGCAACTCTTGGGTATATAAAACAAACAAACAAACAAAAAAACACAATTGTATACTATGTCAGCTACAGATGTGCAAATGTCTTCAAATCCGCTCTGCTGAATTTCTCTCAAATTTCCCTTGCATTTTATCACATGTTGCCACATTTTTTGGGATGGAAACCTGCACTTATTACTTTTTTTGCAAAGTTTGCAGATTCTCGCCTCAAGAACGCAGCTCAGGGTACCAGCTTGATGGCAGTGCCAGCGGTGAGACTGCATTGGGCCCCGGCGCTCACAGAGGCTCCGCAATCTTCCCCGGCCCAAACTCCAGAATCACAGTTTAAATGTTTAACTGTTATCACGTTAGTTGGACCCAGGGTCGGATTAAGGGGGTGGGCTGGCCAGCCACTTGCCCGGGGCATCAACAAAAAAGGGACGCCACATGCTCTGACCACGGTGCCATCTTTAAATGTCCGAGTCCTGCATATCTTCGTCAATGTCAGGAAATACTTAAAGAAGTGCATCGGAGAGGTGGGCGGGCTTTGGACTCGGAGCAGCAGCAGGGGACTTTGACATTGAAGAGGGCGCTCGGCCATGCGAGCATTGGTGGAGAGGTGGCGCAGGACAGGGCATGCTGGACCTGTGCCCTCGTCAATGTCCCTTGCTGTTGCCACCGCCACCACTCTGGGTTCCGCTCCTGCCACTCCGATGCGCCATCTTTAAATGTCCCTCGACATTGACGAGGCTGCGCAGGAGTCAGACATTTAAAGATGGCACTGGTCAGATGCACGTGTGCATGGCAAAAGTTTAAGGATGTTGCACTTACCTTTTTACCACCTCTGCTTTCAGCGTCCTGACTTGGTGACGCATTTCCATGTCAACGGGACATCATGTGTTGTCATATTGTTATGGCAACACATCAACACGTGACGCTGCAAGAGGAAAGGCGACACATTTTTAGCCCATCCAGGGCATGGTACTGTATTGGTCCGGCCCTAGTTGGGCCAGTGGAAGCACGGGGCCTCTGTAAGCGCCAGCATCTCCAGGTGCATCATGTGACGCGAGGGGCGGGCTCCGGAGAGGGTAAGAGGCCCCGCGCACATATTGCACCACGCTCCACCATGTTCCTAGCAACGCCTGATTACAATACTATAAAACCCTGACAGAGAAGGTTACATTACGTACAAACCCAACAATTCATAGGGTTAATTTATTTTTTGTTTTTCAGTTTACAACCATTTGTTCTGATGAATATAAACGATAAACATCTCTACAGGTGAATTACAACCTGTGTGGTTTTTTTTTCATTTTGTATTTTATTAATAAGTTATATATAAGTTACATATAAGTAACTGAATTTGTTTCTTTTTTTTTTTTTAAACCCTTAATGTTAAAGAGAATGCAAAAAAGCAAATCAAAGTATGGTAATTTGTTTCAGGTTGTTCTTTCTTCCCCTATATAAGGGCACATCTGTTTCTTTTTATATCTTGAGTAAAAACGTTTTACACATACTTCACCGTGGACGTTTATGCATCTCTTTTGTAGACACCCAGACGTGTGTGTGTATGCACACAATGCACGCACACACACACATACTGTATATATATATATATATTCACAGTCCAAACTATTCTAAATAAATGTACAGTATCTAAATTCTTTTGGCACAGCACTCCCGCTCTGCACCTGTGTTCTACATTGTCTGACCTAAAGAAAGTTTCTTCCATTGAGCCAATTAAAAAATCAGCTATAGCTAGCAAATTGGAATGTATGTGATTTGTCTTGTACTGAACCTACACCAGTGTCAGCTGTTCAGGATTATAGTTTAGCAATAGGTATATTCTGCATCTCTTGTCCTAGTAGGGATGATGCTTTCTTGGTATTATTGTGTATTAGAGATGCACCTAGTTTATTCAAAATGTCATTTAGCCTGCGCATTAGCTGTTTTTTTTTAAAGTATGATATTTAATACTTTGTAATACAGTACTTGTATATACATATCAAAATATGAACTAAAGCGTACTTATTTGTGTAAATCTTATATAACGCAGCGTTCGTTCCACTGCTGCATGAGAATCTTTTGTACACAGGGTTTCCACATTTCGGAGTCAGAACTTACAAGACGTTATAGAATCGGTCAGTAACATCTCACAAATATCCCTTTTAGTTTGCTGCTGCAGTGCGGGCGCGCTGACTGAGGGAGCGGGGCCTTAGCCTTAGTTTGCTGCTGCAGTTGACTTAGTATAAAACTATAGGGCAGACATTCTGACTGGAAGAATGTCTGTTTTGCATCTTAATCTTGATGTCAAATTGCCAACTAGGAGTATTCCTGAATTTCAACATCTATGTTGGAGACCATGTTGAAACATTTTGTATATTGAACTGGCACTGATTGCCCTATTAAAAATGACAAGAGAGTGGAACATTGTGTAGAATTCCCGCTGCGTTTCGCTTCTAATCATAAACAACATGAGGTTCTTCATAACTAATGATTTATTTAGACGCTGCATTGTAAAACCGAACAGGTATTAAATAATGATTGCAGCCAACAATAGCAGCTTACCAATGTACCTTTATAAAGAAGGATGTGTGACAATTTAATATAAGAAGGTGGTAAACTGCTTTTTCTGTTACGTTTGCTGCAGTCTACTTTTTAATTGGTTGCACAGTAAATCAATAGAACAGTAAATCAGACTCGTCCTTCTGCAAAATGTATGCTTAGAAATGGCTTCCTCTTACTCCTAAACCAAGAAACCTGCACTTGACGGGTTCATTTATGTGTGCCATTGTTTTATTTTATGTTGCTGCTTCTAACAATAGGTAGACATACCAAAGTGAGTTTACCCTTGAGTCAGACAGTGCCAAGGTGACCTTTCAAATGTATTAAATATCATAGGTTTATCATGAATAACACAGCAGGTTTAACATCCCACATTAACCGTTCACACACCCATGTCACCAAACACCTGAACAATATAAGCATACGGCGTGTCATTTCCTGAGGTTCCTTCTTTTTTCATGAAACATTGAATAGTTGGTGATCTGTGTATTATCTTTAAAAAAAACTGCCTGCTTTCACGTAGAGACTAAAATAGTGATTTACAATACTGTTATGTATCAATGCATTGAGGTACTTTACTTCAATTTTGATATGTGTGTCACAAAGCAATTTGGGGAGTCATTTTAACCAATTAGAGGAGTTAGGGATAAGACTCATAATGCAATTATAATAATGGAATGGATGAGATTCTGAGTTTCGTTGCATTATTGCTATACACATACTTTGCAACATTGAAAACTCAGGTCTGGGGTGATGTCAGCGTTACCTGTTTAAGCACCATACATCAAAACTTCTTCAGTTTGATGCAAATGTCAAAGAACAAAATAAGAAAAAACTTGCTATATGATGTCAATCTGCTTGATACATTGACTTCTCCATGTCACTGCTTGTAACAATATGTAGACTTCTCAAGGTTAGTTTACACTTGGACCAGGCAGAATCAAGGTGACTCTCTTCTGTTACAGTCCATAGTTTTATAATAAGCAACATAGTAAATTCAATCCTACTCCCACAACCCGCACCAAAAACCTATTACAACTGCATCCCGTGTTTCTTCTTTGCTTTGTAAAAGCTTCATATTTCTCCATTGTGTTTATTGGTGCTGTGCCTTTTTTTGGATTTGGTTTGCAAAGCGCCCCGCAGGATTCGTTATGTTGGTATCAGAATGGGAAGACATATTTCCATCAGTGATATGTGGCTATGACAAAGCCTGTCCATGGTGACGAATGGCCTGTTCCACAGAGCCTCGCAATGGCAGTAAGAGAGCAACGCTGAGCCGAATAATTACATTGTTCTTCATAAATCATATAGGGAAGATTTCCAAGCTGGTCCATAATGCAGGAAGGGTTCTAGACTCGCAAACTGAAAAAATGCGTTGGACACTGAGAATTACAAGGGGCCATAATACAAAGGACATATGTTTATTATTTTAATGTATAATACCTGTCTTTTGTAGTCTTTCCAAGAATTGTGCTGCACAGGACTGGCTTTTGGGCTTCACTTTGAAAGCCCTTTACCAACTTTGCTGCCAGAAAGGGCTGTATTGCAGAGAATGGCTCCTGCAACAAATTGGATAAAGTGGTAGAGAAGGTGTTCTGTGACTAAGGGGTCCCTGTGTCAGTGCAAATCTGGTGCAATTCTCGTTCAGTTCTGTTGCAAAGAGGTAATGCCAAATGTATTAAAGAAAAAATCCTATTGTTTGTAGTGGAAAATGGTACATCTGATGCACTTTGTGTCCTAGAATTCTAACAGTTGTTCCCTTCACCATGTGTAACACTGAGGGTAAATTCTATATAGTCCGTAATTGTCGCTAGTGCCCTTTTTGGCCGAAAATCCCCATAGAACGACCTCTAGAACTTTCCTCTAAGATCTAGTTAATGTAGAGCTCCTTGGCATAATGTATCACGGTGCTTTATGGCAAATCTACTCCTCTCACGTGAGTGAGCAATTCGCGAAATGGTTATAGAAGTTAGGATGGGAGTTGCTCTGCTCAGTAATATAAGGACATGTACAGTATCAATGTCTGTGCGTGTAAATGGTGAACGGTTTCCTCTTCTTGTGTTAATCTTTGCTCAAAAGATTAGTGTCAGAATGGAAGTTCCATACATTTACCATCTGTATTATGGAACAAATTGTGTCGTCTTGATACATGACCCCCTTAATGCGTTATGGCTCTTGGGTTGAAGATTTTGACTTTGATGAAGGAGCAAATACTTTGCTAGTATGTAATGGGGAACAGTCTCCCGTTAACTTACACTACCCAAAGTCAAGTAGCACCACCTCTGCTAATATACACGTTTCACGTTAGCACTAACGTTTATGGGGCATATACACCGTTCTGCAGTGTGCTCTGGTAATGAGCGAGTAAACCTTTAGTGCGAAAACTAAGACTCAAATCATAAGACCATTTTATTTCCTGTATGACATGTTTGTGGTGGTAGAATTACACATTCCGACCTCCTTTATTTCATATTGAATCTAGTTATTAATAGACAGCAGTAGAGTGCATATTGAAGAGCTTTGAACCATAAGGGGGGCATTTCTTCTGACTCTCGCCTGTTTGTGCTGGCTTTTATATGGGGGAAAAAAAACGAAAACTCATACCAGTGGTAGCGGGGAATTTTCTTCCAGAGCAGTAAAAATAGTTAAAACATCCAAGCGTCTGTGGTTTGTAACTATGTCCATGAGACAGAGGTTAGAGATTCTTTTCAGACAGATCTGTGAGCCACATGCAGCTGATTCTGAGTCTCCGTAAGCAACGCATAAGAGGGAAACGAGTTTATTCGCTAAAGAGAGATCATTATTATGGCCATTATCAATTACGAATGGATATTTATTTTAGGGAACATTGACCGAAGAGGTTTTTTTGGGGATTTTGAGGTCTCTGTATCAAGCAGACTGTACGCTAGCCAGATAGGGCGTCAGTAATTAATGAAATAAGACCGACAGAAAAGTGCAGAAACTGATACATCTGGGAATTATGGGCCATATTTACTAAGCGTTGCTGTTCCAAAAGACGCCTTCCAGCTCTGGAGACACATTGACGTTCTATGGAATAGGACCACATCAGTAAATATGAGACTATATGTCAGTTAACTGACTCCTTCTGCTACTTGGGGATTATTAAAGGCTATATTCATGATGGTAGCCAGAATGGTGAGGAGCAGTATTGACACAAGGCTTGAAAATGCTATCCCAGCTCATGCTCAAACACACACAAAGGGGCCTATGCAGAAAGCTCTGATAAGCCACTTATCGCCAAAAAGTCTACTGTTATTCAGTGAGCTCCGATAAGTTGACGATAAGATACCTGTCGGCAGATTTTTGGGCCGAAAAAAAAAAATCGCCAAACGCGCTGCGATTAAGCCAGTTATCGGCAGCTTTTCAAACTCGTGGTATTCTAGTAGCCCCGATTTAGCTTATCGAGGATACACGGCTCTAGAATAGAGATTTCCTCTCCAAATCGTCTTGCCAGAAAAAGTTGGCAAGAAGGTGGTGAGAAGCTGCCGAGAAGCGGCAAGAGAGGGGACTTAGAATTTATTTTTTATTTTTCCTGCATCAGATTGATGCCGGGAGACTCCGGAGCTGATATCCATTAATATAAATCAGATGCAATAAAAATGCATTTACAGTGAACTTCATTACCTTAGTGGCTAACCGCTAAGGCAATGAGGGGGTTAAGGGACAACAGCAGCTTTATTGGGGGCAGAGGGGGTTAGTGAAGGGGGTACTTGGCCTTTCACTCACTCCCTCTGCCCCCAATAAACATTACAATATGCAATAAGCACCGATACATAACACATCCCCTGTACCCCCACATAAAACCATTGGTATTTATTTTAACACAGGATTGATAACATAGGCCGGCGGGTGTCTCCAGATGGTCCCCACTGGTGTCCGGGGTCCTCAGGTGGTCCCCGCAAGTGTCTGTGGGCCCTTGGGTGGTCCCCACGAGTGTCCGTGGGCCTCCAGGTGGTCCCTTCGGGTGTCCGGGGGACCCACAAGGGGTCACCGAGTGGTCCCTGCTAGTGTCTGGGGGCCCTCGGGTGGTTCCTACGGGTGCCTGGGGGCCCTCGGGTGTTCACACGGGTGTCTGGGGGTCACCGTGTGGTCCCCGTGGGCATCCGGGGTCCTTGTGTGGTCCCGTGGGCGTCCGGGGGTCCTTGAGTGGTCCCCTGTGTCCCCATTGGCCTGCAGTACACACCCTGTTGTAAAATAAATAAATATGGCATACATTTCAAGAAAGACACCTCCCTCCCCACCCCCACCTAACACATACAGTACAGTAATGGGCAAAATAACTATTATCCAGATATGGATAATAGCTCATTGCCCATTATTAAAGAAAACATTAGCCGCGCAGCATAAATAAAGTAAATAAAAACCGTTCTACTTACCCCTGCCATTATGAAGGGTGTCCTCATCGGCATACTGCAGGGCCTTGTCCTCTGATGCCAGCAAGAATACATACAAAAATACAATCTAATGGTCCCTAACCCCTTAATCACAGCTATAGTAATTAAGAGGTTAACCACCGTCCCCTGCTACCCATCACTTTAAAAGATGATATCACATCCTTTTAAACTAAGGTGACCTATCACATGATACTGCAACCAATGGGATTGTCTTCAATCCAATTGGCTGTAATACCATGTGATATAGCCATGTGATTTGAAGGATGTGACGTACGTCCCTTGGAGATGACGTCACATCCTTTAAAAAAAAAAAAAAGAGGCGGGCACATGATACAGCGTCCAATCAGATTGGAGCTGTACCATCTGACTCAAAAATGTGACGTCATAGGCCATATTTAAGGCCTTGACGCCTCATTTGAGTCCAAGAAGCCGACGAGTCGACATTGTGTTATGGATCTACCATTGGGCTTTGTGGATTAACAGATGAAGAAAGAAGATAAAGAAAAGAAATAATGACAGATGAAGACAGAAGAAGTGGATACAAGATCAAAGAAAAAAGTAATTTTGTTACCTGGCCAGGATCATCAAGGTGGATGGCGTCGGATTGAGTTTGATGACGTCGCGGTATGAGAGTTCCAGATTCGCCAGGATTCGGAGCACCAACGCTTCTAAAGCTAAGTAAAATATTGAATGTATGTAAATGTATTTTTTTTCAGGTTTTTTCGATAGGATATGTTTTTTTTTAATGTTTTTCATTGCCCATTGACTTATAATGTATTAATCTGTACCCCTTTAGAGGTACCCGGCACCCCCGTACACCACCCAGGGACCCCGGTGGGGCCTTTGGACACCTGTGGGAACCACCCAAGGGCCCCCAGACACCCATGGGAACCACCCGAGGATCCCCAGATGCTTGTGGGGACCACCCGGGGACCCCTTGTGTGGCCCCCGGACACCCACGGGGACAACCTGGAGGCCCACGGACACTCGCGAGGACCACCAGAGGGCCCATATACACCCACGTGGGACCACCTGGAGGACCACACAAGGGCCCACAGACACCTGCGGGAACCACCTGGAGGACCCACGGACAACTGTCGGGATCACCCGGGGACACCCGCCGGTCTCTGTTATCAATCCTGTGTTTAAATAAAAATGGTTTTATGTGGGGGCACAGGGGGTGGTTTGTGTATTGGTGGTTATTACATATTTTAATATGAATTTTATTACTAGTGTATTGTAGCAGGGGGTCCACGGAGCAGAACCTTGTTGATTTCAGGTCCGGGGACCCCCTGCTTCCCGAGATACAGGCCCCGTTATCGGGTGCCGGTATCTCCTATGCATTGAAATGTCCCTCGTCCCGTGACCATGGGAATCAAATGCATAGGAGATACCGGCACCCCATAACGGGGTCTGTGTCTCGGGAAGCAGGGGGTCCCCGAACCTCAATTCAATGTGGTTCTGCTCCGGAGACCCCCTGCTCATCTACACTAGTAATCAAATTTAAATGAATTTTTTTTTAATTTTCTCCCGAGATTTGCGCAGAGAGAGGCGGCTCTCTCTGCAGCAGAAAGAACTCGCCGGGTGAGCCCTTTTCAGAGAGGGCGATCTTCTCGTCGCCGGCTACTCGCCATTTTAGCAAATGTTGCTATCGCAGGTATTCAGGGCTTTCTGCACACCGTGACAGCAACGCTATCAAAAATGGTCATTTAAAAACAATGGCGATTTTTTTCTATCAGAGTTTAGTGCATAGGCCCAAAGTCTGGAAGGATGGAAGGAGCAGTAAATGCTGAGGGACCCTTTGGACTCTCCAGTCTGCATGGGGGGGAGGGCTCTTTTTTACTCACTAAAACCTAACTGAATCCGGGGGGGGGTGGGGGGGGGAAAGAAAGTAATAAAAAGGAGAGCCCATTTTCAGCAAGCTGTTCTTGAAAATGCTGTTTAGCACCATAAATAAATTCATTTCACTTTACAAAACTGCCGCCTGTTCTGTATATAAATGGTGATATAAATAGGTTCAAAATGACCCTTGAAATTGACTCCGCTGAGTGCTGATGTTTTCAACTTTGTATTTAGAAAAAAATACATCCATTTGGTAAAATTCAATAGTCTATCTAAAAGCAGCAATCTTCAAAAGTTTTTTATATATATATATATATATATTTTTACTTTGAAACTGCTTATCGAAGTATTTAGCATTTTGTATTCGCTATCTTCGCTCCATATTTGACTCCTGAGATACCAATCTCTGAAAAATAGGATGACTGGAATGTATTAAAATGGTCACCAAGGACGGGGGCAGAACCCACCGAATCCAAACAAATTGAAAAATATCGAGAGTGTCTTCATCCTTAAGAATTTGTTAAATAGAAAACAATGCAGGTAATGATTGTGGAACGAGAGGGCATCGTAAACTGAATGTGAATGTAAGTCGTAGCATCACTAAACCTCTAATAATATTCTGCGTTCTGAAAGTAAAATGATGCGTGATTCTTTTTCCCGATTTAACGCTGTAAGGACTCTATTCGCACAATGTCCGTGCGTTAATCAACTTCTTTGCAGCTGGCTTTTTGGCGGTAATACTGTGGAACCACAATAGTCACAATCGCGATTTCCTAAATGACGCCACAAATCCATCTGCAAATACAATTCATGTTTACCACAGGGTGATATAATACCAGGCATTACCTCACCCTGTCAGACAATCATTTTAACTCCTTTGATACACGATTGGCTTCCAAGAAATTAATGCACCAGGCACCAAAGTTGTTACGTTACTACATAAACCCCCGATCACTAGACTACTTACCCTTCTTCATACCACAGAGGCTAGTAAGCCATTGCTTGGCAAACTAGGGGTTAACCCCCATCTCCATCCCCCGGGTTTGTTTGGATGCATACTTATAGGATTGGATACATACTTAGTAACTCAGAACTGTCATAATCTAATGTCTCAACCAGTTCTCCAGACCAACAGGTCAGGTTTTCAGGATATCCCTTCTTCAGCACAGGTGGTGCAGTCTTCGACTGAGCCACTGATCAAGCCACCTGTGCTGAAGCAGGGATATCCTGAAAACCTGACCTGTTGGTAGCTAGAGTGCTGGAGTTGACCTCCCCTGGTCTAAACACTGCAAATAGGGTTGCCAGGTGTCCGGTATTGAAAAAATTAGAGGTAATGCCGGACATGTATGTGTACGGTGTTACCTCTCTGGACATAGTGACCTGACCGGCTTGGGGGGCCGCAGGATTATCCAGAGCAGGGAGAGAGCAGGACTATTGCTAGGGGGCTGGGCAGCTTCCTCCATCCTGATTGGCTGCATTAGCCAGAGCAACCAATCAGGAGTATGACTCTGGGGGTGGAAACAGCATGGAGCAGAGATGTGAGAGGAGTGTGTGTGTCTTGAGCATGTTGCATCTTTCACCATTGAGTCCAACCCTATTTATATAAGAGATTGACACAAGGAGCCGGGATAACACGTGGATGCACCGGAGTGTCACAAAAAGAGACTGGTATACAGAAGGGCCAGTGGTCCAGTAAAAAGCCCCCTACATAACAGCACTCAGTATCACCAGTATCACCAGAATGAATGGTGAGTAATAGTGTAACTAGAAGAAGCACGAAACTAAGAGCCTCCACTAGTGGTGAATGCTATGATGTCTATATTAAAAAAATCACTTTTAATAGTATTGTAACAATAAAAAAAAAAGGGTGTTAAAAAACTCCCAGGTGCACGGTGGGCTTCAAATAAGAAGCACTACTTAATAGTAAAGCCAGTACCCCAGGAGGGGGTAATGACCGGGCTTGGTAGCCCAACAAAAATAGAAATTGAGCCTACTAGGAGGAAGGGAGTTTCTAATCCAACTCCCCCCTCTCACGACCACGCTATTATATTAATAATGAAACACACTCAAGATGAGCAAGTGTAAAGTGACACAACCACTGTAAATGTATCAGTGGAGAGATGCTAGTGTATCAAAAAGGCTCAATTGGAGACTAAGTACACTAGGCCTTCAATGTTTTTACAAATGCGAGGAAGGAATATTTGTCTCAATGTACATCGGCTGCCGTTCATGTTTTGTCTTTCACTGGTACAACATAATAAGACAGTTTGGGAGCACAAAGACTGGTCTCCGTGGACCCATTTAGTTATATTTACCACACTGATATGTGAAAGGTTTCTGAGTGATTACAAGAAAAGGTTCTTTTTTTTGCCTGTTGCAACAGTGGAATTGTCAGCCTGCTGTAGAATCTTTTTCGAACGGCAAAAATAAACTTGGATTGCAGATTTTAAACGTATTTTTAATTTGGCTGGACATGAGAAAATGGTCATCTTCCCCTCAGGTGAAACGCTAATCTATAGCTCAAGCTGGGTCTGTGTTTGCCTTCAAAACGAGTTTGGACAAATATTTTAGAACGAATAGACCTCCCGGTTATGTGAGGTTTAGTAAGGCGACGCTCTCCTGCACTCTGCACGTCCACATCTCTGTATAGAATTAGTATTTTCCATGTTCAGTTCCAGCGGGTGAGAAAGGGAAATATTTACATGAACTTCACATAAAGTACTATAAATTATGATGTGCGATCTGCATAGCCCATTACCGTGTTTAATTAGTAACCCGGCATATAAACCTATACTAGGGCATTCGTTTGATAACGTTTTCCTTAGGTCTCTGAATTTCAGGAACTTCCTGTCTGTAAAATGTTTGCATTCTCTAGCGTTCAGTTACACTAAAAAGCACATATAATGGGCCTCTCTGTACTATAAATATTCACTACAAAGAAGGTTACGCAAAGTCTTTGGGTGCCAATTACAGGACTACTTGTGATGTCTGAATTCAAAGTCCTGCATTTAATATCCTGTGGAGCTGTTTTCACATGAATGGGGCTGAAATCTTCCAGAGCAAGGGGAAGTTGGCTCGTCAGGCCACTGTCAAGGCTCCAAAGTGATAGATGCCACATTTATGTAACCTTAGGCAGAACCAATAATATCTATGTGCTCGAGGCACCAAAACTAGATTGCAAGCTCTCTCGCCCGATATTCAGCTCAGGGCTGTGCAGGGCTGTGCTGTGCTTCAGCTGTGCCAGTTTTGGAGTAGTTACCTGATGCTGGAGATACAGGAACATGTTAGTCCGCAGATACAGCCGTCTGCAAACTGTTCTTCATTAGAAACGACATCTCCTTTATTTCGTCTCCAGGGCGGAACCTTAAGAAACTTGCAGCCTGGCGTTTACATTCCATAAAGTCACTTCTTACATTTAACGCAGATGCATGAACATGAATAAATGAAATTCATGAAGTCCCAGTGTGTATTGTATACAGGTGTTGCAGATGTTTATTTACCCGTTATCGTGTCAGAATTGCAGAAATGGCGCACTAAATGACGCTTGTGGAAATGGCACAAGGGTTATCATTTGTGTAAATGAAAGTGAGTCAAATCTCACTGTAAATATTGCACGGGGGTTATGTTCTTGGGTGTAATAACGTTGGCTTTATCTGTATGCCTAGATACTTCTGCTAGTGGACAATAGAACAAGTGGCCATCTGACCCCTGCACCATATCCTACTCCTGTCTCCTATGTGTCACTAACTTTCCTCATTGGCAGCCAAGGAGAGGTGAGGAGTCTCTTGTTTTATCAGAGTGGACACCTGGCCCATGCCTTGAATTATTATTACAGGGCTGGACAAGTTAATGTCGTCTTTAAAGCTGCAGTTCAAGCTGTCGTTTAAAAAAAAAAAATGTCCTTCAATATGCGCATCAATACAATCTACACACTGACAAGTGATTAGCTAAGTTTCTGATCGAGCCGTTCTCCTGTGATCGATCGCTGAAGATTCGGCTCGGGGTTCGCTAAATGCATCTTGGGTCCTCTTCTGCTGCATTGACAAAGTTCTGTGAGGAATATCATGTGACCAGGCAGGCACTAGATTCAATTGGTTCACTGCTAGAGAGAGGGCAGGGCTCAAAAAGGTGATGCTGTTTCAGAAGGGGAAGGGGATTTGACTTTGTAAATGGTTGCTATAGGAACAAAAATCCTTGTTACATTAGAATACATTAAAAATGTCTTTAAAATGGATTTTTTTTTTAAAAATGCTACAAGTATTTTCTCATAGTACAGGATTTATTGGGGGGGAAAAAACACACATGTACAGTAGGATATTGCTTGATCTGCAGCTTTAAAACATTATATACAGCCTTCTGTACATATTTAACCCTTTGCTGCCAGAAGAGGCATACAATGAACTTGCAAAGTAATGCATGATTCCAGGAAAGGTTTTACCAGGTCAGAGAAGTAGAGAAGTCCCCCCTCGTCAGTGCAGACGGAACAAGATAAGCATAAAATGTGTTTGTTTTCTGGTTCTAATCGCACACACTGTGAAATCCTCCAGTTGTTTTTCCAATTTGGAGAAATGCTGGTGCTAAAAGATTCTTGTGTGCCCAAATTTGGGGCATTATTTTCTCCCGCTGGGTTGAACCCACTCCCAATCCTTAATTAAAGCAGCATGTTTATAATCGGTGATATTTTGTTACCAAGTTATCGCGTGTATCTGTAATTATGGAAAAGGCATTACATAGAAAATGTTACGTCTGACTAATTATGGTAACCCTGACAAGGTTAAAAACGAGTGAGACTAGCACCAAATCAATGCGATTTACAGAACATCAGTGACAGTAACACCTGCAGTATCTTCTGCAAAGTGAAATTGCACTTTCAACCCATTGGCTGCCAGAGGCCTGAAACACCCTGCACGTCTCTTTGGCGTAGTAAGAGTTAATGGTGCCGCTGATTCTTCCAAACGCACCCCGGATTGTCTCTTATCGGGTAATAATTCCAGTATTGTGCAGCAGAGAAGTCTGCTGTACGCTTTGCATTTTTATGTAAATTCCTGGGGATACTGTCAGCAAAATTGTATTTCTAATCTTTTAATCAATCTCAGCAAATCTAATGCACGTCTCTGATCTGCACAGTACTTACTGCAGGCGGGCCCCAAACACTTCTGACATTTCAATAAATCCTCGTAACCAGCTCTAACCTTAATTGTGGGAAATGAAAGTATACACAAACATTTTGTTTCTCCACCCAAAAAAAAAAAGCGAGATAAATTATGTCACCAGAGAAAAAAAAGTTTTAGTCCTTCTAAAAAGCAATAATGCTTAGTCCTACTTAACCCCTTGATGCCAGAGGGTTCTGGAATGCAAAGGGATAACAGCAGCAATTCCCCCCATAATCCTATATGAGTTTGAATCATATAATGTTAGTATCTTGCTTACTCCTGCTCTTATTTTAAATATTTTTTAGTGTTTAAAATCATTATTGTCTTACTCTCTAGCTTCCGAGATTACCATGGTTAGACTGCACTAGGCCCTGGGGAGAGCTCCATTTTAAGCTCCGGGACACTTAATACTTCAAACGCTTAAAAAAAACAACCCTCCAGAGCCAGAGGGTCTTGCAACACATTGCTCTGCAATCAATAATGATAAATAAAAATGCTTTGCTATACATTGCAGGCTCCTGAAGAAATGCTCTTTGAGAGAATGATGCCTCCGTTTGGAGGCCTTCCTCTTATTCCCACTTGCCTTGTCAGATATATGCGAACCCTGCCCATCAGATGACTGGTCTGCCTGACTGCTTGGCCTGTCTGGCTTGTGTGCCTACCTGGCTTGTGTGCCTGTCTGCCTGCCTGCCTGTCTGTCCTGCCTGTCTGTGTGTCTGTCCTGCCTGTCTGTCCTGTCTGTCTGTCCTGCCTGTCTGTCCTGCCTGTCTGTCCTGCCTGCCTGTCTGTCCTGCCTGTCTGTCTGTCCTGCCTGTCTGTCTTGTCTGTCCCGTCTGTCTGTCCTGTCTGTCCTGCCTGCCTGTCTGTCCTGCCTGTCTGTCCTGCCTGTCTGTCCTGCCTGCCTGCCTGTCTGCCTGCCTGTCTGTCCTGTCTGTCCTGCCTGTCTGTCTTTCTGTCTGTCCTGCCTGCCTGTCTGTCTGTCTGTCCTGCCTGCCTGTCTGTCCTGCCAGTCTGTCCTGCCTGTCTGTCCTGCCTGCCTGCCTGCCTGTCTGCCTGCCTGTCTGTCCTGCCTGTCTGTCCTGTCTGTCCTGCCTGTCTGTCCTGCCTGTCTGTCCTGCCTGTCTGTCCTGTCTGTCCTGCCTGTCTGTCCTGTCTGTCCTGCCTGTCTGTCCTGCCTGCCTGCCTGTCTGTCCTGCCTGTCTGTCCTGTCTGTCCTGCCTAGCCTGTCTGTCCTGCCTGCCTAGCCTGTCTGTCCTGCCTGCCTAGCCTGTCTGTCCTGCCTGCCTAGCCTGTCTGTCCTGTCTGTCTGTCTGTCCTGTCTGTCCTGCCTGTTTGCCTGGCCTGTCTGTCCTGCCTGTTTGCCTGGCCTGTCTATCCTGCCTGTCTGTCTGTCCTGTCTGTCCTGTCTGTCCTGCCTGTTTGCCTGGCCTGTCTGTCCTGCCTGTCTGTCCTGCCTGTCTGACTGTCTGTCCTGTCTGTCCTGCCTGTCCATCCTGCTTGTCTGTCCTGTCCTCTTCCGCAGTCCCAAACATTAAAAATTCATTGGATAAAAGTGCACCTGTTTCCATTGTTTAGGGCTGACTTTTCCCTGTATCTCCGCACAGTCTCTGTGCCATCTTTCTGAACCCCATGGCTTTCTGTGACCAAAACCCACAAAGATAAACATATTGTATTCTCCTGGCTGCAAAGCTGGGCATCAAAAATCTGCCTCAGATTCATGAACAGAACAAAGTATTATTGCTAATGGGATTTTGTAAACACAAACGTAGCAGGAATCAGTCTCTGGCTATACTGTACTGTAGTGTTGTTGCGACATCGCTGCAGGGGTCCGTGCAGCCGAGTCAGGACCACACACCGAAAATCCTCCGGCGGCGAGGAAACCGCGGTCGCGATCATGCAGCTTTTTTTTTTTTGTGCACCAGTTTTGTCTTGGTTTTTCATGTCGGACCCCATTTCAGCGTGGTACAGTCCAAATGTCATAAACAAACCAAATCTGAAACAAACATTAGGAAAAGAGATGCATTAACTTGTCTTGTTCAGACTGTCAAAAAAGTTTGAACATTCGGAGTAAAAGTGATAATTTGATAACGGCAAAATAGAAAATGTTGAACGTCGCCAAAGAAAAATATACGCTGAAATATGGGTTCTGACAGAGAGAGACCCACATTTCAGGCCGTGGAGACTTCCAATTGGTGAACTTTCAAGAAGTTTAATTTTTGCCAATCAAAACGTTTGCACACCTGTAACCAGGAACCATATTTGTGTAAGATTTATTCAATACAAGTGTTTTAGAAATGGAATCGGATGGAGCTTTTGTAAAATAAATACATTTCAATTTTAAAAGTTACGCAGTAAGTGTGTCGGTCTGGCACATTTGGTTGCAGCCGAGATGCCGCTGGCATTATTCCGCCACTCACTTCGACCGCAGGGATATCGCTACACCGGCTGTTTCGCCGCCAAGGTAAGCCCCTAACATTACCCCTTACCCTAAAAAACCCTAATCTTAACCCCCTAATACAAACGCTGCCCCCTATCCTATAAACCTTAAACCCCTCATCCTAATTCCCTAAGCCCTAAAAGCTTAACCCTTTACCCTATATCCAGGGGTCTGCAACCTCTCATGGAAGAAGAGCCCAAAATATTCAGAGAGCCGCAACACATGCATGAACATTACACCCCCACGAACACATACATATACTGTACTATACACACTAATAGGTATATACTGTATAAGCATTAACATACAACACATGCATGAACATTACACCCCCACGAACACATACATATACTGTACTATACACACTAATAGGTATATACTGTATAAGCATTAACATACAGCACATGCATGAATATTACAACCCCACAAACACATACATATACTGTACTATACACACTAATAGGTATATACTGTATAAGCATTAACATGCATCACATATATTGTATGTATTGTATGTCTTTATTTATATAGCGCCAAAAGTGTAATCAGCGTTTCACAAAGAATACAGTACAGGGAATTATAATTATACAATAAGTGCAGCTAAGTCAGACAATAGGAAAGAACATCCCTGCCCCGAAGAGCTTACAATCTAAGATTGTATGAATATTACACCACCACAAACACATACATATACTGTACACACACTAATAGGTATATACTGTATAAGCATTAATATACAACACATGCATGAACATTACACCCCCCACAAACACATACATATACTGTACACACACTAATAGGTTTATAGTGTATAAGCATTAACATACGACAAACTTACTTTAATCAGAATGAAGGAAAATAAATAATATGTGGGGGAATAAAATACATCTCACAATAATAAGTCCCTTTTTTCCCCCATTGTTTTTCCGTGCAAAACAGTTTGTCATTTTCAAATACACAATACATACACACACTACTACCCCCCAAATATACACACTACTGCCCCCCAAATACGCACACACTACCACCCCAAATACACACACACTACTACCCCCGCCAAATACACATACACTACTACCCCCCCAAATACACACACACACACTACCCCCACCAAATACACAAACACACAAATACCCCCCAAATACACACACTACCCCCCCAAGTACATGTACACACACACATTACCCTCCCAAATACACAATACAGTACATACACACACTACTACCCCCCCCAAATACACACACACAAACTCCCAGACTACCTCCCCAAATACACACACTACTACCCCCACCAAATACGCAATATATACACACACTACTACCCCCCAATACACACACAAACACACTACTCCCCCAAATACACACACATTACTACCCCCCCAAACACACACACACTACCCCCCAAATACACACGCACACTACTACCCCTACCAAATACATATGCAAACACACACTACCCTCCCCAAATACACACACACTACCTTCCCCAAATACACACACACACACACACTACCGTCCCCAAATACACACACCCACCTTACCCCCCCAATACACACACGCTGATTGGGCCTCTTGTTGCTGCCCAGCATCTCCCCAGCTGCTGGCATGCCTCCTGCACTGTTCCACGCCGGGCCTCTCTGTGACGTCAGCGCGGGCCGGAAATGGAAGCGCGCACTTCCGGTGTGTGCCGGCATCAGAGATGCCCAACGTGGGACAGTGTAGGAGGCATGCCAGCAGCTGGGGAGATGCTGGGCAGAAACAAGAGGCCCAACCAGCGCCGGCCTGCAAAGAAATTCCGCATTCGTAGGCCAATGTCTGCGAATAATTAGCCCATCTCTACCAAGCACCCTAAATGTCACACATTTTGGCCTTTTGACCTTGACAGCGATGTCCAATGTGTCACTGACCAAGAGTTTAACTTTGTCGGTTTATGACTAATTCAGATCAGCGAAGGCATCGGGAACCCTGAAAGCGGCATATAAACCTCCCTGATCTAGAGTGAAAAGAAAATTGTAATTAGTTCTCACAAGTACTCGGGCGCCACAGAGACAACCACAGATCTGCAATCCTCACTTACGTAGTGTTAGGGGCTGCAGCTGGGGTTATGGTTTAGAGCTCGCTAGAGGAGGCTGAGAGGGTTTTAAACGCCAGTCACACGGAGCATAACATATTGGTGTTGTAATAAGAGGAGTAATAGCCTTTATCCAAACACTGCAACAGTGTAACAATGGCTTTAAAGCTGCAGTTCAAGCAATATCCTACATGTGTTTTTTTAAATAAATCAGTTCTGTACTATGAGAAAATACTTGTTGTCACGTACAGCACCCTGTGAGCACACGACCTGCATACGGGACAAGGGTTAATACTCACGCTCGCAAGCGCTCCCTCTTTTCACCTGCTCAAAGGTCCCTCAAATGGACAATATCTCCCCTAAAGGACAAGGATCAATACACAACCCGCAGACTGCCTCACTCTTCACCTTCACAAAAGGTCCCTCAAATGAGTTATATCTCTCCTAAATCCGTCCCCATATACCACCGTCACGAACAGCACACAAGTGAGCACGAGACTGAGCTATGCAACCAGGGTTAATACACACGGCTACTCTGCCCAACTCACCTTTCGCCTGCGTAAAGTGCAAGTTAATATTAACCCCTTATTTAATTGCAATCATATCTAAACACTTCCACCACCTGGTGTCAAATTAATATTAGCGAGGGTCCCAGGTCCTTGTTTATTATAGAAAATACTATGCACTTTAACACACAAAAATCAGCTGTAGCAAAATGTGTCCGAAAACGTAAATACTCTCTCTCCCCAGAGCGTGTAACAGTTCATTCAGAGCCCAAAGCATTACTTATTACATGTTTTAATATATATAAAAATACAGTGCTTAGGATACAGAAAAAAAAGATTACAAGAAACATACAGTTACAATTAAATGCAGAACAGCTTCTTAAAATAAAAGGGTAAAACATAAAAGAAAACCTATACATTACCAAATGCCATAGATTTTCCCCAGAGAGGCCACTGGTTCATGAGATCCAACGTATCTGTTCCCAAATATCCCTCTGTTAATCTTGTCTCAATATCTAAATGTACTCATAACTTTCTTAACTAACACACACACACGAGTCACATCAATACATTCAGGCACTCATTGCGGACACGACAAGACTAAATATGACGACCTTAATCCTAAATTTAAGATACAAATTACAGTAATATATGTCCGTTATTACCTCTTAAACATACATTGTGTGATGTCAGTACGTGACCCTCGGTAACGCAATTACAGATTTCTAACTTTTATTATGCAGAGGAGATGACATCACATGATATTCTCATTTTTAATAAAGACACTCTTGGTTTGATACATTTTTAGCCACGCCCCCTGACATCCATAAACCCCCTGCAGAGAATGCTTTGAAGCTCAGCTGTAAAAGAATCGTGTTTAGATTTGTTGTTACAGGGGCCATATTTTATTCCCACCTCTGCCCTTGTCTGGACACTATCAGCAACATGCAACCCATCTCGCCCTTCTAAGTGAGCCATACAGGAACACCCAGCAGTTAAGTTCTTTTTCAAACCCAGCACCCACCCGTGACAAGCCTGGGCTTGTCATAAATCCAATATATAGTGTATTTTTAACTTCAAACTGTAGCTCATTAACCCCTTAAGCACCAAATGGATTAAAATACATACTACCTCATGACATTATCATGACACTTGTAGTATTTTTTTAAACAACTCTAAATGACTTTTTTAATGTATTATAATGTAACAAGCATTTGTTGTTTCTATAGCAACCATTTACAAAGTCACATACATTTCCTCTTCTGAAACAGGCTCTGGCACACCCATGTTGGAGCCCTGCAGTGCACCAATTATATCTAGTGACTACCTGGTCATATGATCTTCCCCACAGAACTTTGCATCTTTGGTCCTCTTCTGCTGCACGGACAGCCATTTAGTGAACCTGCGAGCCGAATCTTCGCTGATCGATCACAGGAGAACGGATCGATCGGCAACTTAGCTAATTACTTATTAATGTGTGGATTGTATTGGTGCACATATTAAAGGGGAAAATGTATAAAATAAAAAAACGGCAGCTTGAACTGCTGCTATAAAGCCCAGCCTAGTCCATGCATCTTTACATGCTGCAGTGTTTTACTCGCATTGGGTATGAGCTTTGTTGCATTGCTGGCTCCTCTTGCAGCAAAAGGGTTACGTAGGTTTGAGTTATTTGTATAAAGGCTATTCTTCATATACACAGTATATATATATATATATGTGTATGTATATATATATATATATATATATATGTATGTATGTATGTATGTGTGTATGTATGTGTGTGTGTATATATATATATATATATACTGTATTTTTAATATATATTATAAGGTATATATAATGCATATATGATGAGAGTGGACTGTTAATCTCTTCTCTGCAGAGGAATAGCTGGACTGCCTCTCCTGCAGTAACTGGAGGTTTCCAGCTCTATCAGTAGGAGTGAATGAAAGTGCATTAGAGATATCAGTGTACAGCAGAGAGGGTGAGTAAGTGCAATTGGATGGGCAGGTGATGTAATCATTAGGCCGTGTTTCCCCGCTGGGTCCTAGTGCGCGACTGCTTTAGCCTCACACTGCTGTACATATAGAACACTGTTAAGGGCTCTAAGAGAAGATATATAAGGAGAAAACAAACCTACACCCCTCCAAATTCCTTACTGCCACAAAGGCCTTATATTATTATTCATGATCCTTGGCATTTTTAATGAGTACAAAACATAGACAAAAAAAATAATAATCTAAATGACCCAGTGAATGTTGCCTGCTTGTACTGTTTGGAACGGGTTATTTCCCTCTGCCTATAACCACCACTGAAAGGATTAATAATCTCTCCACTTCTATTGTTTTCCATCAAACGCAGGACTACTCCATCCTGTGGATTATCTGAATATTATCTGAATATTAGTATTCAATAAAGAAACATTGTTGGTAATATCAACGTCCAGCCCTGTAACGCAATGTCTAGCGAATGTTTCTACTGTGTGCTTTGTACATTGAATTTATAACTTTTTTGCTTGTCTTTTTAAAATATTTCTAAGATACCTCTCTTGTATTTTTTGGTAGTATGGCTTGTTAGATCTCAAAGGAAATAACAGTTTTGCTGCCCACGGACAATGTATATTTTCGGGTACCTCAGTAGCATTCGCATGAATCTGGCCCTAGAGCCCCCTCCTCTGTCTTTGAATGAAATAAGCACACAGCTTCTTTGGGGAAACAAGTACACGGCTTCATTAAATAACATCAACAACCAGGTGACCTTGCCAGGCTACCCATCAGTAACCTTGAGCCCACGGCATTATCGCAAGTCGTGAACCCCACTGCTGCCGTAACTCTGGACCAGCAGATGTACCTTTATTATTGCTAATGGAGGACCCTCCCCAAGTCGAATATACCCAAAAAAGGCCCTACGGTATGCCAACAGTTACAATGCAAATCACCAAATAATCGCGTCATAGTCTGGAAAACCAACTCCCCCAAACAGTGACAAATAACAAACGTCAACAAAACTACATTAATTGTTATTTGTGACTTACAATTCCTTTTTTGGGGGGGGGGGGGGGGGGGGGGAGACAACAAGGTAAGAGGCCATACCCATGTTACCAGCACCTTATAAGGTCCTGCCTGAGGACACTCCACTGTTAAAACTTAACCCGTAGCCTCTCATATGGACTTGAAGTGGGGGAGGGGGGGCATCGTAGAGCCCCTGGTCATTCTGCACCGCCTTGCTGCTGGTGTTTTGCTACTGAGTAAAAATGTCCAGACAGAGAGCAGATTAAGTTAGAAAAGTGGGAAAGAGAGATTGAGTACTGTTACTCCACTGTTACTTATTTATGAGGAAAAACGATTTTGACCTTATTTTAGAGAGATTTCTACAGTATTTATACTTAGAAAGCAGAAAAGAAGAAAGGCTGATAAAAATATATATATTTTTTTATTTAAATAGGTTTGTCAGTAAGAAAAGTAGCGGTACTCTGGGTTGTAAATTAAAAAAGTAGCGGTCCTGCAACCCGCCTGGTATCATCAGACTGCGAGCTCTGATTGCAGCCGGTCCCAGCAGCAAAGGGGTTAAGCAACTCTTCTTGGTTTCCAACATGCCAGAAGATACCGTTTGAATTAGTGCACATTGAACTTATCTGAGCAATTAAACAGAAAGCTTCAACAGTAACAGGAAATCCATAGGCCACAGACAAACAAATTGTCTTGTAGCTTTCTGCTCCATATGGATTAGCTGAGGTTTTTCATGACAGCGTCCGTTCATTGAGAAAATGATGGTTCTGGATACATTATGCCCCCCACACAGGACGCGTACCCCTCACACGAGTTGACTGAGCTGGGAGATGGGAGACTTTTCCGCTGAAGTTCACAAATTTGAAATCTTTTTTTTTCCCCCACAAAAATTGGCACATTTTGCACAACACCCTCCCCCCCCCCCCCCCCCCCCCCAAAAGTCCAGCATTAAAACTCAACGTGTCAGGTCATGTGGCCCTTATAAGAATAGCATTTTCTGTAAATTCGTTCGAGCTTCTGAGCAATGTGAATGTTCAAATTTGGGGTAAAAGAGAAATGTAAGAGAAAACTTACAAAAACATTCAGCAGGTGCATTGACAATAACATGAAAAGTGTGTATCTAAGTACAGCTCAACCCCCTTATAACGCTGTGCTTGGGGTCCAAAGAATCACATCGCGTTATAAGCGGATCGCGTTAGAAATAATGTACAATTGTACAATAAAGTATTTAAGATCCCAATAATCGTGTTGTAAAGTATTCATAAATACGAAAATTGGGAGCCAAACTTGCATCGCGTTATAACGGGGTTGCGCTGTACCACTATTTCCACATCAAATACATGTTTATGTCGGCATACAAATGTATGTGGTTGGCAGGCTAAGCCCCCTGTTAGAGCAGAGGGGCTGCCAGGCATAAGATGGCAGAACTTAAAGTGGCATCAACTCTTTCCATTGTTTGTTGTTTTAATAGATGCAGAAGTTGTTTACCTTTAAGAAAATCTAATTATCTAAGATGTTTTTCTTATTTTTTTCCCCCATCATTTTCCTTCTCTTAATGTACAGTTGTTTGGACTTTGATCAAAACTCCATTTTGGTTGCCCCATCCTTATTGCAGTTGAACATTTTCTAACCTTTTAACAAAAAAGCAGACAGTCCCGGCAAAGCTATTATTGTGTAATATACAGCAATTCTCATGGCCGCTAAATCTGCTGGATTAACAAACATGCAAAATGTTTCGAAATCGAGGTTTTTCAGGTTAATAGTGTGGTTTTGTGAACGGAGAGCCTTAATTTAAATGGGTTATTATGGCTGGAGTGCAATTTATTTGCTTTAACTACTGTAGTTTTGTGAAATGCTTTGTACACCAACACACTGCAGCCCACTGGTGCCAAAGGGCCTAAAACCAATATCACGTGTTACACTTGTAAAGTTCTTTACTTATTTTTCATCCGCTTCGTGGATAACAAGATGTCTTTATACAGAGACCTATAGACAGATTCCAGGCAGTGGCTGCAGATCTAGAAACATATCTGCATGTCCATGTGGGTGGGGGGGAGAATAGGACATTGTGGCCAATTTCTCATCTTCTTCACCAACTCACTGGCTATTGTAGCACTGGTGAACAATCTCATTTTTATACACTTGTCAAAGCAAAAACAAAACAAAAAAGGAGTTTCATACTGAAAGCAAAGCTGGCATGCAAATCCTTCACATTAGTTCATATTTTCTCATGTGGGTAAGCCCACGTTTATGGCAGGCTGGTATCACTTTCCAAAAGATCACTGTTCTCATTGTATTAGTCTTCTCTGTGCTTTCACAGGCGGGCACCATATCCCTTTGTGGCTTGATGCCACCTTCCTCTAAAAACCCACAAAACTGTATGTAAAATAACACTTACTTTGTTAGCAGTCCAAGAACTCTACATCCACGTATAAACTGTGCATCAGAATGATCAATCTTATTGATTTTTTTTTCAAGTGCCTGCTGTCAGAATGAACACAAAGTATTAGACTGTCTACCAAAGCAGAGGGTATATTACTGAGGAACTAATAACATCCTTCTGGTCTTGTTGCACTCTTTTGATGGTATCATCTGATTTTTTTTTCTCTCCAGGAATTAAATACATGATTATGATTAAATTCAGAAGATATGTGAAGTTTCTATCAGTGCATGTGCTTATATGGAGGGAACAGCTTCTGTAAAGTAAACTCGAACTTAGCAATTGATTGCCATGTTAAATGAGTAATGATGGATGATATTGCTATGCTTTTAGCAGTTTGCTAAAGTAATATCTCCTTTCAGTTATGGGTTTCTGTCTGCATTCATGAAACTTTTTCAGTGTCTTCCTCTTGTCGAGAATACTCTCCCCTTGCTATACCTCTTCCCTGTCAGGGGTTGGGTTACCGCCTTTTAAGCGGGTCGATATGGTTTGACTCCTAGGGTTGGCTCCTTTTGACCTTGGCCTAATCACTTAAACTCCCTGTGCTTCTAGGTTTGCAAGGTGGCTTCTCCAAAAATACTGGACACAATGGTGGAAGGTGCGATGCGCTCGACACACACACCACCGCCTCCCTCTTTCTCTCCTCCATGCTGTTTCCTCCTCTCCTTGGCCCCAGGCTTTTGACACCTCCTCCTGATTAGCTGCGTTACCCAGCAGCAGCCAATCAGGATGGAGGAAGCTGCCCAGTCCCCTAGCAGCAGCCCTGCTCTCTTCCTGCTTGGGGAGATCCAGCGGCTCCCCAATCCGGTCAGGTCACTATGTCCATAGAGGTAATGCAGGACACATACATGTCCAGTATTACCTCTAATTTTTTACTGGACAGAATGTCCAAATACAGCACTATCCGTTCAACACTAATTATTGCCACAGGCATCCCAAATTAGATTGAAAGCTGTAGGAACTTCCGTGCACAAAACAATGAATCAATATACGCACACACTGCGTGCCACATAAGAGAACATTTGATTTATTTTATAAATAGATATTATGTATATAATTATTATTGTTATGTGGTGCACAAATCTGACTCCTCTGGACCTATGAACAAAATTGACTAAATAGTGCATTACTCTCACCGCCTGCATTTATTTCCGGACCCACCACCTGCATCACCCTCTGCATCAGCATCACCCTCGCCACCTCCTGCAAGCAGGCCTACCAGCTGCTGCAAGACCTACAAGCTGTTGCAAGACCTACAAGCTATTGTAAGACCTACAAGCTGTTGCAAGACCTACAAGCTGTATCATCACCCTCCTGCATCACCCTCACCACTTCCTGCAAGCAAATCTACAAGCTTTTACAAGACCACCTGCATCACTCTCGGCATCACCTTCACCACCTCCTGCACGCAGACCTACAAGCTGTTGCTGAAGCCACCCAGCCTCTGTTTGCAGCCTGTCCAACAGCTCCTGCATGGCAGCCTTTGTAACATCTTTTCAGGGAGCAGACTGCCTTCCTTCCTTTGCGCTCCTTTGAATCCACTTAGTGCCACCCCCCATGACACTAGGGAGGGGAAGGGGAAATAGCATTCAATCCAGCCAAGCTGAGGGGAGACGGGAAGCAGCTTGAAGACGGCACCAAAGGTGAGGAGGGGGACGAGAGGGGAGCCTAGCACCTGTGGTCAGGTGCCCCATCGCCGATGGGCTCCGGGCTGCTGAATGTGTGCAAACTTGGGCAAAATGTCACCAGATTTATCAGATATTTAAATAAATTGGACTCTTTTCTATGGCCCCATATCCCTTAACCCAGGGGGGTTTAACTCCAGTCCTTAAGACTCCCCACCCGCAGGTCAGGTTTTCAGGATATCCCTGCTTCACCACAGGTGGCTCAATCAGAAGCTCAGTCTTAAACTGAAAGAGGTACCGGCGCCTAATGAGTCCAAATAAGTGGAATCCTGGACATCCAGTGGAAATAGCTCAAGTCCCAGGATGATCAGCATTGTCTTAGTCTTTGCGTGATCAGATAGGACTTCGTTCATGGGAAGTGGAACATGAAATGAAAAAAGAGATATTTAGTGCAACACAGCTATAACAATTACAAAGACAGATTTGCAGACTGGCTGGCACTGATGACAAGACAGGCAAACACACCAAGACAGATAAACACAAAGCAAAGCTAATAATAAAAGTTAGTTTAATATAACTAGATTGATTAAAATGTTGGACAAAATCTGGAACGCCGCTCCGGTCGGTTAAAACCTGAGTAACACTCACAGGACGGCAGATGGTTAATAGCAGTGAACGGGTGTGGACTGTTCTCCACGTGTAGAGGGTCCGCAGAGTGCCCTGGAAGCCGTGCGATCCTTCTGTATCTCTTGGCTGACAAAAAACGGAAATGGCGTCTCCGTCGTGTGCCGGAACCGGTAGTGACGTCACCGGACGTGGCGTCAAGGCCTGGCAAATCTTCAACGAAGCCAAAGGAAACGGCGATCCTCGCTTCTCTGCCCCTCTAGCGTTCAGCCGCAGCACTCAGCACTTGTACTGCTTGTCCTCAAAAGTGTCCAAACACAGTAAAAATTGGCCCTACGCGTTTCGTGTGTCTAAACACACTTCCTCAGGGGATAAAAGTGATGGCAGTGATGCCTGGTATAAATACCCTCAACTTGGCTCCGATTGGTCTGACAATCAAGGCAATCTTAAGGATATACCAATTAGCACATAAAATCACTGATATCCTTTTCCCCCAATGTCAGCACCCACCCAAAAGTGTAGGGGATAGGGCTATCCCATGAAGTGTTGGTGCACTTAGTTGGGTACCTGCCCGGGGCTCCAGCACTCGGGTAATGCAGATTAAAAAGGGGATCCGTCTGATCCAATGTTGTTGTCGTCCGCATTGGCGTCCGCCTCCACGTGGGGTGAGTTCCGGCGTGGGTAATATCACCATACAGAGTCTCTTACAACGGAAGTGGTCTGGTCTCAGACCACAGGCCGCAATCACCATGCGGTGTCCTCATTTTGTCCCTGATAGCGTCCCTATCTAAGGGGCCTTCCCTGCAGCAACTACAAGATACTGTGAGTCGGGGCCTAGCTGGGGCCTAATGGGGGTGATCGGGCCTTAATGGGGTGATCTGGCCTAGTCTGGGTGCCACTGACACTCAGACCCTACCTTCCCCTTCTGCATCCTTGCTCCGACTAGCGTGGACCTGCTGAGTGCGCCAAATGTATCAGTGTGTTGCATGGAATTCCAGGAGCCTTATTGGCTGCTGTGGGTCATGTGTCTCAACTCCCAGAGACTCATGGGTGTTGTAGTTCGGAGCTATGGGTGGAATGGCCGCCGCTCTTAGTGCACTGCGCATGCGCTGGATGTAGTAAGATGGCTGCCGCAACACCAGATTTCATCTGAGCATGCGCGAGCGGCTACTGCACATGCACGGCATTCAGGCAAGATGGCATGGCGCCCTTGGCAGCAGCACCCCGGTGACCCGCTCGGCCGCTCCCATCACCGCAGCAACCTCACAGTCCCCATTACACTGCCCGGAGGTTAGAGGGGGACCTGGCGACACGGGATATCCTTAAAATATGACACCCGACCTGTTGGGGGGGAGGGGGAAGGGGTCATGAGGACTGGAGTTGAGAACCCTGCCTTAACCCGTTGAGATCCAGAGCGCTCTCAGCACCAGAGTCCCACAGCCCCTCCCACACATTGTGAGGGCCGATCACATGACAAGGTGGCTACATCGGGGAGGGGGGGAAATGAAGGGGTTAATACTGTTATAGCTATGCCCCTAAATGTACGTATAGGATTGTGAGTATGCCTCATGAAATAGTGTCACACTGCACCTTTAAGGAGAGCCTGTAACATTTTGCTTCCTTATTGTTCATTGTTTCCACAAATCCTCTTATTTGCTCTAATTCTAATGTAAGTGAAAGGTGAAGGACTGGGACAATCAAGAAAAGGGGATTCTGGGATCATTTTCCTCCATGCTCTCTCCTGGGAACATCTTTTAACCCAGGTTTGGGCACCTCCAGTTCTCAAAGGCCACCAACAGGTCAGGTTTTCAGGATGTACCTGCTTCAGCACAGGTGGATCAGTTGAAGAATGCACCACCTGTGCTGAAGCAGGGATATCCTGTAAACCTGACCTGTTGGTGGCACTTGAGGACTGCAGGTGCCCACCCTTGGTTTAACCCATTAAACCCTTGATTCTCAGTGCTGCAAAGCAGGTTAAAAAAAACCCCATTAGAAATGTCTTAAATGCCAGGTCTCACTTTACCACGTCAAATCAATTCGCAACACATTAAGGGGCATACTACTAAACGGTGCTAACCTGTACAGCACCGCAGGGGGTGCGCAGGATTTTTCTGAGCAGGGAGAGAGCAAGGCTGTTGCTAGGGGACTGGGCTGCTTCCTCCATCCTGATTGGCTGTATTACCCATAAATAGCCAATCGGGAGGAGGTGTCAGGAGCCTGGGGGTGGGGCCAAAGAGAGGAGGAAACAGCATGGAGCGGAGAGCAGTGTCTGTGTGTCTCGAGCGTGTTGTACCTTTCAGCATTATGTCCGGCAACCCTATAACCAGGCCCCTCAGCACGGCACATTGGTGCCGTAAGAGGGGAACCCCCATGACTAAGTAATCAATACGTGGGATCTTGGGGATAAGAGAGACATTCAGGATTTCCTGTGTAAAACCCACATGTGGCTGCAGTATGCAAATACACATACTATAATGTGTCCTGCAGGGCAAGTAATACCAGCAAAAGGAGAGCACAGTTTATTTGCAGCAAACACGGAGACACTTTTTAAAGGCTCCTGGCTGCAAAACTAGGGCAAAATTGGAACAAAAAATTAAAACGTGACAATAGGAAAGAACAGGAACCCCACTGAATAAAATATACATTTTTTATCAAAATATACATCTGGCACATGTTTTTTTTGCTCCAGTACTGCAATTGCGAGATAATAAATAAACCCCATTGTTCCTAAAATCATATGTTGATCAATAGCAGGAGTTAGCTTAGGCGTTACGTGAGGCACAGTCTATAAGGGGTGACAGTTTTATCTATTTATAAAACTTTCATCAGACATATTAAAGCAGGAACCACAATTGTTTTTCTTCTATTAATATTTGTAAACAATTAACGGCATTGGAACCGGAGTCTCTCCGGAGATAAACTGTACAGATTTTAGCTCCGGGAACCCACAGGTTAAAAAGTTAGTTAACGGTGTTTCAGTTACCTCAAGGGAGCGCAATATGGCCGCCAAATCTCTCATGGTCGTGAAGCCAATAGGAGATGCGACGTCCTCCATTGCATCTCCTTATTACATGGCTGATTAAATACTCAGCTAAAACAGCGGTAACTACATTGGTAGGTATCTCGGAAATCGGGGGTCCCCAGAGTTTAAAATAGCGCAATTCAGCTCCAAAGGACCCCCGAAATAACTGCAGCTTTAAATGTAAAAGAAAGTGCATTAGAACTGATACACACGAAACAATGTTTTATTAAGCCCTTCACTGCAAAGCAAGGTGGAGCAGACCCCTCTGGCAGCAATAGGTTGAAATAAACCCAGTTAAAAGGAATTGTTTGGTTTTAAGTGTACGTTTAGTTCTCATGGTAGCGATTTCTAATCATTAAGGATGTTCTGCTTGTCCTGGCAGAGAGTGCGTTTGCAATGGCAAAGAGCATCTTTGGAAGAGAGAAGTTTGTGTTTCTCTGACAGATTCACTGTGTCGGGAGCGTACTGTGTTACATCTTGTGTGATTATGCAGGGATTGGGCCTCTGTGTGTTTGCTCATGATATGAGAATATGAAAAATTGCTGATCATAGATCATCTCCATAAATCTTACAGACAATAAGTCTTAAAACCTGGGAGTCCTTACATATGGCTGTAGCCTGGGGATTGCTGTACCATATGTGAGAAGCAGACACTGAAGATGTGTTTCAATTGGAACATATCTAATGTGGATTTTATATATATCTTATATATATCTTCTGTATATCTATATATACTGTACATACGTGTGTGTGTGTGTGTGTGTGTGTGTGTGTGTGTGTGTGTGTGTGTACGTACATATATACACACACACAAATATATATATATATATATATATATATATATACACACACCTATATACACAAACTATATATATATATATATATATACATACACACACACATACACACAGACAAATATATATCTAAACAATATACAGTATATATTTGTAAAAAAATATGTATTGAAAAAAAAAATATATATATATACAACAAAAAATAACCTATGAAGTAGCGCCTGTTGATGACAAAACGCGTAGGGCGTGGTTTAACTGGGTGACTGACACTCATTGGATACCATAGAGGTTGTGTATGAGCTCCTGAGTCTCCCCATGATTCAGATTGAACGCATTTACATTGGCTTGTATGGACTCTTGAATCACTTGTATCCGGAGGAACATCTTTGCCGGGTGCTCAAGGGAGAAAGTTCCGCCTCCGGTTCACGTGGAGGAGCGACGCAGGAGAACGCCGGGATCTCGTGGTGTGCTGAGAGGACTGCGTTGTTGGCGATCGAGATCTAATCTCATACACGCTTGTTTTTATACTACCTTTGTGAGTGGGAATTTGAATGAGTTCATGTTCCTTAAAATACATATTTTTATATGTTAATAATACACTAGGTGTGCGCCTGTTTGTTTTCTTCTATCTCTATCTCTATGTTCAGGCCCAGCGCGTGTGATAACCGAGATAATGTTAGTACACTTTGGTAAGATTCATTCCTTTCTTGTAATATAATTGTTTTATTTCCCAATATTACCCCAATATTATTATTATTATCAATGGGGTAACCTACCCTATATAAAAATCATTTGCAAGGTTTTTGTGCTTTGTTGATTGCAGTTTCTCTTCACTGATGTGTGATATTAGCCCAGTTAAATGTGAACAGAGAGGCCGGAATAAGGTTTTGCTGGACAGCTGGACAGCACATAGAAGAAATAATAATGAATGGGAAAAGAAAGTTCTCCTTTAAAGGGACAGGAATCAGAAACTGCAACTAGATACATTTGCATATATATTTCTTTCACTGTGTATATGTATATAAGCAATACGATACCGTTTGAGCGAATATCAGAGGCTGCACTCCACAAAGTTGGCAAAAAAGTTTTGTATTTAGTGAGACATAGTTTGGTTACTATGTCTCACTAAATACAAAACTTTTTTGACAACTTTGTGGAGTGCTGCCTCTGATATTCGCTCAAACGGTATCGTATTGCTTATTTCATTTATATAGGATTTGCACCCACCTTTATCCACCTGACGGAGTGCCTTGTTCTCATCTATTCACTGTATATATATATATATGTATATATATATATATATATATATATATATATATATATATAATCCAATACACAGCCGGCACACCATATGCAAGTAAATAAGTTTTGGTGCTTATCCCATAAAGCAATAACAGACCATACGATACCGGTTGCAACACGACATCAAGGGACAGCACGCAGGTAAGTAAATCAAAAATGTTCTGTATTTGATAGAAGACACAAAAACCGACGTTTCGGTCCCCCAGTGGGACCTTTCTCAAGGTGGTATATATATAAAATCAAAAACAAATAGACGATACCGTTCTGTGGCTAACGAAATGCTTTTATTTGTGCGAGCTTTTGTACGTATATATATATATATATATATATATACACATCACTGTCTGATTCAAGTAAATCTATATATGAATTACTCTTTTAAATGTGATAACAGGCCTGTTTTGTGTTTGTTACCAAGCCATGTGATTTATAAAATGGGTTTCAGTGATGTCAAAGTTCAACTCAAGCTCCCTGTGATACAATGTTTCTGAGTGAGAATGTTTCCAGCATTTGACATTGTGGGTTTTTTATCCCAGAATACAATGTTCTCTCTGTCTCTGAGAATATACTTGAGATTTTGTTTAACCCTTTCATTGCTTGGTACATGCAACTGGTTAATTGCAACATATGGGCCCATCCCTACTAAGCAGTGCTATTGAGCCTATTCAAGTGAATGCCCCAAGTGGTGTCTAATAGCGTAGCACTGCTTAGTAATATGGGTCACAGTGAGTGGGGCGCGGGGGTATTTAGTGTGTGGATGTTACCAGGCATTTGTATAGAAGAAGAGCCTGTGAGTGTGCCACCCTTTGAGTGTGCCTCTTCACCCCGTGAGTGTGCCTCACCCTGTGAGTGTGCCACACCCTGTGAGTGTACCTCCTCACCCTGTAAGTGTGCCTCACCCTGTAAGTGTGCCTCACCCTGTGTGTGCCTTACCCTGTGAGTGTGCCTCCTCACCCTGTGAGTGTGCCTCCTCACTATGTGAGTGTGCCTCCTCACCATGTGAGTGTGCCTCCTGACCCTGTGAGTGTGCCTCCTGACCCTGTGAGTGTGCCTCTTCACCCTGTGAGTGTGCCTCTTCACCCTGTGAGTGTGCCTCTTCACCCTGTGAGTGTGCCTCTTCACCCTGTGAGTGTACCTCCTCACCCTGTGAGTGTATCTCACCCTGTGAGTGTACCTCTTCACCCTGTGTGTGCCTTACCCTGAGTGTGCCTCACCCTGTGAGTGTGCCTTACCCTGTGAGTGTGCCTCCTCATCCTGTAAGTGTGCCTCATCCTGTAAGTGTGCCTTACCCTGTGAGTGCCTTACCCTATGAGTGCCTTACCCTGTGAGTGTGCCTCCTCACCCTGTGAGTGTGCCTCCTCACCCTGTGTGAGTGTACCTCTTCACCCTGTGAGTGTACCTCTTCACCCTGTGAGTGTACCTCCTCACCCTGTGAGTGTGCCTCACCCTGTGAGTGTGCCTCCTCACCATGTGAGTGTGCCTTACCCTGTGAGTGTACCTCCTCACCATGTGTGCCTCATCCTGTGAGTGTACCTCCTCATCCTGTGAGTGTGCCTCTTCACCCTGTGAGTGTACCTCTTCACCCTGTGAGTGTGCCTTACCCTGTGAGTGTGCCTTACCCTGTGAGTGTGCCTCACCCTGTGAGTGTACCTCTTCACCCTGTGAGTGTACCTCCTCACCCTGTGAGTGTGCCTCACTCTGTGAATGTACCTCACTCATCCTGTGTGTACCTCCTCAACCTGTGAGTGTGCCTCACCCTGTGTACGTACCTCACCCTGTAAGTGTGCCTCAACCTGTGAATGTACGTGCTCACACAATGTTTTACATCTTCATTGGCTATTTTACTGCAAACTCCTTAGTCATTTTTGACTTTGGGTAAACATTCTATATGATTTTGCATGAACTCCCGGTCATCATTCTGATTTTCTAAAATCTACTTCATAACTCCGTCACATCACTCATAAATTATTTAGGTGTGATCTGTATATATGGCACTGTATATACGGTGATATGTGTCACAATTTATCTCAGAAGTCTCTTACAATTAAATGACAGCCCAAAGGGCACCCGTTTCACATCTCCAAACTATTTCAGGCTTCTTTCTACTTACTATAAAAAGTTCCGTGTCTTCTTTAAATGTTTCTTTTTTTTGATGACAAAGCATTGTGTAGTTTATGAACTGCATACACCTTTCATTGCTGTACTGTACTTTCCAAACTAATATAAAGGCATTTCAGAGAGCTGGGGCTTGTTGAGAATAAGTTGCCTGGAGAGTCCTGAATCAAACGCACGGTACCATAGGTTAATGGCCCTTTACTGGTGCAATGTGTACGGGACACTGAGGTTAATAAAACCCTTAGCTCTCTCTCATCACTACCAGGGGATATTTAATGTTCAGGAGTGTGTAAGACCTCTCGTTAATGGGATACATGAAGGATTGCTCTTCTCCCTGCGCTTCTCCCGTATTACCGTGAACGGATATTAGATGTCGCCTTTGCAAAATTCGACAGCCGGCGCATGTAAGAAATATTTCTCCTGTCGCTGTCACCGGGAGTAACAACACGTTGCTTCTCGTTCATAAGCATGGTGTCATTTTCCTTTTTAGTATAGAAAGGAAGATTTGTAAAGCCATGTGTTATTTGACGCCTGTAATTAATAATAATATATTTTCGTATATAGAGCTGCCTCTTTAGGCTCCGATATATCTGCCCCACTGCGGAAAATCGAATTCAGCTGCCTGATGCACAGTTCCACGCAACACTAAATTACTCCTCCTAATTGTTGCCGAACAATTCCTGCGGTATCCTCAATCTCTATCAATCTGCTCTTATCTCTTTGATATTCTGAAAGGGTGCCTGTGACATTCTTGAGATCTTCCACATAATCTCCCCTCTCCAGACTTCTTTATCATCCATTTGTAGTACTCTTATCTAATTTGATGTGGAAATATGAGTATTAACTCATTTTCTGCCAATGTTTGAGAAATGAAGTTGACAAAGATGAATGTGTTGCTGCTTCTATATCAACGGCAGTCAAACAACTTTAATATACTGCTTCTGAAATGGCTCTCTTTATTATTTGGAGTGCATTGTTTTGTGCCATCTCTCAGGTACTGTGCAGGTCATTTTGGAAAGTCTACATTAACCTCTCACCTGCCGGAGGGGGCAGTAATTGTAATGTAGATGAAATGCCAGTTTGTAATCCATCCCAATCTTAAAATAGCATGTATTTACTAAGCTGTTATTGTTATCTTGGAGATACCTGTTTCAAGCAGATTTATACCGCCGACTGCATATTACTATAATCTTTTATCTGTATGGCGCCGACATATACAATGTGGGAGGGAGGACACAAACATTGTATGAGAAAAGCACTTCCTGTATATGCTAAGACAAACTGACCCAATAGGAAGGAGGTCTCTGCCCCAAGGAGCTTACAATCTAGAATGCACATGCTCAAGATCCCAGAAAGAAAGTCCGAGGGTTATCGCAGACAGGTGGTCTATTTTGAATATACATGTGTCCCATTGACAGGATGCAGCATTGTCTATAGATGTGTTAAAATGTAGGTGTTCTTACTATTGCTACTTTCACGCATGTTTAGAATTTGTTCCTGCTATTTTCTATTCTGGTGTTTAAATGCTGCCTCTGTACCCCAAGAAATTGCATGCGATTGTACAACCAATTGCTTATCTTGACAAAGTTTAACCAAAGACTGTTCTTCTCAATAAAAAGGTAGAAAATGAAACGAGCCAATATGAACCCCCGACTGCCAGGGTGGGCACCACCACCCCCCCCCCTTCTTCCTCCCCCCACCCTTATTTTGTTACCCCCTCCCCTCTGCCTTCCTTCTCTGAAGGCTCCCCCTCACTACGACAATTCAGGTTGTCTACTCTTTCCCTCCCAAAAAAATGTAAAACTGTTCACGAATTAGGCTATGTTGATTGTTTGATGACAAATGTTGTATCAATGCCTAATAAAACCATTTGAAACAACAAAAAAAAGGTAGAACATGACTAATCCACGACTAATGGTGTCACACCCACTCAATGTTCAGTATCAGCCACATTTCCACAGCAGTGCGCTAATTTCGTTCTCATAGGAAGCCTGTCTCAGTTGCATCATTGCTGGTTGGTAGTGGCTGTGATAAGTTATTTCTCAGAACCCATTCTAGCTGCATTAAACTACATTATATATGCCTCGGCCCACTAGGGCTGAGGATTGATGAGCAAAGTAAGAAGTTCAGTGTCATAGTTGGCTGCAACTTATTGTAGATGTTAGGGGAGCCCAAGTTTACGTAGGAAACCAGTAGATTGGACAAATAGACAACTGGTATCGGACCGACATGGAGGTTGTAATTGTTGTATGTAAAAGTTCTTATGGATGCAGAGAAATTGACAATCTACTTCTTTGACTGTCAATGTCTTCTTTCTATAAGACTTTTTCCTACAACAGTAAAATACTTTCACGTTGGTTCACAGAAGCTATCCCAACGTGTAAAAAATGTAAAACTATATTTTTCGAAAGAGCAGATTTCTCAGTCTGTAAATAGGTATTTTGGAATAAAGTTCTTAGTTGTTGTTTCTTTTTTTTTACCCCAAAGAGTTCTGACTTAGTATGTCTGCGCTAATGTTGAGGAGGAAACTCCATCTAAAAGACACAGTGTACAATAGTCTTAAAATGTAAGGAAATTGAAATTTCCTTCCACATGTATATCTGCTATATTTCAGCCTATGTTATCTCTACACGGTATGCCCATTTCCTTCAACAGTTTGTATAAGTATACTGGAAAGAAAACTCATGAGTGCATTCACATGTCAATTGACATGTCATACAGTGATTAAAGAACAGGACGAGTATTCTGGATAATGAATGTGTAATTCTTCACCCTTCCACCCTTCCAATACTCCCACGAAAACATAGAACTGAGAATGAATTGGTTCCCAGAATGGGCATGCAATGTATTTTATGACTCTCTGAAGAAATTGAAATAGCCTCAACATACCCAAGCCATGTACTGGTTTTGGATGTTGCATACCAGGAAGCCCAACAGTGCACTGAGAAAATCCTTCTCCGTGGTGGTGCTTTTGGTATTGGTTAATGTGGAGTTCTGGTGCGAATTATAATAAAGCAATAGCAGATCTTTCTATCTTTGGCTTCAAAGTGTGCAGTCCTACGTTGGATCATTCTGCATCTCAGTGCCCAAGAGGCTCCATGTGAAGCCAGTAAATCATACATGCCACACCGTACATTCTGCATTGCAGTGCCAAGTGAACGTGGCTCTGTGTGTGGCCTGTAAATGATACATGCCACACCGTACATTCTGCATTGCAGTCCAAGTGAACGTGGCTCTGTGTGTGGCCTGTAAATGATACATGCCACACCGTACATTCTGCATTGCAGTGCCAAGTGAGCGTGGCTGTGTGTGTGGCCCGTATATGATACATGCCACACCGAAACACCTGTATTTGTCTCTGCTTTGAAAAAATGTGCCATATTTTTATTGACCAGCGAGGAGCTGGAGGAGGGGAAATATAGGGTGTTGGATTATCTGGCACTGCTTGTAATATGTAATCATTATGGAAAATCAGATATAATGATGAAATGGAGACAGCCACTAATTTGCACCATGCAACGACATCCATTATCTTGTTATTCGATTTCAATGCAAACAAGGACAATTAATGTGAACATCGGCACCCAATCTGACACAGCCACCAAGCAGCATATAAAGTAGTTATCCTCATCAAATATAACATGTTCTGCTGCAGGTAAACGTCAGATATGTTTTGTTGCAACTGAATTATTTTAATTCCGACGGTACATAAGATCTATTCTATACAGTATTTAAATGTTAATTCAACAATTTTATTATATGCATAAATATATCCCAAATAAGACATATACACTATATATATATATATTTTTATATATATATATATATATATATATATCTTATTTGGGATATATTTATGCATATAATTCAATAGTTTTTATATATATAAATGTATTTTCTTTATTCAGGAATACATTTAGATCCACATTGTAAAAGTATACTTAAGAATGAGTATCCTTATCCATACGAATCATCAAATAATCTAATTTGTATTAGCTTTGGGTTGTGCAGATAAAATGACACCCACAGATGTGCAGAGATCTACAGAGTTAAAATCTGTCTCTTGAGTCATTTATAAAATGTGTTTCTTCATGTCTGTAGCACTTTGCACCGACCCTGTTGTGCTTGTTGTGAGGTGGTGATATGGAGCAATAGCAGGGGGTGTTGATAAGGTTTTTTTTTTTTTTTTTTTTTGAAGTACAGATGTTCATGAAATGTATAAATATTACAATATCTCGCCCTAATTTCTCTTCCGTTTTTTGTGCCTCAGGCGCAACTTCCTACGAAACTTCCAACATCTAAACAGTGATATTGTTATAAATGTCATTTATTTGAAAAGCGCCAACATATTCCGCAGCGCGGTACAATGTGGGGGAGGGAGGGTACAGAGTTATGTATATTACGTAAACAAGGACAAACAGGAGCAAACAGATACAGGAGGTAATGAGGTCCCTGGCCGTGAGCGCGGCGCTTACAATATGTATGGAGTAGGTGGCGAAGTTGAAACAAGAGGTAAAGTGGCTGCTCATTGTGCGGCAGAGTCTGCCTCAATGGAGTTTGGTCCAGCCCCACAGCGGGTCCCAATTGGGTTACAGTGTTTGTTAGGTGGATGCCACTTTTAATGTACACGCTACAGGACAGGATAGTATTAAGATTGCAAGCTCTGTGGGACAGGTATTTCCTTTTCCATATGCATATTCATGCTCCTCACCCGATGAAAGGTCCATGTGGGACTGAAACGTTGTCTTTCTGCTGTTCTTGGCTGTCACATTAAATGGAGAACGTCGTTATGAACTTGTGAGTGGGGCTCTACTTTGTAGCTCTGTCTTAGAGACCTTCACTTTGAGGAAATTGTTTGTGTATATAGTTCACTTTATTTATATTAGTTTTAATGAATCCACTGAATTCACTGAGGGGGCTGGTTACATTAAAGCAGCAATTTTCGTTAAAAAAAAATGTGTTTTATTAACCTGAACCCGGGGGGCCTTTTGGAGCGGATCTGTGGTTCCCTGACGTCTGACGAGATGTTATGTACTCCAGCAAGAACATCTGCCCTGTGGGCATAAAATTACAGTGGGATCAGCCTTTCCTCCAGTGGCCAATATAAATCTGTGACATCATGGCGAGCCGACATCCCCGCTTAGTATTGGTGACACTCACGTTCATATCTGTAGTCTGTTTTTGTAGCTTTCTCAAAGAAACGACAAAACATGTACTATTTTCGCCGGGACAGGAGGTTCCCAGAGGTCAAGGGATCTCATATCAGCTCTGTAGGACTCAGGAGGTTCCCGGGGGTCAGGGGGTGACAGATCAGCTCTTTGGGGATCCAGGAGGTTAGGCAATCACAGATCAGCTCTGTGAGACCTAGGAGGTTAGGGGATCACAGAGCAGCTCTGTGGGACCCAGGAGGTTCCGGGAGGTCAGGGGATCACAGATCAGCTATATGGCACCCCAGAGGTTAGGGGATCACAGATCAGCTCTGTGGGACCTGCGGGCACAGGGCAAGATAGAAAAAATAATAGTTTGGGTGGGGGGGGGAGGATTTCTGCTTTAATGAAGTCTGTTTGGTATATAGCACAGGGACTATGTGTAAAGGCAAACAATGGATATTTTTGCTGTAAAATGTTTGCCTAGCGAGGCATGTTAGACATGCACATGTAAGTGTCAATGTCTGAACATCATTTTCCCATTTGTGCCCCATGTGTCAGCTTGACATGTGAGAGAATGTTTATATGATGTGATGGCTGATGCATATATTCTAATGAGATGTATATATTTCTGCATTTCTAAATTGGCCTAAAACCCACTGATTTAACAATCTGCCGGGAATGTGACACGCGGCTCAATATTACTTTTACACCCAGAAAGTGCCAGCATTTGCAGAACGTAGGGACCTTCCTTCTCGTACTATGCTCACGTGAGTACGTAACAGCAGAGAGATGATAAAACACTCGGGAAAGCCCATCCTAGCATCCAGGAGCAGCGATCTGCACGCAGAACTTTTCCAGTATCTTACGTGGAACAGGGGGGGGCGTTCCGAAAACAAAATGTATTTTCCTTCTTTCATTTTTTTATGATTATCCAATCTCACAACTTTAGAGCAAACATTTCCACCACCGGAGCAGCACAGGGATCCGTCTGACAGTCTAATTGGGAAAAATAAATGGTGCGTTCATGGCCAGGATATCCTTAGGAAACTGAATGACAACACAATATAAATTGCATGGGGTGAGAGATGGGGGTAGTGTTGTATATCTAGAGCTTAGCTGTTGGACTTATTCCACATTTGACAATGTATGCCCTATTGCAGGGGTGCCCAACTCCAGTCCTCAAAGGCCACCAACAGGTCACGTTTTCAGGAAATCTCTGCTTCAGCACAGGTGGCTCAGTCGAAAACTGTCTACAAATTATAACAGCCAGCAACATGTATATTGCTATCAAATTCACCCTGGGTCAAAACTAGTGCAAAATACATGGGCAGATTGGCCAAAGGGAGAATTACAATAAGAAATTTTTGGTCAATTTGGGGTTGTCTTTTTTTTTTTGCATCTGGGAAACTCAGTTGAACCCGTTAATGTCGCAGGTTTTTACCGTATACGCCCAATTCTTCTGCTTGTTAGGAACGGTCTACTTTCCTCAATCCATATCCTTTTCATATTGCAATGGTGTACCGTGAATAGCATGGGGGGGGACTCCAATTATTTTCAGGATTGAAATATAAAACAGGTGTACTCATTGTTACAATTATCATGTAACATTTAACATGCACACAACATGGGTCTTTTTTATTTTTATGTCTGCTTACAATTTTCCCACTCAGGTTTTTCTTTCCTGGCAAGATCAAAGCTGGCTTTAATTTGATCTTAAATTAAAATGAAAGGGTACTACCCCCTGCCCCCTCTCCCCCCCCCCCACTTTAAATAGAATAAAAAGTGGTTGTGTAGAATTGACACATTTAGTTTTCTTGTAGGGATTGCAGCTGGAAACGCAGATTCGTGTCATCACCTCTACATCTGAGAAGTGTGTTTGCGAGTGTCTTGCACCATAATGATGATTGTGTTTCAGCATTTCATCATCTTTGCACAGTAAAGAGAACTTATCGGCTGATACGTTTCATTGAACCAACATTTTGAGGCCTTTTGGGTCTGTTCTTGATGGTTTCCATTCTCTATGCCATTGGTGGGCCCCATGCCACCCTTGGGGGGCTGCAGCTGTGTTCCCCAAACCTGTGACCGCCCCCGGTGCAGAGGGAGTGAGGATGTTGCCGGAGTGGATCGTAGCTTCTCCCCGCAGCTGATTAATGACAATGTGCTGATAAATACTGGCCCTGAAGTGGGGCAGGACGGTGTTCCCCAGCGTGCCGGCATCATGCAGCTCACTGGAGGGGTGGGGAGCAGCTCCTACCCTTGGCTGCAACATTCCTTCTGTTGGTGCACCGTGTGTGTATGTATGTATAAGTGTAGGGCACCACTTTGAGTATCTCCTGCTGCGTACCACTGCTCTATGCAGATATTTCTGTTGATTTGCAGTATGCAGACATACTCAGCATGGCTATGCATTGCAGTCAATTCATTTTTAAGGGCTAGAATGACATTGAATTGGTGAATAATGCGCAAATTGGTACAATGTTACGTGAGCTGAAACCAATTAAAATTGTGAAGGGGTTAAATAAAATTCAGAGGTGGACAATCAAAAAAATATTTAGGGTTAAAATCATGCAAACGGGGCACACACATCCGTACTGACTATACTAACCTGCTCATCCCATTCAGCTCGGCAGCAAAGACCTTAAAGTAGCTTAACCTTTAAAAAGAGATATATAATCCCCCTCCCCCGCATCCCCTACATGGCACGCAGGGGATCTCCTGAAGTGAAATACATTCATTTCAGCCCCGGGGAACCTGTGCTCTCCGAGATACTTGCCTCTAAAGGGGTTGCCAGGATCTCAAATCTGTTTATAGGTCCCACGTCCCGCTGAAGAATAAGACGACGCAAAGGATGGCATCGAGGCTTCCTACTGGCCGTACGGACCTTTTAATAGACATTTTCTGTGCCCAGTCGGAGCTGCCACTCGCGGCCCCTTTACAGGCAAGTATCTCAGAAAGCAGGGGGTTCCCAGAGCTGAAACCAACAGAGTCTGCAATGTTTCTTTCACTGTCATAGGAGCAGCCTCTCCCATGCAAGCAAGTGTCTGTGTGCCTGTGTGCACTATCACCCATAAAGTCAATGGATATGGATTGGTTTTGTAGACTGACCGTCTGACATTACTGACCTCTTGCGCTGGCTCACATACACGTACATGGAATGACCTCTGCTCAAACCACCGTTTAGAGAGATTCTTTCCAGGAAAGAAAGGGGCGTAGGTTTAAAAGGAAATCATGTGATTAATCCAGGGAGCATCTGTGCGGTACCCAGAGAACGCTGCTCCATCATTCACCGTCAGATACTATTAATTCACTGAAAGACATCATTATATATTGCACATGTATGTCCTTTACACTACAACAGCTCGATATAAAGACGCAAAATCACCCAAAAAGCTTTAGAGAGAAAAAAGAAAAAAAAAGCATAGAAAGTGAAATATTCTGTAAATCAGGTTGTGGGAGAATTTAGAGATTCCATATATACAGATTTTTTCATTTATTAGAAACGATGCTGGCCATCCATTTCTGACAGATTATTTATTGTAGTTTACATATACATTTCTTTTTCTTGGCAACATGTATCCCTACAAAAACACCAGTGTTGTAAACAGTCCTTTTTTTAACTTTAATTTCATCTGGTTGTCTGCACGTAAAGGAAAAAAACATTCGAGATGTGCGAAACTGTGAAATGCATTACCGAAATGTTACGGGTTTACCCCCCCAATTCAATTCCCTGCGAAGCGTTAGCATCAAAGGGCTAATAAAGGCCGTGAGAGAAACGCAGTGCGTGCGCCATCTTTATAGTGTCAGCATTCTAGCGATTTGAAGAGATTTTTTTTTAACTAATTAGCGTATTAAATGAAATGGCCCGGATGAGTTCATGCTCTGAAAGGGGCAGGGCTAACAAAATGACCAATTTCGTCTGGTTCACGACCTCGTGTGAAAGGTTCGCACATCTCCACAAAAGACGTGATGACGCCAGTATCTGCTGAGTGTCCGTGTGAAGGTGCAATCCTTTTAACAACTTCGGGCCCCGACTTGGAAGGGACAGATTGCTCCTCTCACAGAACAGTAGGCTCCTTAGGCAGTGAGTGGGTAACATTATATAAGGCGTGAAACCTGGTGAAACATCTTGGGCAGCGCTGACATTTTATTTTAGTAAAAAGAAGACTGTTCCTTGTGGCTCGCCTTTTGCCACAAGGAACAAATTAAAAGAATGAAGTATGAAAGGACAGAAGGACATAAAACAGTATCCAAACATTTAATCTTACTCTGGACATAAAACAGTATCCAAACATTTAATCTTACTCTGTGATACTCCGTCTGCTGTATGAGATGCAGAAACTCCCCCACAAGCCAAAAGTGCAACTCCATTTATCAAGTTTAAAAATGGATTAGCCATTGCAGGCAGATGATCCTTGTTTAGCAAACATGGGGCTTGAGTTATTTAAACTGTCACCAGGGAACGATGTTACTGGTTTCCGAACGCCAGCCTAGGACACCCATCACGTGCCCTTCTACAAATTTAATTTGGGACGTTTTGTGCAGTTTTCCATTTTCACAAAATGTTTGTGGAATCTCCCAGAGCTCAGAACTTTGTCAATGTTGATACTTTTCAGCAGATTTCAGCGAAAATGTCCGTTTATAAAGGACCATGTGACCTTAGATATTGACGTTTAATGTTTGGCGAATGTTGGTTTTATTTTTATTTACATTTTTTTTTCCCAAACGGACAATTTCACCTGATTTACGAACTTCAGAGAAAAATGTGCACATCTATAATGTGCATTGGTGCTAGATAATAAACCCAGTGCAGTTGCAGGACCGCCTCTGTGGGGTTGGTTATTGTAGAGAGAGCTTCAAGAGGGTTATATATCAAAAGCCCGTGTTCTGTAAGCTACAATATCGCTGATCCGGTGCTGTCAAACAAGAAACCCTGTTGATTCTGGCGCTGTCGCAGTTTGAAGAAAATGGGCCAAAGTCTCAACTGGGGCAAAAAGTGGTTCATAAAATAGCACCGGATTGTTAAGAGAAAAATGCCAATTTCTAAGTGCTTAGGTTTGATTTTCTCCAGTTTTGCAGGCAGGAGTCTTTTATACATACAGAAGTAACGCCCAGGGCTGGAGGAGAGTTCCGCTTCATTAGATCACCACTGGTTGGACCTTGGTCTTCTCCAACACAGCGAACACAACTCCACAGCATATTGAATAAGGGGCACAACCTTCAAAATACTATGGCATTCACTACCGCTTTACTTACAAACCAAAGCGTCCCGTCTTTTTATTGTCAGCAGCGGCGCCGCCCCATGGCACTTACATTTGTCGGCCGCCTGCTTCCTGCAGCCCTCTATCTCCTTGGGAACACCCCCCCCCCCGCGTCAAATGACGCAGCGGACGTCATCTACGTGACAGCGCACGGTCTCGCGTTGCCACGGTAACGGGACGTCATGACGTCATTTCACGGTGCAACATCACGTTACCAATACACCGTGTGACATCACGTTGGGACGTCCGCAGCTTCATTTGACGCCGGGGGTTCCCAAGGAGATAGAGGGCAGCAGCAAGGAGGCGGTTGCGACATGTAGGTAGGTGCCATGGGGCAGCAGATCTTCAAATCCGCGGCTGGGGATAGCCTGAAAACCTGGTTCTTGAGGATTGGAGTCGAGCATGTCTGGATTAAATTATAGTGTACAGAGCTTTGCAGACCTCATGAGTCGTATAGTACAAGTGAAAAAGAAGCCTATGAGGTTTGGGAAGCTCTGGAAACGATGATATAATCTCTGCAGATCTGTAATGTTGTTCCACTAAAAGGTATCACAATTTATTACAAATCTACTTTTCTCCAGGACCAATAATATAGGAAAAGAAATGAAATTCACCCAATATGTAAGGGGACTAAAAATAACTCCCTCCCCCCTACTTGTCTGAAATGGAAAACTGAAATCAAGCAGAGGATTTAACAATAGAGAATATTATGACGGTGAAAAAGGAAGTTTAAAAAAAAAAAATCTATATTTTTTACGTGGGATTGAAGTTTAAAGAGTGAATTATTATTGTGCACCAAAGTAAAACCCGGGCAGGGCGAATCTGTTTGGAAAATCTGCAGTGATGGTCCCTGAGTGATATGTCTGCCTAGAAATAATTGGATTTTCAATGCTGTTTTTCCATTGTGATGCTATCGTTGGTTAGACTGGTACACTCCTAAGAATACAGTTTCATATATCTATTAATATTTTAACATGCTTTTAAGACAATTTTGCCCTTTCTAGCTCTGGTCTCCAAGCGGACATTTATTACGGTTAATGATAGACGTTACACTTAGTATATCCTTACAGAATGCAGATTTCTTTTATTCCTGTCCTTCCTAAACATCTATTATTAACAAAAAAAGAATTTCATGTTAATTGTTAATTCATGCGTTTCATGGATCTATTACTAGTTGTGTTTTCATTCCAACTCATGGAACCTGGAGCTCTTTCCTGCTTTTGTTGACCGCTCATCATCAAAAGAAATCATTTGAGTGTGTAATAACATAATGTATGTATTGTATGTGTATGTATGTCTGTATGTGTATATATATATGTGTGTGTATATATAATATATATGTATATATATGTGTGTATGTGTATATACACACACACACACACACACACACAATACGTATATAGTATAGACTTATTTATGGTGCGTTCACTCTTGCAAATATACACTATAGTAGAGCAAGAAAGATGCAAAACCCCATTACTCTACAACCCTGGTGTAGAGAAAAGGGGGCCTGGTGTTTAAGGTGTTGGTCTTTGAAGTAGGAGAATTTGCTTTGAGACCTTCAAATCACTTTGTTTAACGTACTTAAATGTTAGTTAAATTGCGCCTGCATTCTTAATGCGCTAATTACCTATCTCTGTTTACTGCATATAAAAATCCCTGTTACCATTTGATGAATACAACGGGCTTTTATTAGTGCAACATATGAAGGTTTGGTGTGCAGGTAAAGCACTTCTAATTTTCTATATTATGGCTAAGGCCTGGAGGGAGGGGGGGGGGACATTATAAGGATATGGAGGGCAGGGTTGGGGTACATTATAAGGACATGGAGGGAAGGGGGGGGGCGTTATAAGGACATGGAGGGAGGGGGGGGCGTTATAAGGACATGGAGGGAGGGGGGGGGGCGTTATAAGGACATGGAGGGAGGGGGACGGGACGTTATAAGGACACAGCACTGATATTAAATGCCGATTGTGTCAGGAACTCGCTGGGGCTCAGCCCGGCACATTTTCTTACAGATCAATAAGGAACATCAGACAGGAATTCAGCCATGACTAGGAATGGGGCTGAAATACCGCCCAAGACGGGCTCTGTGGCTATTTCCTGAATCCTTTCCTTATTTAAAATGGAATAATTTATTGCAGTGCAGATATCATTTCATGTTGCTTTGCTAAATATCCCGGCGCATTTTCTCTGTACAAGAACATCCGGCTAATACCCCAAAGGTGTTTACTAAACTCTGTTATAAGAACGCTCCCCCGTGTCCTTGTGGATTCAGTTTCCTTGTGTTTGAGTCACAGTTCTGTTACTACCAGTGGGTGTCACTAATGAAGCTTATAGGAAGGACAGAGCGGCTCAAACCAAACTCAACCATCGTTTATACGTGGGAATAAAAGGAGGATATTGTTCGATTTCAGACATGGCTCGGTGTCCACTGGAAGTACAGCAACAAGTGACCAGAAGTGCTTTAGAAAGGTTGTGACATGCATTTGTCATTGATTTAACTGAACATGCATGCTTTACTTCTCCAGTGGTGTACCTTTCTTGTTAACTGTTCATATCATGATGCAATGAACATGTTGATACAGTTAACCCCTTCACTATAGAGGGCATTGCAATATATATCTTATCAGAAAGTTGTATTTCTGCATAGAACTGCAGTGTGTATCACCATCTCCCAGCTGAACAAGCGGGGCAACAATTAGCACCAAATTTATCAAAGAAAAACCCCTCCTGTGCTTTCAATGGGACTTTTTTCCTTGATAAAACTTGTACGCGGGGGACTTTAATACAAAACCTTATATGTTCTTTTGGAGCTAAAATAAATTATACTGTAATGTTTATAGCCTGCTGCCATCACAGAGCAGGCGGGGGGACGACCCAGACCTGGCCCTGGGGGTGACTCAGTTCTGGCGCTGGGGGTGACCAAGACCTGGCGCTGGGGGTGACCAAGACCTGGCGCTGTGGGTGACCCAGACCTGGCGCTGTGGGTGACTTAGTTCTGGCGCTGGGGGTTACCCAGACCTGGTGCTGGGGGTGACTCAGTCCTGACGCTGGGGGTGACGCATTACTGATGCTGGGGGTGACTCAGTCCTGGCGCTGGGGGTAACATTGACCTGGCCCTGGGGGTGACTCAGTTCTGGCGCTAGGGGTGACCCAGACCTGGTGCTGGGGGTGACCCAGACCTGGCGCTGTGGGTGACTCAGTTCTGGCGCTGGGGGTTTCACTGGGATTCCCCAGTACTGAGGACATTGCAGATACCATTAGCACTGAAGGAATGTAGCCCCTTTCTGCTCTCTGGCACTAAGTAACAATCTCTTCTTGTGGTATATTTGAAGCTATCCTCTTTACTGGGAGGAAGAAGACACAGTTTTCCTTCCTTTGGTTTTCTATTGTAGTAAAGCCCCTACAGAATGCTTTATAATTGGTCTGATTGCAGCGGATTTTTTCCCCTCATTACCCGTCTCACCAAAGCCTAGTTTCTGTTAAATCCACATTTTAGAGCGTATTGCTGCTAATTAATAGGCTCACACACTTTTCTCCAAATAGAAAGGAATATTCGCTCTCATTTAATGCTGAATAAAGCGTTGGGAGACTCTTTAAATCCTTTGTGTAGTAACAGCCTGATCCCACCTAAGTAGAAGAGAATATGAAGCGTGCATGCCTTAGTGAGACCGCGTGTGTTACAGCATGCACGTTAATACTGTAGAGTACTTCATGTTTCTAATAGATACCCGAATGGTTTTTGTTTAATGCTGAGAAATATTGCGCGTGCCTTTTTAACCTACGCTAATCAGAGAATCTGACTGCTCAATTAACTATATCCACATCACCCAATCCCCACACTCTGTTATAAAAGGCATGTTTCATTTGATAATGTAACCATTTTATAAGCTTTTTGTTCTGCAGTGATTCTAAACACGGCTCGCGTCACCAGCGCCTTTGTACTAAACGTCGCAAAGTTGGTGCAGGTTCAAGTTAAAGCTGCAGTCCAAGCAATATCCTACATGTGTTTATTTATTTTTTAATAAATCAGTTCTGTATTATGAGAAAACATTTGTAGCATTTTTTTAATGACTTTTTTTTAATGTATTATAATGTAACAAGCATTTTTGGTTCCTATAGTAACCATTTACAAAGTCACATCCCCCTCATCTTCTGAAACAGGCTCTGGCACACCCCTTTTTGAGCCCTGCCCTCTTTAGCAGTGCACCAATTGTATCTAGTGATTGTCTGGTCCCATGATCTTCCCCACAGCACTTTGCATCTTTGGTCCTCTTCTGCTGCACTGACGGCCATTTAGTGAACCCCCGAGCCGACTTAGCTAATTACTTATCATTGTGTAGATTGTATTGATGCACATATTGGGGGGTGGGGGGGGGGCAGGACGGCAGCTTGGAGGACTGCTTCTTTAAATTATGTATTATCCTCATTTCTCCAGCTGCTTCAAATCGAAATATTTTCCGTGTGTTTTAGTGCTCAGAGAAGGACCGCGCTGCCGTATCGATGGAAATGTACGTACTGAGAAGGAATATTCTGTGCACCGCAAAATCAATTAAGTCAAAATCATTCTCCAAATTGCTAACTTGAGTAAACTCTAAAAAGTCTGATAATACTAGCGATCTAGCAGATCGTATAGTATTTGACACTGCACAGGTTTTATTATATAGCTGTATCAAAATTTATTATTTTCACAGTATGACCACTCCCTAATTCACGGGGTGCACAATATTTCCCTGCTACGCCCCTCTGCTCGCGCCCCCCTTCTCCCTTACCTTCTCTCCAGCGTCTAATACTAATAAATACACCAATTCTGTTTTCATTAAAATTGTATCAATCAGGTAATCAACATGACGCAATGCGTCAAAAGGAATTTAAAAACAACAAATGATGCCTCATGTATGAAGCCTTCACGCAGGTGACGCACTTTTCCCGAAGATTTGTGCTTTTTGCCCTGACGTACGGTACGAAAATAAAGGATCTTGGTACATTGGCTTACAGACCCTGCCCACTTTGTCGTCTCAAAACTGCTACTCTGGAAGTCGAGTAGATAACCCCTTCTCTGCCAGCAGGGAGGGATCTGTATTACAAGCCGAGGGATCGTCTTCCATAAGGAGGCAAATCTCACCGAATGCGCAGAACGCCTCGAGTGGAATAGGTCAAGTCAGACTGCCACTCAACAACATCTGTTCCTATGTGACATCATTTAAACGTATCAGACGTGGGCTGTCACTTTCTGTCAATTGTAGGTGGAATTTAGAATTTATCATACCAAGAGATCACCGTGTTGCAGGTTCTTGGAGGGCGAATTAATATTCTGTTTTGAGGCAGAACGCGTTACTTTGGGATCTATCAGCACGAGATCTAGAGATATAAGTGTAATATAATAAATAAAATGAAGTGTCTGTTGTTACTGATTGAGGTATTATGAGGGGGGGGGGGGCGTTAGGTAGGTCGTTGCAGTTTAGAATGTATGTTAACATTAACACCGTCAGTGCTGAAGGGTCCCGCAGTGCTCTGCTAGCCTCCCAGCACTGAAACGGTTATCAAAGTCTCCCACATGCAATCAGGACATTATTATCTTTTATTTGTATGGTGCCAATGTTGGAGGGAGAACAGTAACCGAGGACATATATGTGAAGACAAACTGAAGCAATAGGGACGAAATCTCTGCCCCAAGGAGCTTACAATCTAGACGTGATTTTACTGAAAACAATGGATTTTCCCCGTCTTTGCTGAATCTGATGCTGTGTTGATAGCTGATCCCTATTGTTTGACGACCCCTGGCAGAGACTGACAGCTCCTGGGTATAATTTTCCCAGCCCTATTGCTAGCAGCAGCTCGAAAAGATAAGGATCAGTAATCCGAACTAGAAGAGAGTGCTCAATGTTAGAGGTTAAACCGCGATGTTCCTTATTACTAATCGGACTTTCGACGCCTCACTTTTGCATAATCAGACCTCCGTACGGAAACAGTCAATTATTAAAAGCCGCCCCAGCGCGGCTTCCTCTCTGGGGGGTTCCACTTACAAATTGCTGGCAGCTCCCCTGTTCCTAATAAGATCAATGGTCTCTGAACAAACCATGCCTTCTACTCTGCCCCCTTTCCAGAGCTGTACTGGTTTAAGGTCAAGCTATTTTTGAATGTACAGTATACTGATTTAATGAGAAATTAACCAGGCGTAGAACTGATCACTTGTATAATCTATGCTGGCCAAGAATCTCCTGAATATCTAAATGGGACTGAAGGGAGTCATATTGCAGCGATTTTGGCTTTGAATTCCTTTGAAAGGTGTTGGTTACACAATCAGACGTGAACTCCGACTGATTTGCGGTCTGTGTCACTGATGTATTAGCATCAGTAGTATCATGGACTTCAACAGTGTTGATACGGTTACATTAAAAGGTCCTTTTTGGTCCAAAACCCGAATCACTGTACAATCCATTTGTTCTCTTATTATTGCGATTCTTGCCCCATGCTCTGTGTTTTCTTACAATTGTCTGCATAGTTAGAATAAAAAAGGAAATATAAACTTATTTTAAAATGAATGGGAACCTTCAATGCATTGTAACCCATTGCATAGCCATTCAAATGGATTAAACCATCAAAATATTCCAAGGTCCCTGCAGCTGTATTGGAAAATAATATATTGATTCCCTAGAGGGAAAGCTGATATTTCCATTTATCCTGATCATACTTAAGCATCATCATGTTATAAGCCATATTAATTTCTATAACATATAGGTAGTGACTCCCATGCTGGAATAGTAAGTGAATGTTAGGGTCATTTTATGCATCAGGAAATCATTTGTTCAATAGTGATGTAGCCAGGTCCCCTCTGGCTTTCTGGTTCCCCGTTTGCCCTTCCCTTCCCGTCGTTTTTGTGGGGGCGGTTGCGGGTGGCGATGGGCTGGCCGGCGGCTCCGTTGCAGGGCGCCACCATGTTACTGTGCTCACGCATGCGCGGAGGCTCTCCGTAGCACAGGGACTTCCCACAGTCGTGCAAGCGCAGATAGAGCTAGCGGCGGCCATTACAATGTCGCGCATGCGCAATATACATAGCGCACGCGGTGGTAATGAGAGAAGGCTCCAAGAGGGACTACAGCCCAACCACCTGACGCCAGGGAGCCAATCACGCAGTCGGATTCCCTGCAAGAGAATTTGGCGAGCTGAGGCTTGCAAGTTAGTTGGAACTGGGACACAGATAGGGGAGGGTGTATATGTGAAGGGTTCTGTGACCCTCTGCACTAGGCCAGAGACCCTAAAGGGGTGGGTATCTTTTGGGGACACTCAGTGGGTGAAGTGACCAAGGGACTCCTCTGGTACAGTGGATACCGTGTGGGGTACACGGTGGTGGGACAAAACCCTGCGTGGCGAGGTGTAGCTGTAACCAGTAGTGTTACTATTTCATCTATGCTGCATATGTTTGTCTGTCACAGTAAAGGTTATTGTTATAATCTGTGGGCTGTTATGATTGGTTCCTGCTCGGGGTTCTCGCCTAATTGGGATCCCGTGCAGGTGGAGGCGCTGCCACTTAGTATATCTGTTACCCAAGGCTCCCAGTGGTGGAGGCTCAGATCTCTGTGAGCCAACAGGAAACGCCATCACTAGTAGAACCTGCACACTAGAGTGAAAGATGCCACAGTGACATAAACAATGTTTTCTTTATTGCTAATTACGAATAGTACACCTTATTTCGTGATAGTTACTATAGTGTAGCATGGCCTGAATTTACTGAGAGAGCTGTGTTGGGAATCGGTTTGCTTCCGAGTTCCCCGGGTAAGCAGATGCAATGAGAAGCCGAATTCTAGACCAGAATGAGCTTCCAAGTAACCAAGAGAAGTTCACTGCGACAACGTGACACTGTCAACAAATTGACAATTCTCATTGTCTCATGTGGTGTTTTCCAGGCACGGCTGCAATTTCTGTACTTGGTCCAAAAGGGTCCTGCTAGGCTCATACTGCAAAGACAGATTTAACTATGGGAAAGCAGGAGATTAAAATGCATCTCCAGCTTTTGTTCAGAGTGCTTGCCAAGAAGGATCATGTTAGTTGTTTGTTACTTTGGTGTTTGTTACTCTCCTCAGGGCAGTGTCTAAGAAAGCTATTAATCAGTCTTTTAAAACTACAGGCTCTCGCAGCAAGCACATGTATTATATAAAGAGCTTGTGCACAGGGAGATTCAGGAGTGCAAAACATAGTTATGGCAGTGACTTGGTCATGCATGGATACTGCATTGTGTTTATGGTGGAAGGGATACAGTACCTTTTTATTATGTTATTCTTTATTACCGGCATTCTACTCTCTTTTGTATGAATGCAGTTTTAATATTAATTCTATTAATATATAACTCTGTACCCAGGACATACTTGAAAACGAGAGGTAACTCTCAATGTATTACTTCCCGGTAAACCATTTTTTTTTATAAATAAATAAATAATTATGAAAACTAAAAAAGTCCCTTTTAATGCTAGTAAAGAGAAAAAAAAAGTAAGCATGTAAAAATGAATTTGAAATCTGTATGCAGTTTGTGTGTGAATTAAATGTTACACATTCGGTTAAAAAAAAAAAAAGAAGATTGTTTACATTTCTTTGAGCACGAAACTTCCCGTTGCCTTGTCTTGGGTGAGCTGACAACATCATGGTTATAAGCAGTGTTCGACAAACCTATACGTTTGCACGCCCTGGGCGAGTGGATTTAACATCGTGGCGAGCTCCTATTGGCCCAAGCAGCACATGTGTGGTACTAGGTGGCGAGTAGATTTTTTTTGTTCGGCGAGTAGATTTTTTGGTGATTTGTCGACCACTGGTTATATGTAACGGGAGTAGGCAGAAGGGTCTTGTGGTACAGGTTAAAAAAAAAATCTGCTTAGAATTTAGTCAATTATTTTAAATGCCGTTTTCAGAAATAAGATAGCTCAGAATCACACAATTTAAACTGCACTTGCAGGGCTGACCATGGCCTGAAAGTAACAGACCTTCCTATAGAAGAACAACACATTAGTAATACTATGGAAATGGGATTTAATGGTTGCACAGTTGCAGCACTTAAAAATGCTGTGAATTTTCTAACATGTTTATGACCTTTAGTGACCTTTAACTGGTAGACTTTGTACAGACAGCACAGGCCAGACTCTCGACCCCCCCCCCCACCCCCCCCCCCCATTTTTATTCCTTTCCAAATGTATAATCTTTATATTTGTATTGTGCCAACAATATATGTGGCACTAAATAAGACAAACATAAAATCAGACAATTGGAAAGGACATCCCTGTCCCACAGAGCTTACGATTAAAGTGGTATACTAGGAGACCGACGGAGACAGGAGGCGAGGGCATAAGTGCAGTAGATGGCAGTGCTTAACCATGATGGTTGGCAAGTGCAACTGTGTGTGTGTCGGGCAGTAGCCATAAGTCCAGGCTATTGAGAGGCGTGTGTTTTCAGAAGGTGTGTTTTTAGGTTTGACTTAAATGTGGGGTGAGCAGGTGTTCACCAAGTGTGACGGAGTTTCACAGTCATGGAGTTAAGTGATGGGAAATGGTTTGAGACGAGAGAGAGCAGTAGAGGTGGAAAGAAGAGTTCTGAGCAGGGGCATAGTGAGAGATCAACGTTGGCATGTGGAGACTCTTAAACGTAAAGGCTGCATCCACGTTGCCGTTGAGCGCGCCTAGCGCGTTGAGTTCAATGAATGTCAATGTGTCCGGCCACGCTCACGCAGGGCCATCTTAACAACATTAGGGGCTCCCGGGCAAAGCAGTGCACGGGGCCCTGCCTACACTGTCGCTCCCAGCCTCCCACGCGCTCACTAGCAGCAGCAGGCACCGGAAGTGCTGCACTGCTAGGCTGCGAGCGGTTGTGACGCAAGCCGGTTTGCCGGGCGGGGGGAGAGCGAGCGGAGCCGGGTTGCGGGCCGGGGGGAGAGCGAGTAGGGTTGCCAGGGGGCTTGTCCAAAAATACTGGACACAATGGTGAAAAGTGCGACGCGCGCGAGAATCGTTGGTGGGGAAGAATGTTATTTATAAATGACCTGACTGTTATGTCATTTGTTCTAAATGTCACTCCAAGTATTCACCAATTTATATTCTATTTCGTAAAAAATCTGGGGAGGAGTCTTGGGAGGGAGCGCCCTTCCGAGGATTGTTTTAGGAAATAGAATATGAAATAGTGCAAATTGAAATTTAGAACAAATGACGTAATGGTCAGATCATTTATAAATAACTGACCTGCAGTCATACTGTACATGGCGAGCAATACTGATCTTACTGCTCCTCCCACAAATTCCAAGATTGTTGCACCCCCTCCTCATCCTCTCTCCCCTTGTCCTCTCACCCCCTTTGTCCTTTCACTCCCCCTTGTCCTCTCACCCCCTACCTTCATTCTCTCACCCCATCCCTTCATCCTCTGTTACCCCCATCCCTTCATCCTCTCACCCCCCATCCCTTCATCCTCTCACCCCCCCCTCCCTGTCATTACCAGTACAGTAGTTTTCAAATTTAGACTTCAAAATCCAGCTTTAAATTGCATATTAAATAATGCCATTGAATAAGTAACCTGCTCTGCCTTCTTGGGGATGATCTGTAAGTAAGAATGGTGCAAAGATTGCAATGCTGCTGTGATGAGAGCTGAGTTATGGAGCCTTTCTGAGAATTTACAATGCTAGTTATTTTTAATAGATCTTAAAAATGGGAAGACTGTTAGTATAGTAAAAGAAAAGTAAGGGTGAGCGAGCAATTAAACAAAGTTGCCAGTACTGTATGTACTGTCACCACACACACACACACAGTCATATATACACACACACACACACACACACACACACACACACACACTGAGACATTCACTCATTCACACACTCAAACACACACACTGAGGCACAAACATATACAGGCAGGACACAGGACACAGACAGAAAGACAGACACACTGAGACACACACAGATATACACCCACACATACACACAGATAGACACACACATATACAGACAGGACACAGATATACACACACTGAGACACAAACGCACACAGGCAGGACACTGAGACACAGATATACACACACACACACACACACACACACACACACACACACACACACACACACACACACGATACAGATAGACAGACACACACTGAGACACACACATACACAGACAGGACACAGATAGACAGACACACACACAGGCAGGACACTGAGACACAGATACACACACACACACACACATTGAGACACCCACATATACTCACACACATACAGACAGGACACAGATAGACAGACACACACTGAGACACACACAAATAGACAGACACACTGAGACAGACACAGCCTCACCTCTCTGCTGCATGCTTTTCCTCCGCTCTTTGGCCCCACCCCCCAGGCTCCTGCCACCTCCCGGTTGGCTGAATTACACTGCAGCAACCAACCAGAAGCTGCCCAGCCCCCTAGCAGCAGTAGCCCTGCTCTATCCGGTATTATCTCTCATATACCGGACACCTGGCAACCCGAAGTAAGAGCAGCCGGGGTGCTGGGGGGGGGGGGGGGAAAGCTTTAAGCATTGGTGGGCAAGCGTGGGCCAGGCACGTGGGGCCCCCCCTTTGCTGTGGGGCCCCCGGGCAACTGCCCATCGGGCCCATACGTTAAGGCCTGGGGGGAAAGTGGCCTTACACAGCGCGCCGTCCGTGGGCGTGTCGGGGGCGGGCCAGTGAGATAATGAGGGCGAATCGCTCACGTGACCGGCCCTGCGCTCCGCTGAGCGGCAAATGTCAAAACTCTGTCAGACACACGCTTCCCCAAGCGTGCGGACGCGTGCGCGAGCCCCTGCTAAAGCCGCTCTCATTGCGGCTGCAGGGGCTCAGTGCCGAGCAGCAGCACGGGTCAGTGCATAAGCGCTGACCATGCCCGAGTCCTAAGACGGCCCTGCGCTCACGCGGCGCGTGCTCGTGCCCTTATGCTCGCAGGCACTAGACGAGACAGATGAAATTGATTTCCAGGCGCGCTGGAGGGTCACATGATCTTCAGTAACCAATCAGCGCCAGTCACTGCTCAGCCACGCCCCCCCCCCCCCCCCTGCTCGCGCTTGAAAAAAAATATGCAGGCCAGCTGAGCGCTCATGCTTGGAGACTTGGTGACGTCACCGCTCTCAAGCGTGAGCGCGGTCAGCGCCAGGGGGGACGCAGCCTAAGAAGGAGAACTTTGTAGGTGATCCAGAACTTGATGGGAAGTCAGGAGAAGGATTTATGGAAGAGATGAACAGAGGCTGTTTTGGGAGAAACTGAAACTGTTCCAGCTGCAAAATTTGGGATAGGAATGGAGAAAGTTGGGAGGCAGGAAGGGAAGGCATGTTAGTAATAGATTATAATAATCCAGACGGCAGAGGATAAAGGCAGGCATTTGAGTTTCAGCTGAAGAATAGCACGTCTTGGAAATGTTATGGAGGAAGACCATGGATGAGAATGCAGTAGGCAAGGGAGGCATCAAATGTCACACTTGGGCAGTATGTTTTGGTGACAGGTTAGGTGGATTTGTTTTTGCTTTGATGGAAAATGCTGATATTGGGCCAGGTTTAGGAGGACATACGATGAGCTCCATTTTATACATACCATAATTCCCAGTACAGTCCCCACCTTGGTCCTATCTATCCATGCTTGTCTTTACCTACAATGTATGTACAACTGTGTCAACGTGCTGTCACAGGCACCGTAACCTCTTGTCCTTGAACTATGAAAGCATCTGAAATGGACGCACTACTACATTACTACAAAGGGCTTTATCTGTAGTTAAAACGTATCATCTTTAATACTTTTTTCCCCTCATCATTAACGGTTTGAAAGAATTATACAAGAATCACAAACTAAACCACAGAACTTGGACACTACAATAGTACAATACAGTACTATGCACTTTTTTCTATCGGCTCTGATCAATGCTTCAGCGATTTCATCCCAATGAACCCTTGTATTCTTTACCCTCCAGGTTCAAGCCCCCTTACTGCATTAAAACGACAATCCATGTTTAAGGTGTATTGTTACATTGGTAGCTCTTTAGAGCATGACTCGTCCCTGAAGAGATGCTATATCTTTAAGGAAATGGACCCCGTATCCTTTTTTCCAAAGTATTAAAAGACTTTAAAGCGACAGCAGAGCAGTAAACCCCTGTCATATTCGTATTCTCTCTTCATTATCTTGTCCAGTATCTATCCCTGCTGAGCAAATCTGGTTGTGTGTTTCTCCAAAGTGGTCATAAGAAGAAATTTATTTACTTCTCGTAGCACTGGAGGGGCATTACTAGGTTTCAAGGCTCTCCGAAGTAATAAAGATTTTGCAGTGTGAGCAGAAGGAGCTGAGATTCAGAACTTCTTCCCCCCTCTGAGGTCGTTTGGCCAGCCTAAAGGGGGAACACTTCTCATTCTCTGACAGGGTTTATTTCCCTTTCATTTTCCAATTAGCAGAAAAAGGTCATGCTAATGTTGGTGCTGCACAGAGCGAGGGGAGAGGGGTATGCAGATAGAGCAGGGGTGGGTAATTCCCGTCTTCAAGGGCCACCATCAGGTCAGGTTTTCAGGATATCCCTGCTTCAGCACAGGTGGCTCAATCAGTGGCTCAGTCAAAGATTGAGCAACCTGTGCTGACGCAAGGACTGATTGAGCCACCTGTGCTGAAGCAGGGATATCCTGATAACCTGGCCTGTTGGTGGCCCTTGAGGACTGGAGTTGCCCACCGCTGAGTTAGAAGCACCCTTCAAATGACAATGGGAAATAATGACGGCGATGCTGAGCTATTATTACATGGCTTTACACGTATGTACACGTGTCTCTTTACACGTATGTAAGAGCGTCCATACCTCTCAGCATTGCATATTTAACCCTTTACCGCAGCATGGCCCGGGAAGGTATTAGCAGAAGCGACGGTGTTACATTAAGCAAGCTTTTCTTTCTACGGAAACGTATCCAAGATTGGATTTTATGTGTGTGCGCGTGTGAGCCCGCACGTTCGTTGGCATGAGCGGAACATACAAGGGTGGAACATTAACAACGAAATCTTCCCTCTGACCTCTAGTGCTGTTCCCAGAAGATCTTGATCTCGAAGGGCTGGTAAAGCGTCTTAGTGAGAGTATGTCACATCACAAATAACTACATTAACTTTCTCCTGAGAGCCTGGCTGTACCTCCTTGCTAATCTCGGTCATTGTCATTTAGATTTCATTTGTATGGATTCCCAACGGTGTATATACATTTGTTGTTACGTTTTGAGGTTACAATGTAAAAAGAATTCAGCCCGTCTGAATTTCACCGCAATCCAGACGTCAGTGTAAAGTCACCCAGCCGTCCCCTATTTGATGTGACTATATTCCTTTTGCGTTTTGAAGATGGCCACCCACTCAGAAGTATTAGTCACGCTATACTGTAATATTTATCATTCGGTTTGGATATGGATTTTTTAACCTACAGTAAATGTATACACAGTGTATATCTTTATATAGTGCTTACAGTGTACTCCGCACTTTGCAAAAGAGAAAAAAATGTACAGGGAATTATAATACAACAAGTGCTACAAAGTCAGACAATAGGAAAGGAAAACCATGCATCGGAGAGCTTACAATCTAAGTGGTATGATGGGATACTTACAGAGACAGCAGGTGAGGGAATAAGTGGAGTAGATGGCGTGCTTGGGACAGTAGCCATGAGTCCAGGCTAATGAAATGCTTAAATGCTTAATTTAAGAGGGGAGTTCTACTGCTTGTCTTGCAGGTAGGGAGGGAAGGTGCTCGGCGTATAGTGAGTGCGAGGGACTTCCACAGGTGAGGGGCAGTGAGGGAAAAGGGTTTAAGGAGAGAGAGCGATAGAGGCGAATGGTGAAAGGGGTGGAGATGAGACTGTTGTAGGTAGAGCACAAGAGACAAGCAGGGGCATAGCGTAAATGTGAAAAGAGTTTGTTCAAACAATCTATAAAACAAAAGTGAAAATGGTAAATAAAGTATTTTGTTTCCTTGCAATCTTCACTGTTGGACTGCAGATGTTTGGGGCACACGGTTGTTTTGTGAAAGGGAAAAGGGATGGATGTGACATGGTCTCCCCCACAAACGCAGAATATGTGTTACTTACTAAGACCGATGAGCAGTTTGACTGGAAGGTGTGGGTGCGATTCCTTCTATTACCCCCGCTGCTCGCCTCCCCCCCGCATCACCAGGCTTACACTGTGTCTCATTACAGAAAGAAGTCATTCTTTACTGGCATGAAATGGTTATTTTTTTTAAGTGCAACAATTCATTCGTGAAAAACAAGGGCTGTAATAAAATTCAGAAATATACAGTATACAGTATGTCACTATTATTTCTGGTCAAATTCTCTTTTTCTGCTCTAAGTGATACTCTTTAATGTTGCAGTCCCGGATAGCCATTTCTTTTTTTTTTTTTTTTTTTTTACAAATTGTCTTTATATTTGAGATTTTAAATGGCCACCTTTATGAAATGACACCGTCCTTTTCTCCATATGACACGTTTTAAACTGTTGCACTTGTCCAGGTGTTGGTGCTTTCGGGCCATTTGCCTTAAGATCACATTTCAATTTTTATTTTGTGCGTTGAAATTATAGCGCTACAATAATTTTTTCCACTATTGCCGCAGATTGAGACATTTCAGATGAAAAGATATGGGGGGCAAATGAGCCCCATTTAAGGGACATTTCCAAAATTGGCTCAATACCGTGATCCCTCAGTGTTGTATTGTGGGAACACACCTAGCTGCAACTGAACACTCCTGGGGCAATTACAGTAGCACCGATTCTATACATCTACCCTGTGTTGCGACAGCAGCTTGAATGAAGGATTCACTGGAGAGCGAGGAAGAGCGCAGAGATGCGAAACAGTTGCCACGCCAATTTGTCAGCCTGCAAGCGAATCGCCGAGCAGGATGTTAATGTGCTTTGCATTTTGGCTTAATATGCTAATTTGCGAAATTCTCTAAAATGGCTATATCGTCTCGATGCTGAGGATATAAAGAAGGAGCACACCATGTTTCTCTACTGCCTGGCGATATTTCGCAGGGAATCAAGGGGGCAGGATGGGGAATGAATGTGTTGCAAATGTATTTTGGACCGTTCCACACATCTCTAGAAGAGAGGAAAGCTCCATTCCCTGTGCCGCCTTCTCTGTGCTGCCTTCCCTGTGGCTGCTTCCTTATGCTCTTTTCCTTGTGCCACCTTCCCTGTGCCATGTTCCATGTGCTCCCTTGCCTGTGCCGCCTTCCCTGTGCTCCATTCCCTGGACCGTTTCAAACATCTCTAGAAGAGAGGAAAGCTCCCTTCCCTGTGCCACCTTCTCTGTGGCTGCTTCCTTATGCTCTCTTCCTTGTGCCACCTTCCCTGTGCCATGTTCCATGTGCTCCCTGCCCTGTGCCGCCTTCCCTGTGCTCCCTTCTATGTGCCACCTTCCCTGTAACGTGTTCCCTGTGCTCCCTTCCCTGTACCGTTTCAAACATCTCTAGAAGAGAGGAAAGCTCCCTTCCCTGTGCCACCTTCTGTATGCCACCTTCCCTGTGCCATGTTCCATGTGCTCCCTTCCCTGTGCCACCTTCCCTGTGCTCCCTTCTGTGTGCCACCTTCCCTGTGCCATGTTCCATGTGCTCCCTTCCCTGTGCCGCCTTCCCCGTGCCGCGTCTCATGGGCTCCCTTCCATCCACCGCCTTCCATGTGTTTCCCGCTGTCTATCAGCGAGCAGGGAAATGCTTTTTTTTGTTGTTGCATTTTTGCCAGGAAGATAATGAGCAGTACAGTCACCCAGACGAGCATTTGTTTGTAAATGCGAGACCCTCGGAGGATGATTCTGAGGGAGAATGTGCTCTACTTCCCAGGCCTTTTATCTTCTTTCTGTATCCTAATTGAACTGCATTCAAATCTAAACCTGCAGAAAATGTTTTCGTTTAGACGAGAAGAAGAGAAATTCTAATGATCTTCCTGGAGCCCGTTTCATTGAAGGAGCAGAAAGAAAATATCCTTGAATAGTTTCCACTCCATGGATGGCGACATCTAATTATTTAATCACTTAGGGGCGTATTCTGTATGATGGGAAGCAGGGCACCCCATGGTAAACGGATTGTTAAAGCAGCAAACCCCCGGATATTCATTTTGTTTTTAATATTGACCGCTCCGGACGTGGGGAAGGGGAGGTCCGGGGAGTCCTGCGTTGCTTGGCCATGACGCTCCAGGCACACTCCGGTTTTCTGGTAACGATGTATGCATCAGTCTGTCGGGGTCACCAAAAGAAAGCCAGAGCGTAATCTCCCAGTGATGTTGCCAGTCTCTTTGGGTGGCCACAGCCAAGACTGACCCCGGCACACATATTGTTCTACCAAGCAAGTAGTCTTGCCTGTGGTATTTAAAGTGCAATTTACCAGCAACCTGTGGAGGGGCGACAGGAGGGGGGGGGAGGGGGGCGCCTGGAGCTAAGAACGCCCAGTGCGATTTTACCATATTGAATAAAGATGCGTTGCAGGCCTCTCAGGGAGCGAAGGGTTAAAAGGGGCGAAATTCCGAACAACTGGCATCCTAAACAGCATGTAACATTGAAAAGAGAGGGGCAGTAACCGCTCAGGCGATAAGGTAAAAAGCAAGCAAAGGGGGTAATTAACACACAGTGAATTCAACCGCAAAAGCCAAAACACGAGGTGCCGGGCATATAAAAGATGGAGGACGATTCGAAGCCGCAAAGGTTTTTCTTCTGCGCGGGAATGCATTGTCATGTAACACATACTGCAATATTGCTATTAATATTGGTCCCCGTTGGACACATTTCTGAATCGAGCTACATGGATGCATTGTTATCACGGTGGGTATAAGGCATTATTCAGAGTAACAGGCCAACTTTATACTCCTTGGGAGGATGACAATGCTCATGTTCTGCTATAGGGTCAACACCGTTAACCCTTGATGGGTCTACCACGTGGTTAAGATGTTTCTTTAACCATAGCATAATTTTGAAACGAACTGCACAGTTCCTTTCAAATAACTGAATATAAGAGTATAAAAATATCACGCCTAAAAAGTCTTGCAAGGCTATTGTATGGTACATTTATCAATGATGCACATTTTTGGCCATGTTTTGCAGGGTAGAGCTTCAGCACATGTCTTTACGTGACCACCGCAGCCTTTTAAATGATGGATCCTCTAGCTGCTGCTCTTCTATGTGCACCTACACGAGCAGTGAGTGTACAGGCATTGGGTACAAAGGGGTTAAGTGCAGTTGGTATAGCAGAGAGGGCATGTAAACCACAGATAATCCCCCCACACTCTGTAACCAGACATTGCTTAATGAGAGAAGACTGCTTTTAAATCCTCAAAGGTAACGAGCGACAAAATAATACTCGTGTTACCCGCTCGTGGAAAAACAAGCAATCCATTTATGTTTTATTTTCATTTGCAATTTAATAAAACATTGTGTGCTCTGTCTACGGTGATCATGAATTAACAATGACCCCAAAAACATTTGCAGCCATAAATTAGGACAATGTAGTAATTATTGGGGGAAAGGCCATTTTATTACTTGAGGATTATTAAGATGAATGCAGGAGACAGACAAAAGGCAGGACACCAGTTTACTGTTATTACTACAGGAGACAGTTCAAACCACATTAGTGGCAGAGAAGGAAAACACATAAAACTGGAGTCTCTGGAACAGAAAGCTGGGTGCATACAGTGCGAAGGTCCTCAAAAGAAGGGGGGAAAATGCATGGACTCTTAGACATGGCATTTAAAAAAAAACAATTCTTTTAATAAATGTTTTCATTTGTTTGTACAATAAACAGACTTTTTCAGGATTTCACATGCTCCCTCATCTGTTACTCCCCTACATGCTCCCTTCCTCACCTGTTACTCCCCTACATGCTCCCCTCCTCACCTGTTACTCCCCTACATGCTCCCTTCCTCACCTGTTACTCCCCTACATGCTCCCTTCCTCACCTGTTACTCCCCCACATGCTCCCCTCCTCACCAACTTCTCCCCCACATGCTCCCCTCCTCACCTGTTACTCCCCCACATGCTCCCCTCTTCACTTGCTTCAACCCCACATGCTCCCCTTCTCACCAACTTCTCCCCCACATGCTCCCCTCCTCACCAGCTTCTCCCCCACATGCTCCCCTCCTCACCAACTTCTCCCCCACATGCTCCCCTCCTCACCAGCTTCTCCCCCACATGCTCCCCTCCTCACCTGCTTCTCCCCCACATGCTCCCCTCCTCACCAACTTCTCCCCCACATGCTCCCCTCCTCACCAGCTTCTGCCCCACATGCTCCCCTCCTCACCAGCTTCTCCCCCACATGCTCCCCTCCTCACCTGCTTCTCCCCCACATGCTCCCCTCACCTGCTTCTCCCCCACATGCTCCCCTCCTCAACTGCTTCTCCCCCACATGCTCCCCATCCTCACCTGCTTCTCTCCCACATGCTCCCCTCCTCACCTGCTTCTCCCCCACATACTCCCCTCCTCACCAGCTTCTCCCCCACATGCTCCCCTCCTCACCTGCTTCTCCCCCACATGCTCCCCTCCTCACCTGCTTCTCCGCCACATGCTCCCCTCCTCACCTGCTTCTCCCCCACATGCTCCCCTCCTCACCTGCTTCTCCCCCACATGCTCCCCTCCTCACCAGCTTCTCCTCCACATGTTCCCCTCCTCACTTGCTTCTTCCCCACATGCTCTCCATTTTCTCCCCTTGATGTTCTTCTCACCTCCTTCTCTCCGACATGTCTGGCCGCGTCCATACTGCGAGCGGCCGTGTGCGTGGCGAGAACAACAGGATGCACTTCTATGAGACAGGCCATAGAGTGTTTTTTGTCGCCCGACGGCCTCGGTCACGTGAGCGGTTCAGCCAATGAGGGCGAATCAGCCTCGAGACGACACGGCCATGCCCCGGCCACGCCTCTCCGCCGCTGTGGATTTCAGGCCACAGATCGCTCTGGCCGATAGGGGCGGACGACGCCATGTGCTCTGTCACGCGCCCACTATAGCCGAAGCCTTCTTCTCACCTGCTTCTCCTTCACATGCTTCCCGCGGTGGGAAGGAGAGGAGTCTGCCATGTGGCTAGGAATACTGGGGCATTCAATGTAGCCTGCGGCTGTGATTAACAGACCACCGCTGGATCTATTTAGGCAAACGGGCAAATTTAAAGTCGTGCTTGAGGTTTGAGTTGGACAGCCCAAGTGAAATGTAGTCTAAACATCTCAAGCAAATTGTTGTTTAGGTTTTGTATATTTGTAGGCTTAATGTGCAGTGCCCAGAATAATTGTTGTCTATTTCATGATAATTAACAGCTCAAACTCATGATTTTTTTCCATCATTTTTTAGTAGGGCAACTTCAGTAATGCCATAAAAGGTTAATGTCTGTATCTAAGGCTGCGGCCAGGGTGTAGCGAACCGCGTGCGCGCGCTCAGAGTCATAACCCTCGTCTAGGGTGAGGGTGTGCGCCCGTGCGCTTGCTGCTTGGCGAGACAGCCAAATTTGATTTGGCTGCTCGCTGATGCATCACGTTAGCGGTTCGCCCAATGAGGGCGAACTAGCACCGTGACGTCATGGCCGCACCCCCCCGTGCACACAACTAGCCGGACAGAAATTGTCCGGCCGAGCAGAGTGCATGACGTCACAGCGCTTGAGCACCAGCGCACGCATTCCCAGCCTGGGCGCAGCATAAAGCTGAACTCCAGTAGTCAAGGGCAACCAACAGGTTTCATCATATCCCTGCTTCAGCACAGGGGGTGCAGTCTTCAACTGAGCCACTGATTGAGCCATCTGTGCTGAAGCAGGGATATCCTAAAAACCTGGCCTGTCGGTGGCCCTTGAGAACTGGAGTTGGCCGCCCCTGATCGAAAGCAATAACCCCTGTGTATTATATGTTATATTCGATGACATTAAAGCTTTGCATGAAACCGTAAAAGCGCCTTTTTAGTCCTTCCAGTGTCGGGGGTTCCGCAAATATCACCACTGTGCCACTGGCCCCCCGTTCCTGGTACAGCCCAGTCTGGCCCTACAAAATGAGCCAATGCCGGGCACTCTGGGGGTTAAAGGTGAAATCCCTCTAAGCACCAATGTGAAACAATGGCATCATATGATTAGTGGTTGAAGGTGACTGGGGCTTTTATATTTAAATGAGATAACTGCTGCCAGTGTTTATGTTCAGCTGCTGTCGTGGCAAACGGTTAATGTAGGAAATACAATAAACCTCTTCCTTTATATCCTGTCGTTTAGGGTTTTGGGGATATTACTGGGTGTTTGAGCAAGACGTAACCTCCCCTTGCCCAATAATAGTGCCCTTCCCCATACCCAATAAGTACCCTCCCCATGCCCAATAATAGTTCCCTTCCCCATACCCAATAAATACCCTCCCCATGCCCAATAATAGTGCCTTTTCCCATACCCAATAATAGTACCCTTCCCCATACCCAATAAGTACCCTCCCCATGCCCAATAATAGTGCCCTTCCCCATACCCAACATGTACACTTCCCATGCCTATTAACAGTGCCCCTCCCTTGCCCAATAATAGTATTCTCCCTATGCCCAATAATAGTGCTCTTCCCCATACCCAACAAGTACCCTTCCCATGCCTATTAACAGTGCCCCTCCCTTGCCCAATAATAGTATTCTCCCTATGCCCAATAATAGGGCCCTTTCTTTCTCTCCCGACATTGTGGTGCATGATTGTGATGATGTATTTATTGGACCAGCCTGTTTTATATTGGGCCGGACTGATTTATATTGGCAGGAATAAGGGTTTATAAACACAAAACAAAAGAAATGGTGTGTATTGTGTTTTAAGAATGATTACTGTATATACATTTAACAGCTTTTAGCATAGATAAGTAGTTTAGTCTTTGTGAGTGAAGCAGAATTTGCCTGTAACTACAGTAAATCCAACTTTTTCTATAGAAGTGTATTATATGACTACTGTGAAGTGCTATGTACATTAATGGCGCTATATAAATAAAGACATACATACAGAAGAGATCTGTTTATACAATATGAGACGTATGGAAGGAATAGCACGAGTGAGACGTATTTGCGAATCACCCTCATTCCATCCGTTAGAAGGAGACCGCTCACAATATTTGATTGATATCTAGGAATATCCCAGGTGTCTACACGCCTAGTCTACTGCACATTACATCAATCATCCAGTTTACCTTTTACTGGTTGTATTGATGAAAACTTGGAGTGAAGATCAGAAATAAACTAGTTACAGAGCATTTAAATTCTGTGTGTATGTCGTGGTCCCAGGGAAGGCTCCAAAGTGACAATTCTTCTGCAGCGATGGCTTGAAACATCTCCAAATGTTTACTAATATAGATGTCTCTTTCACCACAAAAAGACCAGATCACAGCATCGAGTCTGTTATGATAAGCGAGTCATTTCAACAAACGCAATGAATTAAGAAGAATTTTCCCATTGTGCACGCGCTCTGTATTTGACTAAAAGCTTGAGACACTCCTGTGACACTAATGAATTATTAATTAATTGCCAAGCAATGTATGAAATCCTGTACACCATATCCTGTAATTATTTAGGGGTTAGCAAAAGTAATATATTTAGTAGGCAAATTAAGAGCCATACATGAGGTGTATATGTACAATATTTGCTGTATGTTGTCTATAATAATCAATTAGCTTCCATAGACACTAAGTAAATATAGTGACTTTCTTGCTAAGCTTTTTTTTTTTTCTTATCATATATTCCACCATAACAATATTCCACATTTTATTTTATCACGTGTAAGGGTAAAGAAGCAATACAGCAAGGCCCCGCTTCTCGGCGCTCCGTTATTCGCCGACCCGTCGGTACCGAGAAGGGGGCTGCCATGTCTGCGCAGGCGCAGAACGGGGAAGTCAGAGGTTGCGCACGCGCAGAACGAAGGTTACGTTCGCCGAACGGAGGTTTGTGCGCGCCGAACTGAGGTTGCGCATGCGCAGAAGGGGGGAATTGACGGTTTGCGCACATGCCGAAAATCCCCAGTTCTGCTTTTTGGCAATTTTCACTTTGTGGCGGGCCCTTAGAACGGAACCCGCCGCATGCCCGGGGCCCTCCTGTAGTTAGCTAAAATTAATTAGAAATTTGACACATTAGCTATTGTTAAAAAAAAGTATTTTTTTTTTTAGTGAAGTGAAACAAGTCAGTAAGATAATAGAGACAGATTTTCCTGTGTGGCGCCAAGAACAGCGAACAGCGAAAAAGTTAAATGTTAACAATATTCAATTTAGTTTCTCAAGGTTTTCTCAGGATTTTTCCCTCTTGCAGAGCAGAAAAATCACAAGGTCTGGATTGCATAAGATAGAGGTCATCTCATCTAATGCCATATGTTGTATAAATGCTCTTGAAATAACTCGGTTCTATAAATAATACGCAGCACTGCTAAAATCAGGGCTCGGATTCTGAGTGGCTCCGGCCTCACACTCCTTAAACTTTCAAATCTAAATTCTGTCCTCAACCTTCCAAGCCCAGCACTGATAGGATAATAGTATTTGTTTTCTATCAGTATTTGATAAACCTAGTGCATTATTTGTGTATCAATTTTGCCTCCGTTTTGACACCCGGGAAATACAGGCAGTCCTCGCTTTTCCGACAGAATGCATCCCGCAAACCCGCGTCGGATACGGGACAGTCGGAAAGCTGGACCGATGTTAACCGGCGGCTGATTCCGTCGGATACGCGAAAAACGGCGGTGGATAATGCGTTTTTGCACTGCATTACGTCGGAAAACGCATCAGACGGAAAGCGTAACGTTGTAAAGCGGGTAACTACCTGTAACCCCATTAAATCCAACCCCAGCACTTTGAAAAGCAATATACTTGTAGCACCAACGCAAAACCAGCTCTTAATATCAGAATAAAAGTCTCTTGATCACGATATCCTTCTAACTGATTACATTTCCAAAACTTGAGTAAAACAATAAGTACAATTCCTCCGTTACACCCAGACAACACCGTCTAAACTTCCTTATGTGTAAATGAGATAGAAGTGTGCATGTGCTAAAGATTATGGATGCGTTCGCTTGCTTTCACACGGGCAATCACATTAGCCTCCTCTCTGCCCTCCGATTTCATTAGGAATTTGGTTTGTTAGCAGAAATATGCAGCGCTTTCTCTGTGCAGGACCCCATCACTTTCACAGGCCCTTAGAACCTAACAGGCAGTTTATTGATCTCTGTTTTTAGGACCGAAGAGGTGAATGGCATGACGTTGGCAAGTAATGAGTATTTTGGTGAGAAATGAAGGTCACTTAGAGAGGGATGATTGCAGAGGGGAACTGTGTAGTTAATGTAGCACAAAGTAAACACGGTTATGTATACAGATTGTGTTAAGAGCATCCTATCTAAATGTCAGCTGCACCAACTAATACAAACTAACGCCCTTATATATCATTTTATTAATTAACCACAGTACAGTATTCAAGCAGTGATTTCCTTTAACCCCTACACTGCCAAAGAGTCCAGCACCACTTAGTGAGATCATAAAGGGAATATCTATGTATCGGTCTTCATGAGAAGACATAGTCAATGATTTCAAACACGTGACTCTTATTGTCTATGTATTATAATGTTTTGTTTTTTCTTTACCTCAGTAACCTGAGGTGCTTGTTTTTTGGGGGTTTTTTTATTACGTGAATCACCTTTAGCTGATCAGGGTACTCTGGACTCTGGGACATGCTGTTTCCAGCAGATACAATATGGCTGCCGGTGTCCGCCTCACTCCAACAGACAATAGAAAGCGGTGACATCACGGGGAGATGATGTTGGTTTCTATCATCAATCTAGAGGCCATACTGTATTTGTTTTTTAGTTTTATCGTCAAGTACAACAGCGGATGTCTCGGGAACCAATTTATGGGGGGGGGTTGGGGGGGAGTTGCTGCTTTAAAGGCGCAATCCCACCTAAAATTCAACTTTGAACTCAACACAGCATATGAAGCGCCAATTGCAATTACTATTCTAAGGGTATACTGTATACTGTATGAAAAACAAAAATGATTACTGTAGTAACAATAGAGACACTATTATTGTGTTTTTCGGCACCCAGACCTCTGCTTATCCATTCCTGACCCTGTTTTTAATGCCATCTCTCTCGGATGGGGATTGTGTCATTTTGAATGCCACAACACCCAGTCTGGGAACGTGATACTATAATGCCTAAGTGGGCTGACTCTTCCACTACTGATGGGAATGTAATAGATTCAAAATTGGTGGAAATAAGATGTAATATTTCACTCAGAAAAGTATTTGGCACACAGAAGTTTGCATTAATTTAATACTCCCGGTAATATCCTATTTTAACCTGCGGCTTTTAAGGAATGAAATATCTTTCTTTTTTTTCCCTTCTTTTTACAATAGTCCAACTCATCGATCCATAGAAATGTGAAAGTTTATTTCCATTAGCAGATTCTTCAGATAAAGATCACATTAATTAAGCCGTACACCTTAAAGTTTATCTTAATTAGACAATGTTTTTCCCTGTAGTTTTAGTATTAGTAGTGCGCACATGGACTGGAAAAGCAACCAACATATCTGTAATATAAAGAGAAGAAGAGCTAATACGCAATTCTTTTGTGCCAAACAATTAGGTTCTATGTAATACCACTATATTTGGTGAACTGGTCCTTATATTAGTGTCTTGTTACATACTGGAGATGCCTGTCAAATGTCCTGTTACTGTTGAATATTAAGGGGCCTATGCACTAAGCAGTCATAACCGCTATAGTATTTAAGGGGTTAACCCACCCTCCCCCGCTACCCACCCAGGAGGCCTAACCACACACCACGGACCCACTATACCCACCATGTACCCATTGATTGGCATAGTAGTACATCATACCCATATAATATGGGCATGATAAGCTACTATAGCAGTCAATGATCACCCTAATACAAAAGCATGAATGCCCAAAATAAACAATAATAAAACATATACAACAAGCACCTAAGCCCTCAAAATCAAAAATTAAAAGCACTAGCCAACCAATCAATTACCTAAATAAAACCACAAGCCAATCAATGAAAGAAATAAAACCACTATGCAATCAATTAAAGAAATCACACCACTAGCCAAACAATACATTTAATACATAAAAGCAGTAACCAACACAACAATTAATTAATACAACCACTACGCAACACATCAATTAAAACCAATAGCCAACAAAATACATCATTAAATAAAAACAATAAATCTGAATTATTTTTTTTTAACACAAGCCATCACAATTCAAAACAATTTCATCTAAACAATAAACAGAAATAGAGAATATACAGTAAAAGTCAATAGAAGAAATGCATTTGGCAAAAAATGCATTGGCTACCACTGTATTCATCTGTACCCTAAACAGGAACAGATTAACACATTAGTAGTCATTGGGCAATGAAAAACATAAAAAATGAAAAATCCAATCAAAAAACCTATAAAAATACATACATTCAATATTTAACTTACCTTTAGAAGCATTGGCTCTCCGAATCCTGGAATCAGGAAGCTCTCGTACCTTGACGTCATGAAACTCAACCCAACGCCATCCACCGTGAAGATCCAGGACAGGTAACAAAATTGTGATTTCTTTAATGTTCTCTCATCATCTTCTTTCTTCATCTGTGATTATTTATCTCTTTTCTTTATCTTCTGTCTTCATCTGTTGATTCAATAACCCCATGTTAATTCCACGATGTTGACCCATCGGCTTCTTGAACTAAAATGTGACGTACGGCCTAAATATGACCTGTGACATCACATTTGAGCTGCAAATGGTTCACACGGTATCTGATTGGCTGTGAAAACCATGTGCCTTTTTTTTTTTTAATGTGACGTCATGTAAAGGGACTGAAGCCAGCCAATCAGAATGGCTGTGCTTTCTTTCCCTTTAACATGACGTCCCAAAATCCAACATGGCTGCCGTCACATGGTACTTCAGCCAATCAGATTGTGAGAACTATATCTCCAATCTGATTGGTTGTAGTAGACCATGTGACTCCCATTGAATGATGTCACATCCTTTCCCAAAAATTACTCTGTCACATGGTCTACTACAACCAACAGGTGGTGATATTAATGGATATTAATGGATATCAGCTCCGGAGTCTCCCGGCATCAATCCGATGCAGGAAAAAAACAAGTGCCGTCTCGCTGCTTCTCGGCAACTTCTCCCCACCTTCTTGCCAACTTTTTCTGGCAAGGCTATTTGGAGAGGAAATCTCAATTCTAGAGTGGTGATCAGCCTTGATAAGCTGATCGAGGCTACTAGAATTGAGCGAGTTTGAAAAACTGACGATAAGTGTCAATAAGTGGCTTATCGCCACGTGTTTGGCAATTTTTTAATTTTTTATTGTTTGGAAAAAAAATTTGTGCCAAAAACGTCTCTTATCACCGACTTATCGCTGCTTACTGAATAGCAGTAGGCTTTTTTGTCGATAAGCTGGCGATAAGTAGCTTATCACTGCTTAGTGCATAGGCCCCTATGTCTCCAATAAACTTTTAGTCTCGCTGCCGGAATCAGAGAGAAGGCGTTTCCAGGCCCCTCGGGGTAAATTGTAGAAATAGGAAGATGGACAGAGGAACGTCTTCCATTTTCTATATCTGAAATATAGCTGGCAATACATAGTTATCAATGCAGGACACTTTGTATCAATCTGGATTACCTCCATATCAGTATGTGTATATGAACCAATGTGGAGAGTTTGGAAGGATTAATTGGTGCTCGATAGTCGTAACGCCAGGTATCATGAAAAGTATTTAATACTCCCCTTCAGTGTGTTTCTAAGTGGTTGAAGTCTAGTGATACAGGATAAAACAGAGTACCACATGTTTTATTTAGGAATCTCAGCACACACAGGAAATCTAGCTCATTCATACACAGCAGTCAATTTTTTTTTTTAAATGATGTATTTAAGGTCTTTACTCTTTTCCAAGCGTTGTGCTCTCCACTTTCAATTACTTTTCAACATTCTCCACCCGCAAAGGGTTAATGGTACACATTTACACACTATCCACGTACGGCGTTTCCGCTTCAGGCAAGGAAAAGGTGAATCAGTGGATCGGGTTTGAAGCAGTCAATGCCGACGTCCTAAAATTGATGGAACCAAAAGTTAAGAAAATAAATAATTAAATAAAAAATGCTGCATTTGTGAGTTTTCCCGTTTCTGCTGAATGCAGCTGCACTAGTCTCTCCAAGCAGAAAGAGCCAATATGGCTTCGACGTTCAGAGTGAGTGAGGAGCTGGGGAGGCAGAGCTGAAACCCACAGAGAAATCTAGCTTAAATACTCCCCATAGGCGTCATTTGGGGAATGTGCTTTTTTTTTTTTTTTTTTTTCGATTCTGCCAAGCGTGCAGGTTAAAAAGATCACCCCAGAAGCAGTGCTGACACAGTTAGCGAAAGAAGTAACAGCTTTTGTACTCGGCACCTGCCGGAGAGACGCACGCTCCTGCCAGGGCTAACGTTGTGCCCACTTCAGTAATATTGCAATGCAGCGTTAAAATTATTCAACAGGAACAAGACCAGGAAATGCTTCACTTCTTTGCTTCTGCACGGGCCTGCAATGTGTTGCCGGCAGTCCTGGAAGTGAAAGGGTTACCGCAGGACTTTTAGTTTTCGGCCAGATTACATATTTTTTTTACAATTTTTTGCTCTTAATGTAAAAATATATGTATATTTTACCAGGAAAAAATACATCGAGCGTCGCCTTTCGTTTCTTAGTAAGTCTTAGGCACAAAGTGAAGGTGATAATAGTATAAGTTACAGTTACACACATGTTTAAAGTAGGAAACAACCGAAGTCTTGAAAGAACTTAGACAGGAAGAGGATTTGAGGGACTCATGTAAATTGTCCCAGCAGTGAGGTGTTCGGTACGAGAAGGGAGAGCGACCGGATTCTTTGTTGAACGGATGGACCACAAGCAGGTTTCTGGAGGTGGATCTAAGGAGATAAGTGCTGTGTATAGCAGGGGTGAGACGCCTGCTCAGATAATTGGGTAACTTGTCCAGAAAGTATTTGAAGGTGAGACAGGAAAGATGTACGTTATGTCTGGACTCAAGGGACAGGCAGCCTAGTTCAGTTAACATATCACAATGAGAGGTGGTGTTTAGTTGAAGTTACGTAGCAAGACAACATGTCATATATTGAGTTGTGAAGAATGTCAAGTTTGCTAAGGTGAGTTTGGGCTGCAGTACCATATACTATATCCCCTTAGTCCAGGGCTCGGCAACCTGCGGCTCTTCCCGCACCTACATGCGGCTCTCGCAGGCTGCCGCTCCCCAGCTGCTGCCTCTCACACTGTGTGCTGTGGGGGGGCCTGGCCGGCACTGGTTAGACCTCTATTTGCCGCCCGGCATCTCCCAAGCTCCTGGGCTGCCTCCTACACTGTCCCACGCAGGTCTCTCTGGTGCCGACGCACACCGGGAGTGCGCCCCGCAACTTCCGGCACACGATGACGTCACAGAGCGGCCCAGCATGGGACAATGAGTAGGCATGCCAGCAGCTGGGGAGATGCAGGGTGACAATTAGAGGCCTAATCAGCGCCGGCCGGGCCCCCCACAGTACACAGTGAGTGAGAGAGGCAGCAGCTGGGGAGCGGCAACCACCCCCCCAGCCAACGGCATCAAACAGCCACTAGCAGACCCAGACCCCCAGCAACCGGCAGCACCCCCTCCCCCTCAGCCACGGCAGCACCAGCCCCCCCCCCCTCTCAGCCACGGCAGCACCAGCCCCCCCCCCCCTCACAGCCACCGGCAGCACCAGCCAACCCAGCCACCGGCAGCACCCCCGTTTGTCGTATGTCGATACAGTATATACCTATAAGTGTGAGTACAGTATATGTATGTGTGTGGGGGTGTACAGTAATATTCATGCATGTGTTGTATGTTAATGCTTATACAGTATATACCTATTAGATTGTAAGCTCCTCGGAGCAGGGACTCCTCTTCCTAAATGTTACTTTTATGTCTGAAGCACTTATTCCCATGATCTGTTATTTGTATTATTTGTTATTTATATGATTGTCGCGTATTACTACTGTGAAGCGCTACGTACACTAATGGCGCTATATAAATATAGACCTAAAATACAATACAATTAATGTGTGTACAGCATATGTATGTGTTTGTGGGGGTGTAATATTCATTCATGCTCTCTGAATATTTTGGACAAATACTTTTTTTAATAAAATGGCTCTTCTTCCATGAGAGGTTCCAGACCTCTGGGCTTAGTCAATAATTGGCATTAGCATTTATTGTGCGATGCGCATTCTGAGCAATGGGCTTAGGCAGGATTTATTCCTATAAAGGACACCCAGTTTGGAATAGATTTTGGATGTAAATTTGTCAATATAAAAACCAAATGTTAGATGGGAGTCTAGTCATAGACCCAAATATCTAAAGCTACTTTCTGAGGCAATGTTAGCATTGGAGCTGGTTCTGATCCGCAGCTGTCATGGGAATCGTTAGAAATGTAGCCTTGTCCGAAGAATCAGTTACTGATTTGTTTTGTTTGTGTTTAAAAAACGTTTGACTTCTAAATCCCCTAATAACATAATGTATGTATATCTTTATATCTACCAATTAGATTGTAAGCTCCTCGGAGCAGGGACTCCTCTTCTTTAATGTTTTATGTCTGAAGCACTTATTCCCATGATCTGTTATTTATATTATCTGTTATTTATTTGATTACCCAGAGCATTACTACTGTGAAGCGCTATGTACATTAATGGCGCTATATAAATAAAGACATACAATACAATAGCGCCCTCAATGTACAGGGCACTTTACAGCAGTAAGAGTCGTGGCAAAATACTGTAATAGGAATAAGGGCTTCAGACATAAAAGCAAACTTTGGGAAAAGGGATCCCTGCCCCAAAGAGCTTACAATCTAAGTTATTCACAATGTTTTACGGTCACTAGATGTCACTAGGGCTGACACACTTTGTGCTCCATATGACACTGTGTGCACATGATGCCCTTTTTGTATATGTCTATTTCTTCTGTCGGGGGGCCGGCACTGACCCGGTAGTTACACAGACTGGCCCGTGGGCGGGGTCCAAGATGTTCATACAGCGGTGACGTTAATAATTGTGTAAGAAAAGCTACACAAAAAATCTGACTGTTTGCTGCTGTTCATCATGCTACCGCAATGCAAAAGGCACTCCATGGGTTTAGTTACCATTCTGTAATCCCTTTGTTGTTATAAGGTGCTCAGATGCACCCTTCTTCACCCTAGAAGTTAGATTACCCTATGTATTTTAGGCCTGGAACCCGCTGCGCCCGGCAGCGCGGGCGGCCGCATGAGCGTTCCCCACCAGCAGGGGAATCCTCCCGAGCCGGTCCCAGTCCCCCCTGGCTGCACAGCTCACTACACGCAGTGACGCGTCAGCCGCCAGGGGATACAAGAGAATTGTAATCCCAAGCGTCGACGCGTCACGTGGTGTAGCTGTGAGCCAATAAGGAGGGGAGGCATCGGAGGGAGGGGAGGCTTCGGGGAGCGGGGAGGAGAGTGTGGAGGGAAAGCAGCGTGAGTGCCTGTCTGTGTGTGTCTGAGTGCCTGTCTGTGTGTGTGTATGTGTGTGCCTGAGTGCGTGAGTGCCTGCCTGTGTGTGTGTGTGCATGAGTGCCTGTCTGTGTGTGCCTGAGTGTCAGCGTGTGAGTAGGGCAGCCCGCAGCAGCTCCCTCCTGCAGCCCGGAAGCCCGGGGAGGGGGGGGTAGCGGGTCCCTCCGCCTAAACCACGCCCTCCTCCGCTTAAACCACTCCTCCCACTCCGGCTCCCGCTCCCTACAGACCGTATATCGCGGTCTGTGTCTGTCAGCGCCCCGCCTGTCTGCAGTGCGGGCGCGCTGACTGAGGGAGCGGGGCCTTAGCCTTATTGCACTAGAATCACGGTGTATGAAACATTTCTCATATCACTGTCCATTTTTCTCATTCTTGTTCGTATAAAACCCATACAAGAGATTGTCCCGCAGAAATTCTCTTCTCTACGGACTTTAACATACCTTTTATTGTAGTGTTCTTTAGACCCTGATATAATACTTTGATTTTAATACTGATAAGAGTGGCCTTCGCTTTTTAACGGGGTCCCAGGCTTCCCATCCCACCAGAGACTGACACAGTTTACATATAGCATCATCTTAAACTCCAACGGAATGCAGCCCCAGTTCTACCCTCCCCACTGGGGACACTTCTAGGAACATTTTCCTGTCTTATTAACATTACGTTCCATTAAAGCTCTATAGTGAAGGCAGCATGTTTATATCTGTACACTAAAGTGCTAGTCTGCTTTAACCACTTCAGGGTGGGAAGGTCCTGCAGTTAGAATGTTCCAGACAGAAACATTATATTAAATATATTATATTAGAAAGGATATCTAAAGAGAAATATTTGATGTTTTTAAAAGATTTGAATAGAAAGCAGTTTTCTTCTGCACAAAGGCAAAAAGAAAAGGGGGGGGGGGTTTGTTTGTTTTTTTATAATCTAATTTTTTTTAAACTCTTTCAGGCCTATGTATCAATGGAAGAACAAAATGGTTTCTCCTGCACCCCCCCCCCCACCCCATCACCCCTCACCCTATCACCCCCTCACCCTCTATAGTCTGCCAAAAGTAAAAAATCCGTTCCTTAACTAGATTGTTAAACTGGGAGGTTTGCGTCGTTTCGGATTAGGTGGATTTTTTGGGGATCATAAAAAGGGGCGAATGGAAACCAAATGTGATAATCCCTGTGTAACATGTTCATCATGTAACACCACTAATTCCTTCTGCTCAAACGCCTCCAGTCAAAAAGTGATGCACCTACAGTACAGGTACAAGTACAGGAAACGTGGAACCATGGTACACTCACACAAGATGAAAACACCTTTCTTTTGACCAGTTTTACCTTGAGACCAGTTTTACCTTGAGAACAGTTTTACCATGAGACCAGTTTTACCTTGAGACCAGCTTTACCATGCAGTCTGTTGATTAAAATCACCAAGATACAAAACTGAGGAATTTTGTAGCTCTGAGATTTGTTAATGAACTCCCATTTATTTGAAAAATCTGTATTTTCCCCAATTTCTCAGCCCAGGATACTTTGATAATTTTAATAATAATAATTGTGATTCTTTAGTTTGTCAGAGAGGAACAACATAAAAATATTTAACCAAATGATGTGGAATCTTTTGGAGAAACACAATAAACTCTCGGCTATACAGTAGATATGTACCCATCCAAACGCTAAGGTTACACGTAAATAACTTCTCTTATAAACTTATGTGCAGTGTTCTTACATTGGGGGAATGCACAGCACTGTGATCACTAACATGGCATGAGATACTGTCCTAATGAATATACAAAGATGCAGTTTGCAGGAGAATGTGGAACCAGTGCAGGATTTTCAGTGAGTGGGAGAATGTGCAAGTCACGGGCAGCTAAGCAATAGGAAGCAGTGAGCACCATCATGTTCTCTGGGGAGCTGTCACAAAGCTAATTCATTGTGGAAAGCGAGTAAGATGCAATCCACCTGCTCCAGGGTGACTCTTCCTCTCCGCTGTGATGCTAGCAGGGATGTGATCCTTGTCTGTTGTCATGACCTTGTTTTATTGGATGTTCTAATAGAAGCTGAAATGGATATTAGCTATAATTACTCATTCCACAAGATCCTGTAGGTCACTTTTTGCAGCAGGGTTGAGAACCTTCATTGTCTACATTGCTTAAATTACTGCACATTTTGCCATCAGTTGGGTATTAGTGCTCAATAATGATCTTGTGGTTCCAGAAACTCCCTATTTATTATTCACAGACTAAGGATAATTCAGACAGATGCAATTCAACAATGACTATCTGGCTTTAACCCTTTCTGTGGCCGGGGCAGTGCCAGCCTCTCTCGCACTAGAATGATTAGTATTTACTCTGAAAAGGAACATCAGATTTAAATGACCATTTGAGTCCATATTGTCGTATTGTGTGCAGAGTAAAGCAGCTTTCAGCTGCAAACTTGACACTGTATTGCATACTATACTGTACCTTGCACTGTATGTTATGTTGTATCAGGTGATGCATTGTGTTCCCTTAAGTTAAATCCTGCAGCATAAAGCTGAAAACTGTGGGGCCATTACGTTTTAACCAACTCCGTGCCAGAAAGTGTTGTCCTACACAGCACTGAAGGAGTTAATATTCAATAGCTATAGGCTTGGTGCCCGTTCTCCCAGCGACTCCTCTTCTACTTAATTTCACCCAGCGTCTCCCGGAAGTCAGCAAAGGAAACCTGGGCACTTTGCCATAGCAGCAGTATGTAGTACAATGAGGCTGCTGGTGCTTTGTAATCTATTGGGATATATCAAATATATCACTGTGTGTGTGTGTGTGTGTGTGTGTGTGTGTGTGTGTGTGTGTGTGTGTGTGTGTGTGTGTGTGTGTGTGTGTGTGTGTGTGTGTGTGTGTGTGTGTGTGTGTGTATAGACATACAAAAGGGGAGCGCGCATGCTCAATAGTATAAAAATAGATATACAATCTAATCAGACCAGAAAATCTAAAATTATCACATTCACAAACGCCGAAAAGGGAATCGCATTTCTGAGATAATATCTCAAGGCACCGCCGCTGCAGAGATCCACCGGAAAACCAGTTGCGGCACAGTCGAACAGCAACCGATCCGGGACTAGGAATAGATGGCACAACATTCACAAACATCCTTCGGAAACTCTGTAATATGTGCTGCGTTCCTTTGGCCCTGTGTTCCTCCAGCTTGTCTGCGTGATGACGTGTGAGTGCATAAACAACGTCCCTACGCGTTTCATTGTCCCTAGCGCGACTTATATAGCACATGCCACATACCGTAAAAAAAACGATGCAATTTAATAATACAGATGAACCCTCAAGATAAAGTGCACTCACAAGGATAATAAAAAATAGCGCATTTTGATGGATTAATTCTCACAATGAACACAGGCAGCTGTTCCCGGACATCTCATCAACACGGAAATCTTCACTGGATCACAGAGGCTTTATCTGCCAACTCAAAGAGTTTCAAATCGGCAAGAATGAGTTGCTTGTACAAAGAATATTGCGTTGGCGTCCACGTGGAATAACTCAGTAGAGTGATGGTGTGTCACACAACACTAATGTGTACCAACGCATTTCGTGACAGTCAATATGGCTTCATCAGGGATGTGATATATACATACACACTTTGGCCCATAGAGAATGCATGTCTTCAAATCCGTTGGGTATACTATGATTGTAGAGTGTTGCATATGTGGTTGGTGCTGTATTAATAATAACATACATAGATATCTCCATAGTCTTACAATTCAAAGTTCTAATATTGGAGAGGGTTCAACAGCCCACGTGGTGGGAAGAGCAGTCAGCAGCGGTCATTTTGGATTCTGTGCTTTTGCGGCCCCTCTGCATTGAAGACGTTTTAATATGTTACTGATATTCATTCCCAGGACGTTGTCTCATAACATACAGTATAGATTAAACTGCAGACATGTGCTGTGCGTGCTTAGTTTCTCGGCCATGTCAGTAACTCCTCTCTAACAAAGCGTTGACTATATTGAATACCAGAAGGTTGTAGCACGTTATTAGCTGCAGTTGCCTGGTGATGACTGAGGCCAATCTCACAAAAGAAATGAGGGCAGAATTCGTATCTGAAAACCCAGCACCTCTGCAAAGCAAAAAGTGCAAATATGAACCCTGTGTGTGCCAGAGCTGCCTGACCTACATTACTGCACAATGTATCAGCAATGGGGCCAGTTTGGACTCTCCAGATATGCACATCCTGTAGTACAAATAAATCCTGGCGGAGCATTATACGTGTTGCAAATCCTTGTGCTGGGCTCCAAGCTTAAATCTTCAAGCACCTGTTGAATGATACAGAATATATTACATGGTAGAGTTATTTCACTGCCATATATGCTACAGCGTTCAAACTGCACCTTTAACTGCGACTCAGACTCTTGTCAAATCAGCTGAAACCTCTGACTGACGTGGAAGCACATTTAAATAAAATCACTTATGCAGCTATTTACTAAAGAAACACACTTTGAAATGCCACCGGCTTTGGTTTTTATTTATGAATCACACGGAGCTCCGCGGGTAAGAGGCAGAGAAGCGTCGTATGAGATCTGCTGCCAGTGCTTGTGCCAATGGCTATACGTTGACACAAAATTAATGTGTGGTGCCTGCATCTTCCAGAAAGTGCTAACACAACGATACATCAAAATAAACTATTTCATTTAAGGTAACAATCCCTAGCAGTGATTTGGCTCCAAGCTACTACATGCATTTCCACAAGAATAGCTATTGTTTTAGAATACAGGACAACAAACAACAAAAATGGCAAGGCATAAATACTGACCTTTTTATAGAAAGCATTCCTATTGATATGGAAATATCATAAGAAAGGGATTTTTATACGAGTTTGAGAACTGTACTCTGGTCCATGACACCCTTTAGCAACTTTTTGTTATGGGTTTCTCTGTCTCGAACTATCCCTATGGGCAGACGAGTGCTGAAGTTCGTTTTTTGGTCTTTCTCCTCCCTGTTCTTTTCATACTATCACAGTATAAGCGCAAGAGGTGGCTCTTACTTTGAGATCAATGGGGTTTGTCTAAAAGGGCCGCCACCCTTGAGAACCAAATTCAGTATGTGTTCATAAAAAGGGCTCAATGTGTGTGCTGGGTCTCTCTACCATTAATAAGGTAGTAGTTAAGGATAGAAAAAAAAAAACATTTCTGAACCCTTGCTCTCATAAAACATGTGTGTGAACTTTATTACTGCTGTCAAATAAGTGGTTCAAAATGGCCCACATATCAATAGTGGATTAAGAAGGATCGATGGATACAAAAACATTGCCGGTTAGAACCGCACACTTCCATCGTCTTAAACTTTACAAGGTGGAGATTCACGTAATGTTTTTTAAATTCCTCTAATAGCTGTTGGATTTTTACTGTAGCCTAGAGGCAGGGGGGGGGGGGGGGCAGATACAAGATTGAGACTCTAGGCTATTTTGTGGTACCCAGGCACAATGTCCCATGTCTGCTATTCGACAAGACACCTTCCTGTGCAAGGAGACACCTTGCGACCTGTTCGCGTGACTCATCCATAAGGCGTCCTTTGAAATAGCACTGCTTAGTAGCTGTGGCCCTGTGCAATATGCAGAATATCTCATTTACACGTTAGTGTCTATGCACATGTAAACACTTTTTGTTTTCAACTTGTTCCATTTGATACAAGTTTCTTGGTTACATATCAATTAGACCTAGCATTTATCGTTCATATAAAAAATGGAGAACACTAAGGAACACAAAAGTTGATTACAGTACATAGCATTATATTATATTTAGTAGGTATATCCTCCCCTAACAGTTTCGGGTGTGTGGTATACCCACTCTGCACCATTGTCTAATCCTAATGCAAGTTGGGCAAACTATCTGAATAACTCTTTTTTTTTAAAGTAATTTTAAGATCAGAAAGGACAGTCTGAAATCTTGATAAACAAGTCACTTTATCAAAACTGGGAAATGAGAGTTGTTGAAAGCCATAGTCCATTAACAATCAGCCGTGCTAAAATTGAGGATCAACACTGTAGCAAGGTAAGTCATCAAAGAAAATCACCAGCAGTAACAGCAGAAGCTTAGATCATTTAGATAAGCCAGATCTGTGCATGGTACCACCGCTTTGAGGAGCAACCAGAGCTTTCAACAACACTTTATAATTGTATTGGAGGCTCTGAAGATATTGTAGACTTGCTATTTATCTGCCTGGTGAGGCACAACACTTTCTTATTAAAAACATCTTTATCATGTTTAATGACTGGATCTCCCCGCCTTTAATACGGCACAACGACAGGTGCGAGGAGGAGATGAGAATCAGATGCTTGAGCAATATGCTCACTGCTTCAAGACGCATTGAACATCAGCATTCCTTTATGGTGCCAAAGGAAGAAGAAAAAGTAACGCGCAGATTACACGGCTGTGTTGGGAAGAAAATAGTACCATTTGCAGTTGCAGATAAAAGCATGTTGAAGTGCATATGGAAAATACCATTAGGAGGAACTCCAGAGGGCCTGAGTAAAACGGGTCATTAGGCTTTCGTTTGTAGAAGAGTGTCTCCCATCTGACAGTGCAGAATGGTAGCATTTTTAGCAGCTTATGCTCCCAGTTACATTAAACAGACAAACAGATTGACTATTTTGCATTTCTCATTTGACAACAGCTTGTCTTCATTTGTAGCTGAAGCGCTGGCGACTAAGTGTATCCAAGGTCCTGCTTTTGAATAACAGCAGATGCCAACATTTAACTTCAAAATCAATCAGCTTTTCTCTTTTTTTTTCGTGGTGTCGATAAAAAGGTCTAGTGAAGTGTCAAAAACAGGTTTTCTTCCTTGAGCTGTGAAAAACTAGAATGCTACGTTTGCTAAGAGAGAGAATGTTTGTTCTAGCGAACAAGGGGGTTTGCACGGTGCCGTACTTGGTAGAGGCCTTTGGTGGGTCTAGCTTTGGGATTGTGCTTGTGATGATGCTGTGCAGGGTTTTATTAACTTCCTGTGGTGTTGGTTCAGTGCCGATTGTGTTTACTGTACCTCTTAATGAATCTAGATAAGAGACTTGTGAGGTCCCGAAAGCAGAGATACTTATTTGAAGAACTGTGATGTAGGCCCTGTCAGTATATTACAACCTTCAAGAATGTGCTTTCCAGGGTAACGTGTTCTTGTTATGGGATGCTTGCTGGCTTTTCCTCCCTGTTTTTGCATGTAGAACATGAGAATAAGGTTCTGCCCTTTGAAACACAGAAGTATAATGACTGTAGTGATGGGGCTGCCACCAATGTGTGTTTTCTGTAATGTTAGGACAGCATCAACACGAAGAAGAATTCAGGGCTGTGTAGTATATGACACACAAAACAAGCCTAGAAATAGGGGGTACAATGAACGTTTTGGTTCTAAGCAGAACCTTCATCAATGAAGCATGTATAATCCATTTTCTCACATTGCTAGCACTTGTGGCATCAAAGGGGTTACAGGAGAAATGTACAGAATGCGACAGCCAAACAACAGCTTTGCTTTTGCCTGATGCTGTCAGGATATTTGTATAATACATTGTTTGGTCTTGATAAAGAGTCTGTTACTTGTTTGAGTTTTGTTTTCCAGTTGATAAGTTGAAGCATTAGACCAGTGGTTTTTAACCTTTTTTTTGGTTAAGGAACTCAAGAATTAGGGTAGGGAAATTCTGGGGAATCCCAAACTCCCTAACCTCCCGCCCCTCTCTTTCCTCTCCCCCCCTCTCTTCTTCCTGGTCCCTCTCTCCCCCCTCCCTTCCCCCCTGTCCATCTCTTCCCCCGTCCCTCTGCCCCCTAACCCCATCCCTCTCCCCCTCTACCCATCTCCCATCCCTCTCTCCCGCATCCCCATCACTCTCTTCACTGTCTCTCTCTCCTCCTGTCACTCCCCCATCCCTCTCCCCTATCCCTCTCTCCCCAATTCCCCATCCCTTTCTTCCCTCCCTCTTTCCCTCGTCACTCCCCCTGTCCTTCTCTCCCCAGTCCCTCTCTCCTCCCCATCCGCCATCCCTCTCTCTCCCCCATCCCTCTCTCCCCCCATCCCCTCTCTCACCCATCCATCTCTCTCCCCCATCCATCTCTCTCCCCCAATCCCCTCTCCCATTTCCCTCTCTCACTCCCCATTCGTCTCTCCCCCCTGTCCCCCTCTCCCTCCCCATCCATCTCTCACCCCCGATCCCTATCTCTCCCACCCACCCCATCCATCCCTCCCCCGTGTTCTTCTCTCTCCCCCTCCCCCACCCCCATCGTTCTCTCCCCCCATTCCTCTCCCCTCACTCCCCATCCCTGTGACCGTCAGTGACCGGGTGGCTGCCGAGCTCGGGAGCCATGGCTCACTGTTGCGTGAGGTGCCACCGCGGTGCCTCAGACAGCTGTCCCAGCTCTTCCTCCCCACCCCCGCCCCCGCCCCCCCATGGGTTCCGCGGAACCCTGGTTGAGAATGACTGCATTAGACACAGTTTGTACAGTAAGAGCCATCTCCAAACCTTCTGCAAGATGAACACACGGCTGATTATAGAGGTGTTATATATTGTTTTGGTCAGGCTTTTTTTTTAAAAAAAAGACAAAAGCTCCTCTAAGTAGCCGCGAGTCCAAACCAACGCAGTGTCAAATTATAGTGGTTAAATATTTGTTTGCATTTTTCAAGCTCGCTTATCCAGCGTGAGAGGCAGGGAAGTGCTGTGAATGATTCTATGGCTGCACTGAGCATGCAGATAGCAGCGACTTGTTGCGTTTGAGTGATGTTGCCCATCAGCATAGTACTGTATTTGCGCTCCGTAAAACAGTCAAACAATGACAGATCGTCTAAAGGAACGAGCAACTCTGTCACTGCAAAGCAGAATGGCCGAGCACACTGACAATAAGCCGTAAGTACACCAGCAGGCATACACTGTATATACATACTGTACGCTGATACACCAGCAGGCATACACACTGTATATACATACTGTACGCTGATACACCAGCAGGCATACACACTGTATATACATACTGTACGCTGATACACCAGCAGGCATACACACTGTATATACATACTGTACGCTGATACACCAGCAGGCATACACTGTATATACATACTGTACGCTGATACACCAGCAGGCATACACTGTATATACATACTGTACGCTGATACACCAGCAGGCATACACACTGTATATACATACTGTACGCTGATACACCAGCAGGCATACACACTGTATATACATACATTACTGTACGCTGATACACCAGCAGGCATACACACTGTATATACATACTGTACGCTGATACACCAGCAGGCATACACACTGTATATACATACTGTACGCTGATACACCAGCAGGCATACACACTGCATATACATACGCTGATACATCACTGGGCATACACTGTATATACATACGCTGATACACCAGCAGGCATACACATACGCTGATACACCAGTAGGCACACACTGTATATACATATGCTGATACACCAGTAGGCATATACTGTATAAACATACGCTGATACACCAATAGGCATGCACTGTATATACATACACTGATACACAAGCAGGTACACACTGTATATACATACGCTGATACACCAGCAGGCATACACACTGTATATACATACACTTATAGGCAAACACAGGGAAACTAATATTTTTACAATTATAAACAAACTGTATATACACTTGCACTGATAAACTAATATACTATATAAATATATATACATATAAAATGATTAAAACCCATAAGCTGACACCCTAATACAAATACACTAATAAATGAATATACAGTACACACACTGATAAATATATACACATACACTGATAACCGGATACACTAATACACACACAGATAAAATGATACATATACTCACACATTGACACATACTGTACTCTGCACATACATTCACACACTGGCTGAAAATAGCAAATTAAAACGTGTATATATACATATATACATATACTAACATATAACATAGATTCGTTTGGCCACAGAAAGCAAAACAATTACAAAGTATATTGGTGTGGGTGGGGTGTGGGGGTGAGAGGGGGGCGTGTATACTAAGCATTCGTTTGACCTCTGCTTGTTGGATACATTGTACCTTACATGGGCACCACAATTCCCACTAACACCAAAGCATCTTTGACCTTGAATCCACCCTCATGGTATAATAAACTATCAGAGCGCCCAGTGAAGCATGCGCTGAAAGATTATGAATGTTTCATTACTCGGCCCGGAGCGCGCCACCGACTTGAACCAGCACGTTGTAAAAATCCTAATTTTTCCTCCTTTATTTTTGTGCGATGAATATCTCGGAAAGAGCCATTCTCAGTCACTTCATCCTTCCAGGGCCTGATGTGGATGGCAGACAATGAACTGCAGGGCTTCAGTACTGAAGCCTGGGAACAATATGCAGTACAATGTATGGTGTCTGCTGTCCTCTGTCATACTCTTCGGATAATGTTTGGTGATCTAAGTTAATGAGTGGACCACGTCACATACCTGAAATGTCACATGTGCCCAGACAGACATGCCAACTCTCCCAGATGTTCAGTGAATCTGACTGATTTGGAGTTGGTCTCACTGATTTTTATGCATAGGCGGCCCTCATAGATTTCAGTGGAGTCTCAGTGCTTAAAAATCAGCACTTTTCCATTAATATTGTATTTTTTTGGTCTAGATCAGAGGGGGGAGGGGAGTTGGGGGGGGGGGGGCAACTCCAGTACTCAATGGCCACTAACAGGTCAGGTTTTCAGGATATCCCTACTTCAGCACAGGTGATGCAGTCGAAGATTGAGCCACCTATGCTGAAGCAGGGATATCCTGAAAACCTGACCTGTTGGTGGCCCTTGAGAACTGGAGTTGCCCCCCTCTGATCTAGAAGCTCCAAATCTCACTGATTTTGGTCCTGGCTAGTTGATGTTTCAGGGCCACAAGCCCATGTATTACTACTGTGAAGCGCTATGTACATTAATGGCGCTATATAAATAAAGACATACATACATAAGGGAAGTTACAGAGGCCTCGCGCGGTCCCCTGACATTTAATTTAAATGCCTTGGGGAAGACAACCGCCATGCCCCCTCCTCCCCTCCCCCCCCCCCCAAAACAATCTTGCGCACCCCTGATCTAAGGCATAAGCAAACGTTATATACACTAAGAATCTCAAGGGGCTGAGGTTGGGGTTTTTTTTTTTTTTTTTACAGCAACTTGTTATCCCAACTGGGCCTTTTTGTCTGTGTGTATGTATATTTTACTCTGCCAATAAGTAATTTAAATGCAAGAAAAAGAAGGATCCCAGATATAACGTGTGTGTGTGTGTGTGTGTGTGTGTGTGTGTGTGTGTGTGTGTGTGTGTGTGTGTGTGTGTGTGTGTGTGTGTGTGTGTGTGTGTGTGTGTGTGTGTGTGTGTGTGTGTGTGTGTGTGTGTGTGTGTGTGTGTGTGTCAGTACACTATCACTAAGCTAATAGTATCAGAGCTCAGGGTGGCATTGAGTCACAAAACAATTTGCAATATTGAGTTACAAGTGACAGAGTCAGACAATACTGTGTGCGATATTTATTTGCTTTTGTGCCTGTAAACGCTCTGATTCGCTTACACAGCTTCTTGTGCCACACAGTTGAAATTGACAAATTTAAAGACCACTTACCCATAAAGTTTTATTGTTTTGAGATTTGGGGAAATCAGCAACTTTTGTACCTGGGAAAGTGAAAGACTTTTCTAACTGAATGGTAAGTCATCGCAGGTCTGTGCTCCGACTTTGGGCCCTGATCTCATAGAGCTCAACTACAGGCCTCAAGCCCCGTCAACAGGTCAGGTTTTCAGGATATCCTTGCTTCACCACAGGTGGCTCAATCAGAGACAGTCAAAGACTGAACCTCTGATTGAGCCATCTGTGCTGAAGCAGGGATTGATTGAGCCAGCTGTGCTGACGCAGGGACAGATTGAGCCAGCTGTGCTGACGCAGGGATATCCTGAAAACCTGACCTGTTGGAGGGATTGAGGCCTGGAGTTAAGAACCCCTGTCATAGAGCATGAACGCTGATATAAATATTTCTATAACAAATTGACAAAGTAAGTGGGCAGAATTCACATTAAAGTTAACCAACTGGTTTACGACAATCGGAGCCTTTCCAGCTGCTTAAAGTTGTAAAAGAAAGCTTTTTGTAACTCGGCAAGCAGGCGCTAAATGGTTCTTAATGATCCAGAATCATTTAAACTTCTAGGCCCATCTTCAGTATTGAGTATGGGAAGTTTTCAAATGAAAGATATACAGGGATATACCAAATAAGTAAACATGGGAAGGATGTTGAACCAGGGAGCAATCTGATATTTGGAGTCAGGAAGGAAATTATTTTCCCCTTATGAGACATCATTAGATGTCCTGGGACCCCTTCTCTTTTCTCTTTACACAGTCTCTCTATGTGACCTAACCACATCTCTTGGGTTGAAGTATCACCTCTATGCTGATGACACACAAATTTACTTTTCAACCCCTGACCCTTACACCTGCTGTACAGACCAAAGTCTCTGAATGTCTCTCAGTGATATGATCCTGGATGGCCCTCCGCCGACTTAAACTTAACATGGCAAAAGCAGAGCTCCTTAGGCCTGGGTCTCGCTGCATCCGGCTGCGTGCGCGTCTCTCACCAGACCTGTGTTGCTCCCGAGCCGGCTCCAGTCCCCCCTCGCTGCAAGGCTCGCTGCGCACTGTGACGCATCAGCCAGCAGGGGATACACGAGGATCGTGATCCCAAGCGGCGACGCGTCACGTGGTGCGGCAGGGAGCCAATGAGGGGGCGGAGGAGGGGGCAAGGGAGAGGAGGGAAGCTGTGAAGCTGTCTACAGCTACGGGAGGGAGGTCTGAGTGTATGTGTATGTTGTTCTCCCCCCCTCCCTCCGGTGCCCGTCTTGCAGGCTGCGCGTGCTGGGGAGGTTGCGGCCTGCTGCTGTGCTCGTCTTCCCTGGGAGAAGAGGCAGCAACAGATGGACGGGACAGGACAGGACAGGGGGGGAGACGGGAGGGGGGGGGTACTGTGGCGGGCTCTCCAGATTCCGCTGCCCGGTCATGCCTGCACGCTCCTCAAAGACCGCATATAGCGGTGAAGTGCAGTGCCAGTGTACGTCGTGGCCCCGCCCCCTCGTCATTTCCGCGCCCACACATCATGTTTTGGCCACGCCCCCTCACGCCTCAGAACGCCGCCTGTAGATCGCGGTATAGCACTCTGCACGCGCCGCCTGTTTTGCAGTGCGGGCGTGTGGTCTGAGGCAGCGGGGCCTTAGCCTTATACTTCCTCCCAAACCTGGCCCCACTACCTCCTTCCACATTTCTGTTGGAAGTACCATAATTCACCCAGTAGCCCAAGCACGCTGCCTAGGGGTCACACTCGACTCCTCTCTCACATTCGCCCCTCACATTCAAAACGTATCTAAAACCTGTCACTTTTTCCTCCGCAATATAACTAAGATACGCCCTTTCCTCTGTTGCTCGACTGCTACAACTTTGACTCAGGCCCTCATTCTCTCCAGTCTCGATTACTGTAACCTCCTGCTGTCCGGCCTTCCTGCCTCTCACCTGTCTCCCCTACAATCTATCCTAAAAGCTGCTGCCAGAATCACTCTACTCTTTCCTAGATCTGTCTCAGCATCTCCCCTGCTGAAATCCCTCTCCTGGCTTCCTGTCAAATCCCGCATCTCACACTCAATTCTCCTCCTCACTTTTAAAGCTTTACACTCTTCCGCCCCTCCTTACATCTGAGCCCTAATTTCTCGCTATGCACCATCCCGGCTCTTGCGTTCTGCTCAAGGATGTCTTCTCTCCACCCCCTTTGTATCTAAAGCCCTCACCCGCCTTAAACCTTTCTCACTGACTGCTCCACACCTCTGGAATGCCCTTCCCCTCAATACCCAACTAGCACCCTCTCTATCCACCTTTAAAAACCACCTTAAGACACAATTGCTTAAAGAAGCAGATGAGTAGCACCGTGGCTAATACTATACACGATACATAAAGCTTGGCCCCCTGCAGACGCACTTACCAGAATGCCCTTCTACTTTCTCTGTACGTTCTCCCTACCAATTAGATTGTAAGCTCTTCGGAGCAGGGACTCCTCTTCCACAATGTTACTTTTATGTCCGAAGCACTTATTCCCATGATCTGTTATTTGTAATTATTTGTTATTTACATGATTGTCACGTATATTACTGCTGTGAAGCGCTATGTACATTAATGGCGCTATATAAATAAAGACATACATACATATTTCACTGAGGGTTTTTTGTTTGCCTTCCTCTGGATCAATATACTGTGAGTACAAATATAGGATAAAGTATCTGTTGTCTAAATTTAGCATAGGTTGAACTTGATGGACGTATATGTCTTTTTTCAACCTCATCTACTGTGTAACTGTGTAACTGTGTAACTGTGTAACTGTGTAACTATGTAACATTCACAACACCACTTTGCAGCACAAAGCATTAGAGGCCCTTGTTCCAAAACAACATGATTTTAGGAGGAAGTGGATGATAGCGATATTGGCTAAACAAATTCACAATAAATCTGAAATAAAATGTACGTTTTGTATATCTACATAATGTAGCTGGGAGCAGCTAGTTTCCTAATGTTGTTGGCCTTAAATGATGAGAAATACAGACTCGACATACTATTTCGTTCAGTGTTTGTTGCCTTTCAAGACCCCTGAGTGCTAAAATATGTTCTCGGGAAAGCAGTTCCCATTCGCATATCATTTTAATTCACCACCTCTGCTATATGTATTTTTAAAATAGCAGGGAGCTCATTCGACACAAAATACTGGACTATTCGGAGAGGTGGAATAAGGTACAGTACCTTGCAATTAAATGTTACCTTTGACACCCCAGTTTACAATACAGAACCACTCCACACCTTAGGCTTGGTCCCTGCTGGCTACTGCGGGGACAAGAGCCGCCCCTCAATGGGGCAGGGCACGCTGCGAGGGGCGGCTGCCGTGCCGCGCGGTGCGTTTTTCCTACAGACAGGAAAATTGTGATTAGTAGTAGCAATGGAGCGCTAGGCTACGCCCCCCGGCGGTTCAGCCAATGAGGGCGAACCTGCCGGGTGATGCATGGCCGTGCCCCCATCACTCCCCTCCTCACCTCCCCCCCCCCGACTTTCCCCCTGCAGCTCACTGCAGACCGGGGAACTCGGCTGCACGCGCCGCCAGCCTCACAGGCGCGCGTGCAGCGCAGGCAGCGGGGCCGTAGCCGTAGCCTTAGATGTAAGCAAGGACACCGACAAAGGAATGTATTTATGGTTGAAATAAAATAATGAAAGGATTGTTACTTTCTCATACCAGCCCAAAAAAGCGACCGCGGAAATGCCAGTGCTCGCGCTGTTTTAAGCGCCAGTTTTGCAGCCGGGAGATTTTGATAAAAACCATAAAGATTGGCCGCGATGCAGTTGCGGTTCCCCTGAAATTGTACAAATACGAGGCTCCCAAGGAGTTAACACTGAAACACGTTCTGTTCCATTTAGCAAAAAATTACAGAATGACGAAGCCAAACCATTTATTGCCAGCCAACAAAATCGATCACAAAGGCTAAAATATGTTTTAATGCACAAATTGATCAAAAGCGCTCATTTGTGTAACCCATTGCCAGCATATCCCAATAACACAGGATGCACCAATGGATTACATTTTTTTTTTTTTTTTGATAATAAGTGCAATTTTTCTCCTCAAGTGATTGCTGGAAATGACTTTTGTGCGACGCGATGAGGGCTGATCAGTCCAGCGTTGGTCAGGTTTCCAAAATAAGTTCCTTACCTTTCTTAGAAAAACCGACCATTTGATTGTTGATCTTCGGGGCAGGGAGTCCTTTTCCTAATGTTACTTTTATGTCTGAAGTGCTTCTTCCCATTATGTGTTATTTGTATTATTTGTTTTTATATTATTATGTCACGTGTATTACAACTGTGAAGCGCTATGTACATGAATGGCGATATATATATATATATATATATATATATATATATATATATATATATATATATACACACACAGTTGCGTGAAAAAGAAAGTACACCCTCTTTGAATTCTATGGTTTTACATATCAGGACATAATAACAATCATCTGTTCCTTAGCAGGTCTAAAAATTAGGTAAATACAACCTCAGGTGAACAACAACACATGACATATTACACCATGTCATGATTTATTTAACAAAAATATTGATTATTTTGACCACTGACAGAAAATAAACATGGTGAATTGTAGAGTGGTGCCGAGTATTTTCCACACCAGTGGCTTCTCTGTTGGAGTGTTTGAAGGTACTGGGGGTAGACATTGACGTCCGCACACTAATAATGTCACTGGTCTTTAAGTGGGAGTGTGACACTATACAGTTACACATTTTTTGTGAAAGAGGCCAAATATGGTAATACAGTACAGTACCATTTTTCGGAAGGTTACATTGTTCCGTGTTGCATCACGTTGTGATGAATGGTTCATTTCTTGCAATAAAGGGTTAAAAAAAACCTCACAGTGACTAGTTGATGAAATGCTGCAGAAATTCTAACCGGCCCCAACATCTGTTTCTTCTGAAAAATTATTTGCTAAAGACATTTATCTGAGGATTATGCTGCAACTTCGGACTCTGAATAAGTGTTTGGTTATGAATTAGTCACACCAAAGTAATGGTGTGTGATTAGCATGTGCTTAGCATGTGATATCTGCATGGTCGCTAACATCCATACCTGTCTGACATACACGCACTCCTCCATCTCCCTTGAAAATGAACATGCAGAGGCATATAATGATTCAGAGTATCTCTATAAAACTTGCTATAATGTGCCTTCTGTATGGTTTGAGAAGCACTGTTCTTAAAACGTCTTATATGGTCATATGTTGTATGGTCACTATTTGCAGCATGTTGCTGTATGCAGCAGCAGCAGCAGCCCTTATAGAAAAGTACATAGGAGCAGGTTTCGCTCGGTGTATACGCTATACAAGACATTGAGATAGATAGATGTAAACATGAGCATCCTCATTGCATATTGTGGATATATGTCTGTGGTTTAAGAAATAAATGATGATAAATCTTGCAAAGTGATGTTTGCATTGTTCTGATGGATCTCAAAGCCTGGAGGAAAAGACTAAACCAATGTAAACATAAATTACTACTTAGAAATATAGCTATATACATTAAATGCTTAATTCTGTTTCCTGATCTTTATTGCTAAATTGCTAGTCGTTCTCCTAATGCACAGGTTTTTAAAGCATTAAGTAAGGCCCGTCCACAATCCCTGCGCTTCTAAAGCCATTAATAGATTGATAATGGATAACAAGTCACACACTGTGTGGCGGCCTCAGTAGTAGCTTGCAAGGAAGCCTGTGCGGTGCTTGAAAATAAGTGCTGCTAATTACTTACACGTGACTTATCTGAAATAATTTATATAAGGTTTCAAACCCTATATTAATTTGAGACTGCAGATAACTGTGACAAGTGTGGGAGACATGAGCAGGAGAAATGCGCAGTTTGGTCAGCGGCCTAATCACCGTTTATCCGTCTCCATTCACATCTATTGCATGAGATGAGTGTGCATTGATTGCAGATACCTGACAAAAACCACATGTAAAAATAAGTTTACGTCAGGGACCATTCAAGGGTGCTGTTTATTGTTTCACTTCTCGTGTATTCCCTGAGGTTCTATAAATACGTTTTCACTCCCTGCAGTAAGACATATTTAAGGCTTCGCTGTGCAGTGTGGACACTTCTGCCAGCGAAGGGTAATGTATAACAGAAACACTTGCTGGGGAAAGTAGAGATTACTGTATGTATATTCAATTTGTGAATCACAGAATGTTCTATTGGGTCCATTGAACGAGTTATGTTTCATTTGTATTTATTTTTTTTTTTTAAGCAGCCATTGTTCTGAGCTTTGCCGAATAGCTCCATTTTGCCGTTACCGATCTGTGGTGGTGGCAGCGTCACTGCTTTTATTTGCATAAAAGAATATATGAAACCGGAGCATAAGAGGGACAGTCCCAGCCATCGCACAAGGAAGTGTAGCAAGAAAGTGGTTCATTGAGGGTAAAAACCTCCAGTATTATTCAGTCTGACCTTGTTTCTCAGGCACAGGAAGTTACATGGTATCAAGAAGTATATCCAGCTGAACAAAAAGCGGATTTCTAACCTGGCCCCATGCTAAGTAGGCACCTGCATGTCTGAGCTTTGATACAAAAATTGCTAAATGGTGAACACTTACATCCATTTTATATCTATAATAATAATAATAGCATGTTCTAGCTGCTAGTTTTACATAGCACTTTACAAAGACATTTTGCAGGCACAGGTCCCTGCCCCGTGGAGCTTACAATCTATGTTTTTTGGTGCCTTTGTGTTTTTGTGAGGCACAGGGAGATAAAGTGACTTGTCATTCGCTGAACCACCGAGGGGCGTGGCCAGCGCTCCATCGCTAGTTCTGAAGACAGTTTTACCGTCCTCAGAAAAATCTGGTCGCGCCATGCGTGCCGGCCAAGGCAGCAAGCTGGCCCGACCCATTGAGGGGCGGTTCTGGTCCCTGCAGCGCATGCCATAGCTCGCTGCAGCAGGCACCGGGGATCTAGCCTTATGGTGACATTTCTGAAATTGGTGTGGTGAGATGTTTGCCTCATATTAAGGGTTAAGAAACATACAACTGTAAAAGGAAAAGTGCTAGAGAAGGAGTAGGACATGAAACCTTGTTTATAAAATGGCACCACAACACAGAAGCCAGAAGGAAATGTGGGTTATTTAGCATGAGGAAATGAGGACGCCATTTTTATTTTTATGACGCTACCCACTGGACTTGGCAAAGAATGTTACAGATTAGACCTAGAAAATGTGGTATACCAGTGCCATGCATTGTTGAATGATGTGATGGAAACGAATAGTTAGTATGAAAACATTCTATTGCACCGTGGTAAAGGAAGCACAAAGCGAACAACCAATTCAAAGACAGCTAGGTTGTCCTTCTGACAGTCAGACTGCCTGGGCTTGCACTGGCTCGTTGTAAAACTTAAAGCCGCCTGAAACCAGAAAGAGATGAGCAAAACAGAACCTCAATCACCTAAATCTTTTTCCTTTTGAGTCATGTTGAATACATCTCCGTGATTAAGCCATTCTAGAAAAAAGAAAGGGATTTGTGTGTGTTAAATGTGTGAATTGAGTATGCGTTTCCTAGTCCTACAATGTCATTTAGTTGCAATTTATAACCATTATTTTGTAAGAACACTGATACAGTACTTTACCTATTATTTTTAGAAACGAAATAATCATTTCATCATGTCTCATTTTCAGCATGGTTTCATTTTGATGCTTTCTTCTGTATCATTTGCCCAATTAAAGAGTATTAAAGTGTGGGTAATGACGTGTCAGACTGGGCTGTCTTCTGGTGAAGGAAATCAATCATTATCAGGGAACCCTGATGACATCCGTGTGAGAGGCTCAGCAGGAGGACAGGGACTGGCGGCCATGTTTAAGATCGTCGTTTGTTACAATTAAAAGCACAGCATTTTATTTCAAAATTGAACAATGATAAAGAGACTGGATGGGCCCATTAATCCCTAGAAATCTGCACCAAAGGATCCAGCGAGATGAAAAATACAGTAATATCACTTTTCATTTCACTTGTGCACCTGCAACAAGAACCTTTCCACCACCTTCTTCAGCAAATAAAAATACCACATTGTGAGCACATTCATATGTCTCAGACAGGTCTGCAGCCCGTGCCTGTCCCCATTCTCTAAGCATACAGCGTTTCCACTGCCGCTAGGCATTCTGGGAAATGACATGTAAAGGAGCTCACCTTTGACTTGTACCTATTTTATCATGGATCCCTATAAGCACGTGCCTGCCGTATTACAGCATTTTCAGCACAGCCTGGGTTAAAGAAGTGCATTACCCCTTCTGCCTAACATTGATTATTCAGTGAACAGCTTCAAATATTATTTTGGATTCTTCACTGAATTAAATTAATGGGGTTTTGTTTTGTTTTTTGAAAGGGAACATCAGCAAATCCTGGGGAAAGCCTTTAATATATAATGCAAGAAATGTGCTGTGTTACACGGCCAGTCACGTATGGCTGAGTACACGTCCTAACCCTGCACAAGAAGGGCATGACCTGATCTAAATGTAACCCATATACAGTTGGAAAGGTCCCTAAACATAATTAAGTCATCTCAGCCTGTGAACAATACACTATTTTACTTCTATTTGCAGTGGATAATGAGACAAGTCACTAAACTGACAGTGAACCCTCTATTACTTGATTGCCGAGCGTTTTATAAGATATTGTGAATATTCAATTCTTCTATCATCATGCGCCTTATCCAGCTATTACGTATTTAAGAAATGAATTTAATTTACATCTTGGGAGTCTTTTGTATGAAATCTGTCTCTGGGCATAAATCACATTAATTCAGTGGTTTGAACTGAACTGCTTGTGATTGTCGTGGCTACAAATAACGCAGGGATATTGGCAGTGTGGGCTGACAGAGAGCCCATGATATGTGCATAGAAAATAAATATCGTGCTGTGTAGAAGGATGATACATGTGTGATGCAGCGATTCCCCATCAGATCTTCAAGGCTTAGGAAGTGAATTGTTCTTTTAGTTTTTTTTCATAGATAAAGGTGACCGCTTTAATGTTCTCATTTTAAGGAATTGGTGACACTTTTGACTAGCACCCTCTCTCTCTCCACCTTTAAGACTTATCTTAAAACCCACCTCCTTAACGAAGCATATAGGTAGCTCCGTGGCTGATACTATACACCTCATACATCGACCTTGACCCCCTGCAGACGCACTTACCAGCACACCTTCCTACTGTCTCTGTACGTTCCTCCCACTTACCAATTCGATTGTAAGCTCTTTGGGGCAGGGACTCCTTTTCCTAATGTTACTTTCATGTCTGAAAGCGCTTCTTCCCATCATGTGCTGTATTATTACGTCTGTGAAGTGCTATGTAAATAAATGGTGCTATATATACATTAAATAGTGTAGAAGTTGCCTTTTTCCTGCGGTCAGGGGCTTAGCTATAGCACAGGGGCCCGAACAGGTCTAGCTACGCCACTGTATACAGTACTTGTTTTGCACTTTCCTGTTTGGGACAAACAATAAGGGACTAATCTATATACACCGCCTGTCTTTTCAGCTGAAAATCCCAAATGACTTAAACGGTCACTTCAGCGTATATAGAATAAATCCCTACGTTTTAACCCTTGACCATTGCGGTGTTATTGTTTTTCCTATTAGGTGCTAGTTCCTAACTAGAGCAGTAGGGGTTACATTCACTAATCTCCAGCAAATCAGTGCAAATAACATGACGTCACCTAAAGCTGTAAGTGCCGTTGCTCCCCCCCCCCCCTTCCCGTTTGTCCTATTCCCGAAGGGTTACGGTCACGTGATTTAAGACTTGGCATTACTCCAATCCAGGCCCAGGGAGAGGTTCGAAGTGATAACGCCCTCTTCTGAATTGGTCTCCCTCTCATGAAAATCCGCAATATTAGGGCCTGGGTTGGTGTAACTCCAAAGCGGGGAATCACTTAAATAACGTCGCATCCTGCTCCCTCGTTAACCTTTAATGGAACTTAGTGAATATGGGATGAATATGATTGAGCTTGTATTAAGCTCATTTGCATGTCATTTAACACCATGCTTTTTATGGGAGTAAATCCTGGTTTACAGTATGTCACGTTATTTGTGCTATACTTAACGGGAATGAACTAAGGTTCAAATTACATTAAAAAGGCTGATGAATCTAGCACCAAGTATTGTTCATTCCATCATATTCATTGTTTCAGCTTCTCACACTTACAGTAGGTGAATTTGCAAAGATAACAGACACGTTTAAATTGTCCAGTTAATCTTAAAACTGCGCAGAGAGGATATAATGCCCCAAAATGTTATTTTATTGCAAGCGTGCGTGCGTGCGTGTGTGCGTGTGGTGGTGTGTGTGTGTGTGTGTGTGTGTGTGTTTGGGGGGGGGGGGGAGTTAACCACTTGCAGCCAGAGCAAAGTAATATATTCTAGTCAGCTCAGACATGAACACAGTTGCATTAACCCCTCACTTACAGGGCATAGAATAGTTGACCCCGTGTGCTCAGAAACCTGGTAAATAGTTCCATCCTCGTGTTCTCGCCGGAGAGCTGCGTTCGAATCCCAGATTGTTCTCGATGCCTGGGAGAGAGACACATCGTTCCACTCTGCACTGAAGCTTTTGAGCTGTTATCCTCGATAGTAAACAACTTCTAATTGCCAGCGCTGACAGCACTCATATGTCCGCTCTCGCTGCAATGTTATTATTTCTGAAATAAACAATTGCCCATGTCTTTTAGTAACTGAAAGTCTGGCAGGTGTCATATTATAAAAACAGTGCTTAATTCTAATGTATTATTTCATTACATTGCTCAGTGGGTTTTCTCTTGTTCATGTTTTTGAAGACGGTCTCTGCGCTGAGGAAACGTCCTGTTTTTGGGTGGATTTCAGACGCATCCCTTCTTTCTGCGTCATTGGCGAGGTGCTATAATAAACAGCCGTACTGTGTTTTTCCAATAGCTTGACGCAACAGAGCAAGGTCCTTTGAATATCAGGGATCTGGGATTTTCCTCCATTCTTGCATCAAATGCATTACAGTTGTAATGTTTCATGAAAAGCATGAACGTTACAAAGCATTAGAGAGGCAGTTTCAGCCCAAAGTGAACTAAATGCAGTGCACACAAATGAAACAAAAAAAATACAGTTTATCATTGTTATATTATTTCACTTTTTATGAATTTGTAATGTTTTCTTTCATACACTGTTTGGGGTGCACCCTCTTCCAAAGGCACAATGTCACCCCCTTGTAATTGCCTTTCTTGTCCTTACGCAGTAATCGTGATACCATTTAAACCACTAAAGGTGGAGAATCGCCAGTGGATGATAAAACGGAGAAACACAGCGTTCTTATCAAAAACACAAGGCTAGTTTTCACTGGATACACAGGAGTGACACAGTATGTTTCTATATGTGAGTGATGGTGAGTGGAGTAAGACATGGGGTGTGTAAAGCCAGTCCTCAAGGGCCACCACCATGCCAGGCATTAGGGATATTCCTGCTTCAGCACAGGTGGCTCGGTCGTTGACTGAGCCACCTGTGCTGAAGCAGGGATATCCCTTAAACGCTGAACTGTTAGTGGCCCTTGAGGACTGGAGTAGGCCACCCCTGGAGTAAGAGAACAAATGACAGAGAAGTAGTGGGTAGCATAATACACGTTCCCTTTATTGGACCAACAGATAAATGAGAAGTTCAATGTTTTCTAACCTCTCTGGGTTCTTCCTCACACAGGGGTTACTGTATTGTGTTTGATGCACACACCTCTCTGATTTCCACATGTCCTAGGATTTCGCCTCTCCTCTCCACATAAATGGATCAGACCAACAAACGGCTTACATGCTGCAGATCATTAGCTGCCCTCCCTCACTATCCAAACACATAACAAACCAAGGCTCCATCACCAGGACATCCATAACACCTTGACACTTTTACTGCCACCCTGCTCTCTGCCAGAGCAATCTTCTCTTCTAAAGCATGGAGCTCATTTGTGGAGCAGTTGGAGAGAATACTAGGAGAGCAGCGCAGTGAATCCTCCCCCAAATAAGTACAAACCGTACAGCATTCTAAACCTCCTGAGGAGGCGCCTGAAACACTGAACAATTCATAAAAGCTCCTCCAGTGAAAGGGGCTTAACCCCTTAGCTACCTGAATGAACCCCTTAGCTACCAGAGAGCCCAACAATACTGTAGCGCCGACGAGTATTCTAAAACAAATCTGGGGCAATCACCAACAAGACCCGGGTACATACTGCAACATTTCTGCAGACAGACTAATGGCCCATCGGATTAACAGCGGGGGTCCCTGGCTGTCCCATTCAAACTGAATGGGACTGCCAGGGACCCTTGCTGTGTTAATCCGATGGGCCATTAGTCTCTGCAGAAATGTCACTGAAATGTTGCAGCATATACCCAGCATGTACCTGGGTCTTGTTGGTGATAGCCCCAGATTTTCCAAGGCAAGTTTTAGAATACTCGTCGGCGCACCTGTATATGGACATAGGCAATGTTCTCAATACATTATGGGAAACTTAGTGTAGGAAAATGTGCAGTTGTGTAATAACTAGAAAAATGTACAGTTTGCGAACCGGGCAAACATGTTGCGAAACTTTTCAAACCTTTTTTGTCAAGAGGTAAAAAGTGTAGGTAAAATGACCCCACGCATATTCAGGTCGCTCGACCCTTTATAAACTGCCATTTTCACTCTAATCTGCCCGAATGGTGTTAAAATGTGGCAAAATTGGCAAACATTTTGAGCGCTGTGACCTTTTTATGAAAAATTCACAAAAAAATATGAAATTTGCAAAAAGCACATTTGAAAACCTTTTCCCATTTTCTATAAAATGTTTAGTGTGTGATAATGCCTCCCAAAATCTGGTGTATTTATTTTGCATTAGCATTGCCTTATTAGAACCCATAATAAGGCAATCCAAGCCATTTTTGTTTTTCTGTCATTTTTTTTTTAATCATAGGATTGAAGCAGGAGTTCTCCAGAGATGAACCCCATTAATTTCATCTCGGGTGACCCCCTGCTTCAGCAGATACTTCCGTAGGGAGCGCCAGTAGCTGCTCCGGCTGGCAACCAGTGTTAACTTTACGGCCTCTTTTCAAGGCTACCCGGCATGTGGGCCAATAGGAAGCCGTGACGTCCCTCGGTGAAGCTTCCTATTGGCCCATGAGACACGGGTGCATACGGAGGTAAGTGTCTCTGAAAGCAACGGGTCCCCGGAGATAAAATGAATTCGGTTCAGCTGCGGAGACCCCCATGCATCAAAACTGTATTAAAAAAAGAAGTGAGAATGGCTCCTTTGAGATGTGTTTTAAACGTCTCACTGAATGTTGGTGGAGATACAACCTTCGGACCGAGCAGAATACTTTCAAGTATAAAAGCACATGATGTAATATGTGCTAAAATATAAGGGTGCATTTTGCTGTTGCTGCTCTAATCAATTTTCACACCCTAGCTGCTTCAAGCATCAAAGAAGATCCCTTCAGACTCTCACTTACAAGATTATTGATCAATCAAACGCTAACCTGCTTAGTATTATGTGAGTTTCATTTGAGAGGTCAGGGGTCGGACACCTGACAAGAAGTTATTCAACCTTGACATACTTCTCAAGTGACTGAATCGCTGTTACTAGAAGAGGAAATAATGTCTAAGGCATTAAAGAAAAAAAGAATTTATTTTCTTAGAAAGAAAAAGGCCCGTGCAGTCGTCTTTTCCGGCATTTAAACATTGTAAAGCCTCCGCTTGGAGGGAGCTATTTAAATATCTATCTATCTATCTATCTATATATATATATAGCAAATGGAAATACAACTGTATGCTCATTTGCATGTCTTAGGCAGGTCTGCAACCCCGCCTTTCACCACTATCACCCAGCACACAGCACTTCCACTGCAGCAAGGGATCCTGGGAAATGACATGCAAATGAGCACACAGTGCCACTTTTTGCTTCAAAAACCATTTTTAACATGGTTCCCTATAGACTTAAGCTTGCTGCATGGTCACAGCTTTGAGCACAGCTAGGGTTATATATATATATATATATATATATATATATATATATATATATATATATTTAATGAGGTATTGAAAATCAGTAGAAAGGTAATTTAAGTGCACCAAAAAGAATTAGGGGAAGCGATATTCATGATGTAATTATATTCTGCCAGCATTTAGAAGAAAGCCCCACATGGAAGAGAAACGTTGGCTCAATAGCATGATACTGATGATTATTTCAATCATTTAAATATAGTACAGCAACATATTGTACAGTGCGGACAACAGCATCGCAATGCGTACAAACTGGTAGAAGCAAACACAAAGGCACACACAATCGGTAAGGAAGGATTTGGTGAACGGGCTTACAATGTAAGTGGGGAAAAGTGCAAAGAGCAGAAACATTATTTGGGGGGATTTTTTGGCACTTGTTGTACGAATCCTTTTTAAAGAAGCCGCCCTGCCTGCTTGCTCTGTTTCATCTCTTCCCCTCCCCGCCTTTATTTTCTCCGAGCTGAATCACGTTAGTTTTAGCTGCGGAAGTCCCCTAGTTCCCGAGATACGCGAGGTACCAGCACTACCTATTCATCTCTGGGACCGTGGGGTGCGCCGGGCTGAAATGAATGGGTTCAGCTCCTTGAACCACCTGCTTTCCATCCATGCGGGGTGGGGGGTTGCTCTGTACCTTTAAGGTGCACAGCTGATCCTCGTGTTGATATACTTAAATGCCCCTGTTTAATATGGTGAGCTGTAGTTAACACATCATTGGCTGCAGTATTTTGCTTTCCTCTTCTCTCTATGCAGTTGCAGAGATACATAAGGTAATATAATATTGGTAGTGTAGGACCTGCTGAAATGGGTCTACTGTGACGTGGTTACAGGCGTAAAAAATTACATTGCAGGGTCATGTGTCGTCATGTTGCCATGGCAACATGTCACGTGAAATAGCGCCGGGTTACCATGGCAACACATAGACCAGGTAGGAGAAGTTACAGAGGCCTCACGCGGCTCCTGGCATTTCATTTAAATGCCTTGGGGAAGAGCGCGGGACTTCTGTAACGCCCCCCATTTTACACACCCCTGCTCTAACATACTTGTTCTCGTTTGTACAAAGGAATAAAAGGGTCACGTTTAACACCCCTCTAACGCTCTAAAGCATTAACCCCTCTGCTACCAGGCAAACCTGCAATGCATTATGTTGTGTTTCAGGCCACCTGGCAGTGATGGAGTTGGGTTGTTAGGATGAAATTTATAACAGGGTGATCCAAGAAAGATCAGAAAGGGTCCCTAGAGTACTCAGCACTCAATGCCGGAAAAAATAATAATGAACTGGACAACAGTGATCCAACAGGAAAAATTACCTGTATAGTTAGCTGTGTAGGGAATTAGTGACCCAGGTAATTTTTCCTGTCGGATCACTGTTGTCCAGTTCATTATTATTTTTTCCGGCATTGAGTGCTGAGTACTCTAGGGACCCTTTCTGATCTTTCTTGGATCACCCTGTTATAAATATGTCTATTTGTCCCTTATTAGCACCTGCCTAAATATTTACGGTATTTTTTGTGTATTAACGGATGAGCGGTCTCATCCCCTTTATAGTGTTGTTAGGATGAAAGTAAAGGAACAAGGGCAGGAGAGTGTTGGACGGAGCCTCCCTGCAAAAGTGTGTTTTTAGGGAACTTTTAAATGTGTGCATGTTAGGGCACAGTCTGAACGAGAGTTCCAGAGTTGGGGTGCAGCATGGGAGACACCAGGGAGGTGGGAGTTAGGGACGTGGCGAGATGTACTGCACATCACTCATGGGCAGAGCCGGAAGACAGCGTGTGGGAGACACCTTGGAAATGAGGTCAGATATGTAGAGGGATGCGGTGTTCTGCATAACTTTGCAGGTGAGCACAAGTGTCTTGATTTGATGCTGTAGGGTTTGGGCAGCCAGCGCGATGATTTGCGTAGAGGGGGAGCAGAGAGAGCGCGGTCGGTGACTGAGGTTCATGATCCTGGCAGCAGCATTTAGAATGGATTTATGTACGTGATTTGACTCTAATGTATCATTTGTTTTTGTCTTTGCAGAAATCAACCTGCAATGCTGATGCTGATGACTTAAGACAACTTCAGACAGAGACTGTCGCAAAGCACAAAAACAAACTCAGAAGGAAGCAAGAAAAACACAAAAGAATCACTTCTCCAACAAGGACCTTTATTTCTTTTCCACTAGTTTTTCTGTTCTACAATGGAACCAAGCATTTTATTCAATTTATCTTCAGGTAACAATGTGGAAGCATATTCTTAAACACGGGGACACAAGTCAGCGCCAGAAGGACTGAGAAATGGCCTTGGGAACAAAAAAACCTCCTGAATTTGGACTTACAGTATACAGAGCGTTTTTAAGCAGGGTTCCTGCAAACAGAAACTTACAGAGGCAGACTGGCCACTCTCCTACAATGTCCAATAATATTTACCTAATTTACGGCAAAACAATAAAACCAGCAAGTAGAAAGGAAAGAGCAAAGATTAATGTGGGTGTTCCCTATATATATATAGACAAAATAACAACTCTCTATAAACTATATATAGTGTACGATGGAATATCTATCAAATCTAATATAAAGTGCTAATAAGACATGCCATATTATATACTATTATTTATATGTATACACACACACACATATATACACACACACACACACATATATATACATATATGTGTGTGTGGTGTGTGTGTGTGTGTATATACACTATATCTAATTTACAGCATTTATTTGCTTTATTTGCTCTGGTAATTGTTAGTGAATACACATTTATTTCTACTTGACGTTTTAATTGTTGGGATAAAAGTACAGTAGTATATATTATGTTTGCGGTTAAGTAACCAGTCTGCCTTTACATTTCTTTTTGTATGTGAATTTTCCTACGACTCGAGCACCTCCCAGATGTTTAACCCTGTGTTTGTTTCGATCGCCTAATATTTGGGTGCTGCTTTCTACCTTATTCCCACTGTCCTAGTATAGTACAAAATAGCCGGCAATGGCAATAATGTAACCCTTTCATTGCTAGTGGCCTGCAACACTGCAAAGCAATTATCTATCCTCCCCCTTGATTTTAAAATATACTTTTTTTTTTTGTTGTTAACCTGGATTTTAAGGAAACCTTAATTTGCACCATATTATTTTGATAGCTCAGCGCTGACCTTGTCCTGACCTTGTCCAGGGCGGAGCTGTGTCACCCGTTTGGTAACGTCACTGGAAGACTGGTTGGTACCTCTTCCCTTCCTCTTTTGGACGAGCGGCATTTTTATGCCTCTGAACAAACAGTTGCTAAATTATTTATAAAGGATCATTTTTAATTAAACACCATTCCTTCCGCCTACCTAGGCGTTTAGCAGCGATTTCCCTGTGTGTGCAGCAGAAGGCGCCTGCTATGTATTAATCTGCAATCCGTGGGTTGTCCCCTAGTGTTCCATAAAACGTCTTGTCCTGGGGTTTCTGCTTCAGCATATTGCAGGTCAGGGCCCATATTCACCGAGAGGTGCTACCTTCCAGTCCCACAATAAACCTTACAGCCCAGCCCAGCCCATTCCATTAAATAGGCCAGTGGTGTCTTCTGGTGGTAGGGGTCTTGTGGAATAGCATTGCTTAGTAACTATGGGCCTTTCAATGTATGGAGAAAAATGCACTGAAGTCCTACTGCAAAAGGAACAACGTTCTAATGAACCCAGAATCATGTGCAGCGCTACTGTATATTACCGTGCAATATTCTCTTGATTGATAATTATTTATTTTTATTGGTTACACAACGGACAGCGCAATTGTCAAAGTTTACAAGCTGAAGATGGAAGAGAACGATGTGATTACTAGATGAAAGGAGATGAAAGAATCCGTGAATACGCCCTAGCACTATACATTACAACTACGATCCATCTATGTATATCATTGTAACCCCTTCACTGCCAGAATGATTGCAGTGCGGAGTGAAGGGATTATCGAGTCCCGCGAGATAAGTGGAACTTTTTATGGCATCTGAACTATTTCAGTAAAACTGATCCTGACCCCAAACTGCAGGCTTAGACTAGGACTTTGTAGTGGTTTTTTTTCTCACTAATTCCCACTCCCTCCTGACACGAAACCCACTGGTAACAGGCCCCTGGGAGCAGAATGCTTGTGCATTGGACGCCGGGCTCGCGATTCTGCAATTCAGAGGCTTCAAAAACTACTTTTTACTCACCCACTTATTTCAAAAAGCAAACGAAGAGGCGACATTCCTCCTTAACGCCAAAACAAAGGCAATTTAATGTTTGGTGGGTTTTTTTTAACATGATTTACAGGGCAACATGGGTAACAGTTTGAACATGCTCTGATTAAACAACAGAAACCATACGTAACCAACAACAAGAAAGAGATATTGTCCCTTCACAGTATTCCCCATTTCCCATTAGTACTTAACATTTTTCACTATGTTGTGACTGCTATTATTTCATTTAACACTAGTTAATCTGTATCAGAGGTATATATAAACCCTCTAGATGATCGGATTGGAACTCTTCCAGCGCTGGCAGTTTCCTAGCTGCGCACACTCTGTGTGTGTTTTGATCCTAACGGCGGGCTCCCTGCTATTTGGAGAGCCTGCCAACTCGTTCTTGGATCAGCCTCTCGCTCAGCTCCCACAAGGCTGCTGCCGTCTCCTCTCTCTGGGCCTCCTGTGACGGCAGGCAGCGGCAGCAGTTGTTGAAGTACATCCCTCCTAGCCCCTCCAGCTCCGGAGAGACGGCACAGTAGACAGATGTGGCAGCTCCTTGTTGCTAGAATAGAAAAGAAATGTATCAATTTCATGCTATGGTGTTAAATATACAGGCGCATTGAACATTAGTGCAGTTTTAGCCGCAGTGGCTCTGGAGAGACTTTGATGCATGAACCTAAAACCAAATAATACAACCTGTTTTGCATAGGGACAAGAAAAATCTTTTTCATTGGCTGCAATATGAGGATCTTGTCTTCCTTACTCTGAATCTGCAATAACTGTGTAGAACAGGGCTCTTTCACTGGTGGTCTGGGGCCCCATGTATGGCCCGTGAAGACCTGTGTATTTTCCAACTTGTTTGTAGTTGCTCGGGCAGCTAAGTGCAATTTTTCTCACTAAAATGATCTTGTAAGCTAAGGTAATATAAATATATATGGTACAGATGTAATAAATGCTAGCACATTTTCTAAGTAATAATTAAGTATTTAAATGTATCCAAAATTACATTCTAATAACCTTGTGGCCCTTCTACTCCTACTTTTTTTTTTCTCCGGATCTGGCCCCCTTAGAAAATTAGTTGAAGAGCCCAGGTGTAGAAGCTCAAACACTGATATGAACACTCGGCCTCCCACAAGTATCTATAGATGCACATCACACGTTTACTGGTCTGCTGCTTCCGGTAGCTTCAAGGCCACATATCTGTAGGGTCGCCAGGTGTCCGGTATTGAACCGGACTGTCCTGTATTTGGATACTCTGTCCAGTAAAAAATGAGAGGTACTGTAATACTGGACATGTACGTGTCCGGTATTTTCCTCCCTGGACATAGTGACCTGACGCACCTTTCACCATTGAGTCCAGTATTTTTGGAGAAGCCACCTGGCAACCCTACACATCTGATGCCAATCTGTTAACATGAATGGTCCAATCAGAACTGGGAAGTTGTTTGAGGTGAGGGACAAGGAAAGAAAATGATGAGCCCGCGATTTGCAAAATGCCAGTATGAAACACAGATTACATAGTTACATAGTCACACAGTTACATAGTTGATGAGGTTGAAAAAAAGACATGCGTCCATCAAGTTCAACATATGCTAAATTTAGACAGCAAATACTTTATCCTATATCCGTACTTACAGTATAGTGATCCAGAGGAAGGCAAACACAAAACCCCAGTGAAATATCATCCAATGATATCTCATAAGGGGAAAAATAAATTCCTTCTCGACTCCAAATATTGGCAATCAGATTACTCCCTGGATCAACATCCTTCCAATGTTTACTTATTTGGTATATCCCTGTATACCTTCCCTTTCTAAAAAGATGTCCCACCTTTTTTTGAACATATCCATTGTATCTGCTATCACAGTCTCCATGAGTATTGAATTCCACATTGTAACTGCCCTTACTGTAAAGAACCCTTCCCTTTGTTGCTGGTGAAATCACCTTACAAATTGTGAAAAGAAATGGTTCAAACCAAAGGCTACTGCTTTGGCCAATGAGAGGGATGACTAGGGCTAAAGAAAACGCTTGTCTAACAAAATAAGCAAAGAATGGTGGGGAGCTGGGTTGGTCCTTTCTTCCATGTAGTAACAAAGGAGGGAGAGTGAGTAAGTGATATGATACCCATTATTGGTTTGAAGCCATGCGTCCTAAATACATGTTTATTATATATTGCTATATGTACAGTATACACAACAAAGATATATATATATATATATATATATATATATATATATATATATATATATATATATATATATATATACACAGTGTATATATATAATAGTCTAGCATTCGAGAACTTAATATCAACACACAAACTTTTTTCCCCCCTGTCAGCTGACAATATAATACAAATGTTATTATTATTAAATGTCCGGCATCAAAAGAGTTGCAGATCCTGTTGTGCCAAATATACTAAATCTTAACCCCATTTTCGAACCATGAGCAGATTTGAGTATTCTGTATAGTATCATGTGATGAAGCAGAATGACTCGTTACTCGCCATGTTTTTGTATTATTGGAGTAATTTGGCCACGGTTGGGTATCGGATAGCAGCCTTCCCAGAAACCCACTGAAGGGCTCTTATTTCAGGGTATTAGGTTTGACATCATTCAATTGAAGAATGGACGCTCTCTCTTCAAAGTCGCAGGCGGCTAATGGTGACGAGCAATATAGTCTGACACGTCTGATATAAAAAAAAATATGGCTCTGAATTAACCAAGGCAGTCCAATTAAGCCCATCACGTAAAGTGCAGTTGGGCCATGTGCCAGAACTGGCCGTACATCTCTGGTCAGCAGTCATTTACACGGGAAACCATGCTGGGAACGTTGCTAACTGCCCATTAACCCTTGTAGTGCTGACGGAAACTTCAACACAGAGCAGGCGTTAGATCATTGTTACAATTAGCACCCGCCCTAATCGTGTTTAAAGAAACCGAATGGGGCTTATACGATTATGAAGCAAAGAACGACAAGTTCATCAAAGAAAAAGCCCATTAAAGTTCTTAGGATTTTTTCTTTGATACATCTATTCTAGAGCAATGTTGTTGCCCCAGAATTGCACCACTTTAGCCTTGATATGTCCCAAAGACTTTACCAGTGGCGTTATTCACATTTCTCTCAATAAATTGGTAATTAAACAGAGCAGATGATGTGCTTCTGTAACAGAGTTTGTAGGATTGGTTAGGTAAAGCTGCGCACACGTTCACTGTGACCACGTGCAATATAATGCACCACAGATCCCTGTGCCACTGAATGGATTCACTGCCATTTTTCACAATTAATTGTTCTCAAAGCTGACAGAATAAAGTGTTAATAAAATGCTGTGCTCTCTCTGCAAATCCAAAGCTCACAACTCCAGTTTAAAGCCAATATTTCTCTGCATCATCCGAGTATTTATGCACATTTCATCAACACCGGTGGTCACTAATTACATGATGTTGGCAACATTAGCACTAAAACACGGTGCTGAAGGAACACTCGTACGCAGACGCTTTACCAAATCATATTGTAGAAACACATTACCGTAGCCATCACATGCTACAGTGTAAAGTTATATGCAAACTTTGTGTATGTGTCATCTAACATAGGTCTTATCACACAGTTACTCACGTACAGCAGATGGAAAAGTTGACGCAGTGTTAACGGTGTGTTAACCGCTTCTCACCAAGTTGCACGAAGGGTAAAATGGTGCACAGGCGTTGAAAGGCACAGCGATAGAACACGGAGTATTGAGCCATATTCCTTACAAACGCCAAGTATTCCTTCCGCTTCCCAATTTCATGCTGACCCGTGTTTTACAGTCTCTTTGAATAATTACAGCCAAATACATTATGCTAATTTGCTTTAAAAAAAAAACCACAATTTCTTCTCATCCATTGGTGACTTTCCCCCCCCCCCATATGAGACACTATAGAGACCTGCTGGCAGTGAATGGGTTAAAGTGGCTTTCCTATTTAGCAACATGTATTGGAGAAGTAATTAGGTAAAAGTACTCAGCCATGGAAAAGGTTCTGTACAATTTGTATTTATTGTTTCCCAATCAGAAAGCAGAATGATAAATACCACAGATGAGTGAATATTTCTGCTTTTAAATACTGTATATCCGAAGTGGTTCCTAACCTGGTTCATAGATACAAACCGTGATGGGCACGTGTCACAGAGCCCTTTAAAGTTACTTTACAGTACTGCTCCAAAACACGAAGCAGGATATCCTGTATCAATGGCTGGTGTGATCAGGGAGAGGTCTGATGAACATCTAATACCAGCCCGAGACCAGGAGTCAAATTCAGACAATTAACCTTCACTGCCAGATTGATATACAATATGGCGCCCACGCAACCAATAACTTGTTTCGCTTTCGTTATCCAAGGCACTCAGGTACATAATGAAAGGCGAGAGAAACCTCTGAGTCTAGGACAATGTCTCGCATAACCCGTAAGGCTGCGCTTAGTGTGCCGGCGACAGTGACGCGACGGGACGCTGCGGTCGCTGTAAAAATCTAATTGACTTGGCTTCCAGCGATCGCGACCAAGCCAAGACCAATACATTTGTTTTGCCGCGTCACCATCGCCGGCACTATAAGCGCAGCCTAAGAAACCCAGATGTGTCTCTGAAGTTGGGTATAGCTCCCCTGAATTTGGGAATTTTACACCCAATATGTGACACAGTTTAGGATCCCTGCTAGGCAGCAAACTGCATAAATGATCTACATGAAAAGATATTAGCTTCATTTGTAAAACTACACGTTCCAAACCAGACAAATTGGGTATATTAAAGCAGCAAGACTACTTTCCCTCCTTTTCCTTATTATTGTTATATGTAAAGCACGTGACAATGTATAATTCTACTTTTTTTATTTTTACCTAAGCTGGCAATCATTTAGTGCTCCTGTTATAAATCTGTAGAAATCCTGATTGTGTGCCAAACTTAATGGCCGCCTTTCAGTTCCAATCAATCCTTCAGTCAGTGTAACTCAGGAGCTACAAGGTATCCTTATATCACGAAGGTAACGTTATCTATTGTTACAGCTTACAGCTCAAACGTCTGGGAACATTGGCAGCAAATGATCAAAAACAAAAAACAGTCACTATTATCTAATACTACAGAACTGATTTTTTTTTTAACATAAGATTTCACGTTTTGCTGCTTTAACTGCCGTAAAGTGTTTCAGCGCCAAGTTGTCACCATGAGTACAATTACAAACAATTGGTAACCTAAGGCTACGCTTATAGTGCCGGTGACGTCAGGCTGCGGTCGCTGGAAAAATCAAATTGAGATGACTTCCAGTGATCGCGACCAATGCGTCGCGCTTACTATAAGCGCACGCTACGGCGGCAATGCATTTGTTTTGACGCGATGTCGCACCGCTGTCGCCGGCACTGTAAGCGCAGCCTAAGAGTCTCTGTAACATTTTCTTTCAGTAATCTGCTCCTTTCCAAACGCAGATCTTTTTTTTTTTCCCCACTAGAGGAGAGAACAAGTCCCTTATCAACACACTCATCCAAGTGACAATTTCATTTTGGAGGATATTTTGACAGTGTAATAACATGTTTTAATTTGTCGCTCATCATCGGCGCCGCTCAGACACCGCGGCCTTACGTGGAATAGGATGTTAGGCATGTAATTAGTGCGCAGCTCCATACTGCTGATCCGAGATGAAACCCTCGGAAAACTGATAAAACGAGCCCTTTAATCATCGCTCAATGACTTTCAGTGCCAAGCTGTTTGTGCGTGTCATTGCGTCATGTGACAAAGGGAAGAATTAATGTTAACAACTTTGTCCAAGAGAAAAAGTCCTAAACAATGGGCTTGTCACTGCTGTTCCCTGATGTACTTTGATAATAATAATAAAAAACAAAAAAAACAATTTAACTTCTAAACACTGGAGATGCTTCAGGCGATCAAAACACCTTCTTTCTTTAATCAGAAAGCTGGCAGCAGTGGCGACTTTCGTTACGCACGCGCCAGAGATCGGACGCGCCAGGCACACTGTTCTTTTTTTTCATGGCGGCATTTTTTACCACTTTGCTGCCAGAGGAGACAGCCATGCAGAGCTGGACCCCTTTAGCAGTCAAAGGGTTAAAACAGGGTGCAGTATATTCATTTACTAGAGACCTCAATACATAGGTTAAGCATGTAGGGATTAGGTATAATCTAAAGCCTTTGATGCCTTGCAATGTCCTACAAGCCAGTTATCCTACAAGCCAATTAATGGGGTTAATTAGTGGTGCAGTGACATTTACTGGGGGGGAGGAAGTGAGTGACAGAGGGGTGGGCGTGGCTGTGAGTGACAAATGGGAGGGTGTGGGTGTGACATGGGGAGTGGGTGGGCGTAGATGTGAGTGACACGAGAGGGAGGGCGCGGGTGTGACGTGTGACACCAGGGGGAGGGTGCGAGTGTGACGCGGGGGAGTGTGTGAGTGTGACACGCGGGGGAAGGTGTGAGTGTGACACGCGGGGAAGGTGTGAGTGTGACACGCGTGGGAAGGTGTGAGTGTGATGCGGGGGAGTGTGTGTGTGACATGCGGGGGAAGGTGTGAGTGTGACACGAGGGGAGGGTGCGAGTGTGACACGAGGGGGAGGGTGTGAGTGTGACATGCGGGGGAGGGTGTGAGTGACATGCAAGGGAGGGTGTGAGTGTGACAAGAGGGGGAGGGTGTGAGTGTGACACGCGGGTGTGAGTGTGACCCAAGGGGGAGGATATGAATGTGACACAAGGGGGACAGGGAGTGGATCGGAGCTCCACCCAGCTGCTTCATTCTGGCACACTGATGAATTGTCTGTTTCATTCTTAGGGTTAGTTTGGGGGTAATACAAGTGCAACCTGAAAGCGTTGGAGCAACATTATAAAGCTTTAAAAGTTATATATGTTAAAGGACGACATATATTTTATTCTGTAACAATATTTCTACAAAATGGGTAATAACTGGAGGATTTTTGTGTTGTGATATTTACTTTTACCACAATGTCACAATGTGGAAATAGGATGCGTAACCCCCTTACCATGTGACACAATGTTGATGGACATTGGCATTTTGAGGTGAATGCTTTGTGATTCCCGAACGCTATTTTTACCCCACTAACTACCCTCCTGAAATGCAGCGTCAGAACAACACATCGTCACCGAGATGGAAACAGCTACACTGACTTTCTCGTTTGTTCTCATATAAGCCATTTAACTTAAATACCATTAGATCTTGTCAGTTTCGTGCTAGCAAGCAACAGCAAAGTTAACAAGCAAGTGACCTTTCTGGGGAGAGAGAATAATAAGATATCAGTGAAGTTTCCAGTGCTTGTAATCTAGTCACAGGCCAGATCTACAACAGCAATATATCTGCACATTATCCCTTTGCCTGGAAGGCTCATTAATAATAATAATAATAATAATAATAGCATGTTCTTGTATAGCGCTGCTAGTTATACGCAGCGCTTTACAGAGACATTTTGCAGGCACAGGTCCCTGCCCCGTAGAGCTTACAATCTATGGTTTTGGTGCCTGAGGCACAGGGAAATAAAGTGACTTGCCCAAGGTCACAAGGAGCCGACGCCGGGAATTGAACCAGGCTCCCCTGCTTCAGTCTCTCAGTGCCAGTCAGTGTCTTTACTCACTGAGCCACTCCTTCTCCTAAGGGGGTCAATCTATGTTCTCCGTAGCGGCCGTGCCGGCGCTTCCAGATGATATTCACCATTGAAGTCATTTGGGATTTTCGGCCTAAATGACCACTTTTGACCATAGAGAATTCGCCCCTGTGTGTTGTATCTGGGTCTGTCGGTCCTCACACCACGTAAGAGGCAGACAATGAGGTCGGGGGGGCCACGGAGTGTCCACCGCTGCAATCACTCACGAGAGGCAATTAGCGTTTCTTAATTTGTTAGTAAACCGTTTCAGTCCTGCTTTATATTACAGCATCTTCAGTTCCCATCAACATTCAAACACATTACATCCAGGAGGGCGTTTCACAGCATGGCGAGAACAAAGCATCTCAGTCTTCCAGAACATAATCCTCGGAATGGATTTTGCAATAATACAAATGTATTTAATAGGTCTGTAACGGCTGGGTTTAGAGCCAGGCGTCTCTCTGTACAATATATATATATATATATATATATATATATATATATATATATATATATATACTGTATATGTATGACTTTCGGAGCTTGCTGTACAGTGAGCCGTGTTAGTGCATCTCTCAGTCTCACAGGTAACAGCCTTGTTTATATTTCATTTAGTACATAGAGCAGGGGTGGACAATGCCAGTCCTCAAGGGCCACCAACAGGTCAGGTTTTCAGGATATCCCTGTTCAGCACATGTGGCGCAATCAGTCCCTGCTTCAGCACAGGTGGCTCAGTCTTTGACTTGTGCTCAAGCAGGGATATCCTGAAAACCTGACCTGTTGGTGGCCCTCGAGGACTGGAGTTGCCCTCCCCTCATTAATATTAGTACCACAATTCATGGTGATAGCTTAGGCACTGCCTTTACAAAGGAGATATGTGTGTATTGGACGGCGGATGATGAAAATCAGTAGACATTTCGGTCACCAGCGGTTTTGCTGCTACGGTAGTTGGTAGGAAATTGTCGTGTGTACTGTCGCTTTAATTGCCAGGGGCGAATAATGCCGCCGCGGTGTTTAGCAAAGAACACGGCGCAAATAGACTACGAGCAACAAAATACCCTTTTATTACGCTATCTCGGGAAAAACAAAATGAAGTGCGTGGTATCCCCTTCACTGCCGGAACAGTCTAGCGTTGCAGACCACTGGCAGCCTAGGGGTTAAATGATATGTGTATTACCATGCTGTTATTAAGTCAATATGCATGTGCCGACTGTTCAACTACTGTATTTTAGAGAATCAATTCCGCTGCCTTTTCTCGTCTTCTCTGTTAGACTGTAAATAACTGTAGATTTCTCTAGGTCCCCCCCCACCCCCCAGTGTAATATATGTAAATAGCCTTCCTAATGAGCTATGCATGTGGATATCTTGGGTCATTTCAGGTACTTTTATAATCTGAAGGCATGTACTTAACCCCTCCCGTGCCAGACGGGGCCCGCCTTGGCGGCTGTCGGCAAGGCAGCTCCCCGGGTTTGTTAAAAAAAAAGAAGAAGAAAAAAAATCTCAAACCCTTTAATGCTTACTAGAAAATAAAAGGTTTCTTATTAGAAGTGATTCCTGTCGTTCATTTTGTGTCTCTGTCTCCGACGTCATTTCTCAAATATTCCCACTGACAATTTGGTGCCCAAAACCCTCCCGTTTCGACACCGCACACGACTAACCCTTTCACTTTTTCACTGAGCTGTCTCATCGCAGGAATCGGCACAAATATTCCCCCCAGCAACATCACCAGGTGATGCTTCATACCAGTTATCTGCCACGTGTGGCTCTTGTGGGGAGAGGGTCTGTTTAACAGAACCGGGTTTCACTTATTACTATGTCGCTTTTCTTGGGGGAAACACTGGACTCAAGAATATCGTCTACTTCTATTTATCTGTTTGACCAATGACCGCTTCACAATTGCTTTGCAAACAAAATGGCGGAGCAAAGGTAACAAATTACCCGAGATGGCGACAAATGGTAAACAATCTCATCACCAAAAGACATTAGATCGAGGTTATAAAAGGCCTCTAAAGCATTTGTTTCCCACTGTTAAAAATGATGTAAAAATACATTTACTTGTCTGATCAGCGCAATCTAACCTTTGCAGCGCCCGAGGCCACAGAACCTCCGGCGTTCGCGGTCATGGGAAACAGGTGGATCAGCGCCTGAAAATGTTATATTTCCACAGGACGTACCTGGTTAAATCAGAAATCTCATAAAAACCGCATAATTGATTTTGTTACATAATTGGAACCAAGGTCTCCCCCCCCCCCCCCCCCCGAAATGAACTATTTACAGCTACCTAGTTTATGAGATAGTTACCGTTATCAGTACCGGTGTTTACCATGAAGATTTTAATATGGCTGCCGCTATCGAGCCAATAGGAAGCTGCAACATCATTGGTTACGGCTTCCTATTGACCTGCAAGATGTGGTGGCCATATTGTTTCCCCAGGAGGGAGCACCCGCAAAGATCTTGGAATAAAGGGGGCCCCAGAGCTGAAAATAGCATAGTTAAGCTCCGGGGACCCCTGATTCCAGTTAAGTAAAACAAAAAAAAGTGCTCCTTTAACCTATGGAACATATCACTGTCCTTAGTTCCCTCATATCCTGGGTACAACTGCCCCTTTATGGTTATGTTTTTATGGTAGTATTCCTTTAAGGTTTGAATCCCTCCCCCATTGTGACCCCACCATGGGGTACAGATTGCATGTCTTTTAACTGTTTCAGGTACAAATATGCTTTCCTATGATGAAGTCGTGACCTGTATTTCTTCACGTGTACAAATATACAACCAGTCTCCTATTAACATACTGTAGATATGGGAGGCTTCTCAGGCTAGGTCCCCGCTTCAGCCGGCGCGCACGCTTCTCACCAGCCCCTAACTGCCTCCCTAGCTGTCCCCGGTGCCTCCTGGCTCACTGCATACTGTGACGCGTCAGCCAGCAGGGGATACAACAGGATTGAGGTAACGTGCGGCGACGCGTCACATGGTGCGCCAGGGAGCCAATCAGAGGATGTTTAAACTCTGTGGGCAGGAGCTGTGAATTGTGACGCTGTAAATTCTCAGCTCTGTTTCAGCTGCATAGCACTGTCTGCATTCACTGACAGGAAAAGAAAAAGCAAAACTGGGCTGGGAAATTAACCCTGACCAATCAGCAAGTCATAGACGAATAACCAAAGTGTGCACAGTTTATATCCTCTGCTTCGGAAACAACGAGTGTGATTGGAGACCCAGCACTTGGGAAACAAGACTTAACACGCAACACCAGTGTGAAGCACTGCTCCATACAGATACATAAACCCACTAACCTATAAGAGAGCTAGCAATTCATGTCTGAAACTAATAGAATACATGGACCATAGTGAGCAGTATCACGTTTGACTCGCAGTTCATTCAAACCAATGGCAGCCTAGCAAGGTTCATTGCAGCGCCCACCCGCCCCGTTTTGGCCATGCCCCCCCTGCACCTAAAAAATCTCCCTACAGACCGCAGTGAAGTGCCGTAAACGCGCCGCCAGGACACAAGGCGGGTGTGCAGGCGCGTGCAGTGGGGCCTTAGCCTAACGTTTTATAAGAACCTATCCACCGTTCGCACAGAACCCCAGTGACCAGCAATCAAATAAGGTTCTGTTATCGCTTTGTGACTAAGCTCCTCTCCCTTTGGTTCTTGACCGTCCTAGTCTTTCTGATGGGCTGAATCGCCACCAGCAGCTTCCTGCTAACATGGTAATGATGTTTATACGCATCCTACTTCCAGTCCTGCTTTGAAATCTGCCACCCAGCCCAGAAGGGGTTAAAAAAAATGTTCTTCTAAAAACAACCCTGCAGATTGCGGCTTTAAATATTATATAGTTTAGACCAGGACTCTGGTGCCGGGCGAGGAACCAGGCCGCGGCCCTCGGACTCTCTGCTCCTCATAATAGGTGCCTTAGGCAGACAATTGCAAGTTTTCGCACTGAAACTCACTGCTAAGTTAAGCTAATATGACATCTATCCCATATACATTTACAAATGCTTGCATTGCAAAATGGGGAAATGTAATATTTTCAAGTATTTAAAGGTGATCTAAAAAGATGTTACAATAAGCGTGTGGCCCTTCTACACCTAAATGTTTTGTGATCCGGCCCCCTTCGCAGAACCAGTTGAAGAGCCCTGGCTGAGACTTTTAGGTTCCCCTGGCAGCAAAGGGGTTAATTGGAAATAAAGGGGATGCAACACTTATTCTGCACGTTAACGTTCAGTAATGTAATATATGCCGGGTCTGGTGGGAAGGGCTGATGTTGTGGTGACCGTGGTTCTCTCCTTGGGCACGGCATCCCATCCAGATCATGTTTGGAAGCAGCACAGAGTAATCTTTGTGTTGTAGATAGCGCGCACTTTCTCTCTCAGACCGAAAGGAACCTATTAAGTCGAGTGTTGAAATGTTAAGCTGACACAGGCTTTGTGTTCAAGTGCAGCTGTACAATTCTCTCAGTTGGGAGGGTGGAATGGTTCAGAGGATTGTTATCTTTCTCTAGACAAAACCCATTACTTTCACACTAGGAGGGAGTACACTGCTTTCCTTTACTGGCACTGTATAGCAGCTGAATAAATTATGACTGTTTATATAGATATATGTATTTTTTTTACATTCGGGATATATTTTTCTAAATCTTTTTTTTTTTTTACATCTGGTTTGGTTTTTGAAGAAACTGCACCTGGTTTGCAAATATCTCCGTATTTTGATGGTCGTTGATTTCTCCGACAGAAATACGGAATAAGCCGTCTTCGAGTTGCAAGAACATGGGCGAAGTTGCAAGAGGGCGGCAGCGAGTCACACAGCTGTTTTAAAAATGGCGACCTAGCGGCGGTGCTGGTAGGAAAGATTGGAATCCTCATCATCCTGAAGCATACATGGATACAGTAACCTGCCGCACTCGTCACTGCAATATCGGAGTCACAGGGGCGTTTATGTGACGGGGAAAAAAAGCACAACATTTTGGGGTGGTCCCGTCGTCAGGGAGAGCTGGGACTCCAGTATCCCACTGATGAGTGTGGCAGGTAACTATATCCAAACATGGATCAAGTTACTCAGAGGTCAACTTCGTCTTTCCAACTTAATTTAATGACATGATGTGCAATGTCTCAGTACATTCCGATATATCTCCCTCCACCATTAAATTAGTTCAAATATTTATTGGTGTCCTTGATTTCACGGCATTGGCTGACTTGTTTTATGTAATATCAATTGTTAGGCCAAATAAAATAGGTCTCACCTAATATTGAAGTACTTAAAATAATTATACAAAAATTCTGGATTGTGGTTCCTGGAGGTTTGTTGCCTGTGTCATTGTAACACGTCTATTCCATCTGCTGAGATCTCCGTTCAAATCAATGGCGTCGCAATCTTCCGAACCAAGTAAGACCGTGTGAGATCATAGAAATATGCATATAATGCCCCGTTTTAACTATGTACTGTCCTAATAAGGCTCTAGGAGGAAAGCAGCAGATAAAATTCATGCGGTAAGGAGGAACTCAAACTGTTTTTCAGAATATTTGTAAGATTGTATGTACCTTTAAATTCACTAACTGTGCAGCTGTGTTAACTTAGATTTTTACGTCTCATGCGCCAATATTGTAAAAAAAAAAAATAATCAATAATTAGACCGTAATGATTCTATCTGGTTCCTGCGATGTGCAAAGCTCAGAATGATAAATTGCCCATTTGCAAATTATATCACAGAGATTCTTTCAACCGGCAACTCTGAGTGACTTTGAGTGAGTGCAGTGCGCAGGGAGGCTGGGCTGCTACCTACCAGGCGCCTGCCAGAGGAGTGCATTAGTATATTAGGGATTTTAATAAAACGAGTAACAAGCATTTGATAAAATACAGCTATCTGAGGTGCCTGCAAGGGGCTGATCCTGACAGTGAGGTGGGCTCTGTTTTTATAACTTCAGAATGTGTTGTTACAGAGTAGCAGAACTACAGTATGCTTATTTGTTTCATCCTTCCAACCCTGTAGAGGCCAGCAATATATTACAGAGTACGTAACTCTATCAGTGCACATAAAGTAGCAATACAAGTTTCCAACTTTTTCTTTTTTTTTATTATTTGTATATGTAAAGCATGTAACAATGTATAATTCTACATTCTTACCTAATCTGTCAAAATCCTGACTGTGTGCCTAACATAATGGCTGCTTCAGTCAGTGTAACTCAGCAGCTACAATGTATCTTTATATTACTAAGGTAACAGTTTCTAATGTTACAGTTTACAGCTCATTTGGCAACAAATTATCCCAAAAAGGAAACTGTTGCAAATATCGTGCGCTGCTTGGAATCTGGGTTAAAACCTGCTATAAAAATCAAAGGATGCCTTAAAACTAATTACAAATGACATTAAGAGTTGAATAATATTTTTTTTCTTTTTAAAAAGTCACTTATCTAATACTACAGAACTGATTTATTAAAAAAAAAAAAAAAAAAAAAAAAAGACGAACAGGGAGACAGGTGCACCACGGTAAGTAAAATATAGGATTTATGATGTATAAAGAATAGAGAATATTCAAAAAACATCGGCGCGTTCACAGCAGCACAGCCAAGTCCAGATTTTGAGTAACAAAGTAAATGGCGCCCGCCTTGCAAAGCGGCCACTACAGGTGTGTGCAGTCTGCAAGGCGCCGCTGTAAGGAACAAGAACTAATGTCACAGACAGGGCCTCGACCAATCCCATCGCATTTCACCTGGCGGGGGCATCGCCAAAGAACGTCTCATGTATTATATAGTCCGCCCATTACATATATTGGCTGGCGGGCCAATCAGTCAAAAATGTATATATATGAAACAGATGACACACCTAATAGATTCAAATCAAAAAACAACTATTCGTATCACAAACAAGAGTGAATATCATGCTGCTTTACTTACAGAGATTCCTATAACAAAAAACTGCATTGACTCCCATGCTTACATTATAAGGAGTAGTTATTACACCACGTTACTAAATAAGGGGCTGGATATTATGAACACTTGAATCCTTTTTTGCAGGACACATCATTCCAAAGAAGTGATATTATTTCCAGCTGTTACAGTATCTACATCCTATGGAAATACATTCGATGGTTTACACTTCACATGCTAATCAGTGCAGTGCAAGATCGGTTTTTTTTCTTCGCATTGAACACGTTTAGAAATGTGTCGGCTTTTATAAAGAGAAGTGATTTATACAGACACGTTCATCCACACACACAGAAACATGTTCTAGTGTGTAGCACAGAAAAGTATATTCAGGCCTGTTAAGTCTCACTCATTGGAACAAAGTGCCAACTGCATTGATCTCACAAACTTCAATATGACTGAAGAGTATATATAATTATACCACAAAAAGTAGTACTAATAAATCACACTTCTCTGGGTTTTTGGACCATGACAGCTATACCCAGAGGCTGGCGTGTGACAGTATTAGAGGTAGGGAGTACCAGACACAGCTCCAGTTTCTTATTATAAATATTTATTCTGCGTTTTTAGAGTATACTTATATTATAAATGATTAAAAGGATCAAAGCAGATTTAGAACTGTGACATTAAATATAGTCCCACTAATTTTAGGGCAACTTCAAAAACACTGGTTACAATGTAAGTATACAGTTTCTCATGATAACAAGCACTTAAGCAGGGGTGGGCAACTCATCAAGGGCCACCAACAGGTCAGGTTTTCAGGATATCCCTGCTTTAGCACAGGTGGCTCAATCAGTGCCTCAGTCAGCCACCTCTGCTGAAGCAGGCTCTTCGATTGAGCCACCTGTGCTGAAGCAGGCTCTTCAACTGAGCCACTGATTGAGCCACCTGTGCCCAGGGATATCCTGAAAACCTGACCTGTTGGTGGCCCTTGAGGACTTGGAGTTGCCCACCCATGGATTATAGGCATTCGATAAATGCCCATCACTTTTGGATCTAAATCACTGTGCGAGGTGTGATAAGTGGAGATTCTGCATTCACAGATGTAGCCAGCGCGTGACGCGCTCCCGCGGGTGAATATGCATTAGCAATATAGCCCCACCCCCTTCTCACCCGCGGCTGATTCAATAGAATGGCCACTTCTCCCGCTGGTGTGGTGTGTGTCCCGCTTCAGCGTGCCACGGGTTACAATAACGTTGGCTACATCTGTGCATAGAGGGGGTTTTCATACAAGCCACAAAAATGAGCTCCGCGGGCATCTCTCTCTCTCTGATAATAAAAATAAAATTCAGAAAACTGTTGATTCCATTAGTGAGACACAACAGAGCCCCTGAGAATCCCAAACTCTGCTGCTTCATGAACCCACCGCCATACGCACTCCCATCAACTCAGCTACAATTCTCTAACTTCCTATTTACAGTTTAACTTTTAGGTCTAAAGTTGCAAAAACTATGAATCTTTTTGATACCTTGCAATATATTTCCTGCCCCTCTGGTAGCAAAATGGTTAAATGTTCTGGGGAGTTAATCACCAAAGACTCCAGAGTGCAAAACCAGTGCAAAAAAAAAAAAGGAATCCCCCTGGGAAGAAATTGGCATTTCGTTTGATAAATCAGGCGCATTTCTTTTCGTACCTTTTCCACAGTTTTGCAGACGGGTAACTTTATTAAATAACAATGCTTACGTATAGAAGCAAAAATGGTCCAGTAGCCAAGGTGTTACATACACGTCATGAGGTGGGACTGTGCTTACCACATACGGAGATTTTAGCCGAATGAAAGACATTTGCCCGCTAGCGGAACCGCGGTGTTTACGCCTGATGCATTAAGGTTCATTGCTCCGGTTTCTGGCACCAGCCTTTCTCCCGTTTTGTTCAGCTTATCATCAACAGACTCGGCTTTTGTAAGCGGACAAGTGATTTCAGTCTGCTCGGCCGCTAGAATGGTTTGACTGATAACTCAAGCAGATAAACACGAGAGAATAACAGACACGGGAACAATCTCGGTATTCATGTTATCCATTCGACCGGGTTAAAAGGATTTGCCAGCGAAGGGCACAACACTTCAGGCTAATTTGCTCAACCTAAAGCACTGCCAAAGTACGAGTACAAAATAGAAGCCTGCAAGGAAGGATCGGGGTCCCATCTCCCAAGCTCCTTCGAGAAATGAAAAGCGTTCGCTGTGTCAGTGCCAATTGTGTGCGGCGAGGAAAATGTGAGCTCGCCTTATTATCCGGGAAACTATTCAGTGTCACAATGTAATGTCTGCATTAACCCCTTCCCTCCAGGAAGACGCCAGCAGCCTTAGGCTGCTTTCCCGCTAGCGCTGAGCGGGTGGCGCTTACTTACATATATAGCTATATGTAAGTCCCCGCTCACACTGTACGCGGGCACACACACTCACCCGTGCTCGGTGCTAAAGTAAACAAAAAAAACTATACTTTCCCGCGCACTCAACTACCCGCGATGCCCACTCCCTACCGCGAGCGTAGATGCAGGACACCTGGCGCTCATGCTTGGAGCGCTCTCAGCCCCAGCGGGGACTCAGCCTTAAGGTGAATAATATCCACGTCCAGCGGTGTAAATGCACAATGCTGTTTTATGTATTAATGTCTGAAGAAGGAAACTTGTACCATAACCACCGCCGGTTTAACGGAGGTGAACATCTTGCACGTTTAACTCCTCCACACCCAGAACAAGTTTAGTGCAGAGCACTGTAGGAAAGGGTTAACCAATGATTCTCTACAAGGTCAATAACTTGAGAGTTAAAACACAGATTTCCTCCAACCCCCCAATTGAGAACTCCATACATCACTGAGCACCTAACACAAGTGCTTAATTAATTGCTGGCTGTTCTAGTAACCACAAGTCCCAATTAAGCTCCAGAATAAGCCACAACATGACCCAAAAAATGAGAGCAGAAACCCTCACAGATCTCGCAATAATTCCCTAATGAGCAGAATACACATTTCCAATATGCTCCAGGCCCTGTGAATGCAGGGTAGAAAAAGGAATTCCATTCCACTGACGTGTGCGCGTGTGCACGTGTGCGCGGGGAGAATGTGCGCGTGTGCGCGTGTGCGCGTGTGCGCGGGGAGAATGTGCCGTTCATAAATAATACTAATGGCAACTAAAAAAACTACAAATGCATTCATTTATAATCCTCAGAGCATCCTAAATCTCCCCCCAAAAACTAGATAGTGTAGGAAACCCCGTGGGCAACTGTACCAAACCGGTGTACAAGTACTGTCCGGGAGTAATGCAAATCAGGCCCGTACTGTACGGGGTTATGCAAATCAGATACGTACTGTACGGGGTTATGCAAATCAGGCACGTACTGTACGGGGGTTATGCAAATCAGATATGTACTGTACGGGGGTTATGCAAATCAGATACGTACTGTACGGGGGTAATGCAAATCAGGCACGTACTGTACGGGGTTATGCAAATCAGATACGTACTGTACGGGGGTTATGCAAATCAGATACGTACTGTACGGGGGTTATGCAAATCAGATACGTACTGTACGGGGGTTATGCAAATCAGATACGTACTGTACGGGGGTTATGCAAATCAGACACGTACTGTACGGGGGTTATGCAAATCAGACAAGTACTGTACGGGGGTTATGCAAATCAGATACGTACTGTACGGGGGTTATGCAAATCAGATACGTACTGTATGGGGGTTATGCAAATCACACGTACTGTAAGGAGGTTATGCAAATTAGACATGTACTGTAAGGAGGTTAATTAAATCAGACATGTACTATACAGGGGTTATTGGTGCACGCTGGACGCGAGCCAAGATTCCGGCGTGGACCGACGTCAGAGAGAGGTACGGGAGAGTGAAGGAGAGAGGCAGCCCAGGGCAGCAGCGTGGGGGCGCCGATGGCAGTCAGAGGACCTCTGGCCAGGCCCAACTTCCAGCGCTGGCCGGGACCGGTAGTTGTCCCGGCACATCCCCCCCCTCCCCCCCGTCTGTGCAACACACATACTATGCATGTATTCTATACGCACCATATAAACAGATGTAACACACATACTATGCATGTATTCTATACGCACCATATACATACAGATGTAACACACATACTATGCATGTATTCTATACGCACCATATACATACAGATGTAACACACATACTATGCATGTATTCTATACGCACCATATACATACAGATGTAACACACATACTATGCATGTATTCTATACGCACCATATACATACAGATGTAACACACATACTATGCATGTATTCTATACGCACCATATACATACAGATGTAACACACATACTATGCATGTATTCTATACGCACCATATACATACAGATGTAACACACATACTATGCATGTATTCTATACGCACCATATACATACAGATGTAACACACATACTATGCATGTATTCTATACGCACCATATACATACAGATGTAACACACATACTATGCATGTATTCTATACGCACCATATACATACAGATGTAACACACATACTATGCATGTATTCTATACGCACCATATACATACAGATGTAACACACATACTATGCATGTATTCTATACGCACCATATACATACAGATGTAACACACATACTATGCATGTATTCTATACGCACCATATACATACAGATGTAACACACATACTATGCATGTATTCTATACGCACCATATACATACAGATGTAACACACATACTATGCATGTATTCTATACGCACCATATACATACAGATGTAACACACATACTATGCATGTATTCTATACGCACCATATACAAACAGATGCAACACACATACTATGCATGTATTCTATACGCACCATATACATACAGATGCAACACACATACTATGCATGTATTCTATACGCACCATATACATACAGATGCAACACACATACTATGCATGTATTCTATACGCACCATATACAAACAGATGCAACACACATACTATGCATGTATTCTATACGCACCATATACAAACAGATGCAACACACATACTATGCATGTATTCTATACGCACCATATACAAACAGATGTAACACACATACTATGCATGTATTCTATACGCACCATATACAAACAGATGTAACACACATACTATGCATGTATTCTATACGCACCATATACATACAGATGTAACACACATACTATGCATGTATTCTATACGCACCATATACAAACAGATGTAACACACATACTATGCATGTATTCTATACGCACCATATACAAACAGATGTAACACACATACTATGCATGTATTCTATACGCACCATATACATACAGATGTAACACACATTATTGCATCAGTTGGTGCATTACAACAGGTGGGATAACAAATTAGTCCCGCTGCAATACACCAGTCAGAGTAACAATGTACGCACTCGCCCAGGTATACAGTACGCTGTGCTCTCACCCAGGTATACAGTACGCTGTGCACTCGCCCAGGTATACAGTACGCTGTGCTCTCACCCAGGTATACAGTACGCTGTGCTCTCGCCCAGGTATACAGTACGCTGTGCTCTCGCCCAGGTATACAGTACGCTGTGCTCTCGCCCAGGTATACAGTACGCTGTGCTCTCACCCAGGTATACAGTACGCTGTGCTCTCACCCAGGTATACAGTACGCTGTGCACTCGCCCAGGTATACAGTACGCTGTGCACTCGCCCAGGTATACAGTACGCTGTGCACTCGCCCAGGTATACAGAACGCTGTGCTCTCGCCCAGGTATACAGTACGCTGTGCTCTCACCCAGGTATACAGTACGCTGTGGTCTCGCCCAGGTATACAGTACGCTGTGCTCTCACCCAGGTATACAGTACGCTGTACACTCGCCCAGGTATACAGTACGCTGTGCACTCGCCCAGGTATACAGTACGCTGTGCACTCGCCCAGGTATACAGTACGCTGTGCTCTCGCCCAGGTATACAGTACGCTGTGCTCTCGCCCAGGTATACAGTACGCTGTGCTCTCGCCCAGGTATACAGTACGCTGTGCTCTCGCCCAGGTATACAGTACGCTGTGCTCTCGCCCAGGTATACAGTACGCTGTGCTCTCGCCCAGGTATACAGTACGCTGTGCACTCGCCCAAGTATACAGTATGCTGTGCACTCGCCCAGGTATACAGTACGCTGTGCTCTCGCCCAGGTATACAGTACGCTGTGCTCTCGCCCAGGTATACAGTACGCTGTGCTCTCGCCCAGGTATACAGTACGCTGTGCACTCACCCAGGTATACAGTACGCTGTGCTCTCACCCAGGTATAAAGTACGCTGTGCTCTCAACCCGGTTATACAGTACGCTGTGCTCCCGCCCAGGTATACAGTACGCTGTGCTCTCGCCCTGGTATACAGTACGCTGTGCTCTCGCCCAGGTATACAGTACGCTGTGCACTCGCCCAGGTATACAGTACGCTGTGCTCTCGCCCAGGTATACAGTACGCTGTGCTCTCGCCCAGGTATACAGTACGCTGTGCTCTCGCCCAGGTATACAGTACGCTGTGCTCTCGCCCAGGTATACAGTACGCTGTGCTCTCGCCCAGGTATACAGTACGCTGTGCACTTGCCCAAGTATACAGAATGCTGTGCACTCGCCCAGCTATACAGTATGCTGTGCTCTCGCCCAGGTATACAGTACGCTGTGCTCTCGCCCAGGTATACAGTACGCTGTGCTCTCGCCCAGGTATACAGTACGCTGTGCACTCACCCAGGTATACAGTACGCTGTGCTCTCACCCAGGTATAAAGTACGCTGTGCTCTCAACCCAGTTATACAGTACGCTGTGCTCCCGCCCAGGTATACAGTACGCTGTGCTCTCGCCCTGGTATACAGTACGCTGTGCTCTCGCCCAGGTATACAGTACGCTGTGCACTCGCCCAGGTATACAGTACGCTGTGCTCTCGCCCAGGTATACAGTACGCTGTGCTCTCGCCCAGGTATACAGTACGCTGTGCACTCACCCAGGTATACAGAACGCTGTGCACTCGCCCAGGTATACAGTACGCTGTGCACTCGCCCAGGTATACAGTACGCTGTGCACTCGCCCAGGTATACAGAACGCTGTGCTCTCACCCAGGTATACAGTACGCTGTGCTCTCACCCAGGTATACAGTACGCTGTGCACTCGCCCAGGTATACAGTACGCTGTGCTCTCGCCCAGGTATACAGTACGCTGTGCTCTCGCCCAGGTATACAGTACGCTGTGCTCTCGCCCAGGTATACAGTACGCTGTGCTCTCGCCCAGGTATACAGTACGCTGTGCTCTCGCCCAGGTATACAGTACGCTGTGCTCTCGCCCAGGTATACAGTACGCTGTGCTCTCGCCCAGGTATACAGTACGCTGTGCACTCGCCCAAGTATACAGTATGCTGTGCACTCGCCCAGGTATACAGTACGCTGTGCTCTCGCCCAGGTATACAGTACGCTGTGCTCTCGCCCAGGTATACAGTACGCTGTGCTCTCGCCCAGGTATACAGTACGCTGTGCTCTCGCCCAGGTATAAAGTACGCTGTGCACTCGCCCAGGTATACTGTACGCTGTGCTCTCACCCAGGTATAGTGTGTTGAAGCTACACGTTATTAGATAACACAACGGACCTAAATGAATTCAATATGCATCTTGTAGGAGTCTTTAGATCAGAAAATATGGAAAGTAAGATTATTTCAGGGGGTTCAACACTTTCATATTAAATATAGATCCCAGGGTCAAATATTGTAATGAATACACCCCAAAAAAATACTTAATCACAAATGCACAGTAATTATGCGTCGGATCTAAAAATTTAAGTAATTGTTATAAAAAAAAAAATGTTTACAAGTTATAGAAAAGCTGACCCCGCAAAATGTTTTCCACCTTCAACTATCAGTAACCAACCTACACAGTCACACACCACACCGGCGGTGACAACATGGACTCACTTGGTGAGTAACTGCATTTACAAGAAATCTCTGAATTTCTTCTGGTAATGCTGTTTGCATTTAAACAGATGGTACAGATGAGAACTTAGTTAGGTGCATAATACAACGCCCTACATAACATTTCAGCTTGCACCTGATTTCTGTACTTATTTATTTGTGATGCGCTATCGAAATACATAAATGCAAAAAAACTCAATTCATGTAAAAAGTGGATATTACTCGTCCTTTTTACTCACTAAGAAAGAATCCTATATAAATGTAGGTACAATGGTTTTCCGCTCTTGCATTAAACTACGACAAATAAAAATACCACATTGTGAGCACATTCACATGTCTCAGACAGGTCTGCAACTCTGCCCTACCCCATTATCTCCTAGCATTCAATACTGTACTTCCATTGTAGCAAGGGATTCTGGGAAGTGACATCCACACAGTGTCACCTTTGACTTAAATCCATTTCAACATGGACCCGCTATAAGCTTATGCCTGCCGTATTAAACTTCAAACTGCCCTAATTGTATCACACATATTTCTAACATCTTCCAGTAGTTTATTTAGTTCATGAGTGTCAACTGCTGGCAGATTAAAGATGGCCACATCTGGGAATATTTTCTCAGAGTTCCCTTATAACTGAGCTCTAATCCCTGCACCATTGGAATCGCTGCTGTGGCCGGATGTAAGCGAAAGCAGATTTCAGGTACTTGCCGTCATGATATACGGCTTTTACATTTCAATGTGAATGTTTCTACAATCCAGCACATTATATGACTAACGAGGTAATAAGTAACATTAGAAGTAAAATAATGTGAGCTGCTTGAATGTACAATAAACACTTTGGTAAAAGAAAAGCAGATTCTTTCACGGGGGTTTGGTTTCAACTCTCGAGTTTAAGGAATATATGCAAATAAACAAATCGATCTACAAATTAAACACATTTGCAGTGATGATGAACGGTGTTTAAAGGAGAATAGCAGTTATCATCAATATTTCGGTAACACTATATCTGAAAAGAGTTTCACATCCTTAATCCAATTACATACAGCTGTGTGGCACCGATTAATCGTGTGAATATCGCTGGGGATGTAACTTATACTTCTGTCACAGTCACATAAACACCAGTGACATATTTCACCCCAAATAAAACAATCGGGCCATGCACTTCATGGAAAACGACCAACAGATATTCAATACCCATACTATGTTTTATTACATTTACTAATACTATTATGACATTTGTCATTAAGACATTGCTTCTTGAGTATAACACCAGCAGTCATGGGCGTCCGCAGGGGGGGCGCTTGCCCCCCCCTGCATCACTCGCAGTCCTGGCCGTGCTCGTCAAAAAAAATAAATACAGTCTCAAAAAAAAAAAAATCCCTGTGCACAGTGCTGACACATCCGGCCTTCCAGTCGCCCCTGGCAACGAGATTGTACCCGCTGACGATCCCTACAATTCCCCTGCCGGACTCCACCCCCCCCAACCTGATTGGCTGGCGCTTTGCCAGGATTTATTTTTTTGGCTCGCAGCCAGGCTCTGAGCTGTGAAGCGCCATTTCTTCTGTTCAGCATAGAGCAGGTAAGCAATATCCCATGCCTCTCCCCTGGTCTCCTCTGGCCCCCTCACTGGTCTCCTCTGGCCCCCTGTAGTTCCCCCATGGCCTCCCCTGGTCCCCCCACGGCCTCCAGTGGTCCCCCACGGCCTCCCCTGGTCCTCCCACGGCCTCCATAGGTCCCCCCATGGCCTCCCCTAGTCCCCCCCATGGCCTCCCCTGGTTCTCTCACGACCTCCCCATGTCCCCCAAGACCTCACCTGGTCCCCCCACGGCCTCCCCTGGTCCCCCCACGGCCTCCCATGGTCCCCCTACGGCCTCCCATGGTCCCCCCGCGGCCTCCCCTGGACCTCCCCACGGTACCCCCACGGCCTCCCCTGGTCCCTCCACGGCATCCCCTGGTCCCCCCAAGACCTCCCCTGGTCCCCCACGGCCTCCAGGGGTCCCCCCACGGCCTCCAGAGGTCCCCCCACGGCCTCCCCTGGTCCCCCCACGACCTCCCCTGGTTCCCCCATGGCCTCCCCTGGTCCCCCACGACCTCCCCTGGACTTCCTCTGGCCGCCCACAGCCTCCACTGGACCTCCTGTGGCCCCCCACGGCCTCCCCTGGACTTCCCCACATGTCTCCCCTGGTCTCCCCCCTGTCTCCAGTCAGTCACCTACCCACCCTGTCTTCCTCTCTCCCTCTCTCTGTCTCCCTCTCTCTGTCACCCTGTCTCCTTGCCTCGCTCTCTCTGTCACCCTGCCTCGCTATCTGTCACCCTGCCTCGCTCTCTCTGTCACCTTGCCTCGCTATCTGTCACCCTGCCTCGCTCTCTCTGTCACCTTGCCTCGCTATCTGTCACCCTGCCTCGCTCTCTCTGTCTCACACTCTGGATCTGGATATCTTATTTACCCCATATATCTTAACTGTCCTATACCTACACCGAAATAACCTATACTGCTTTTTTCCAGATCTGACGCTCAAGCTTCACACGGGAGGCAGCGGAATCCCCCCTAACCCAGAAGACAGGTAGGGAACACCTCCCCTCCAGTATATATCATGTAATGTACCTGGACATTGAGGGACTGCGGATCAGGTAAGATCCCAGGTGGGATTGCTGCCTTTGAAAAATGTGCATTGGGGGCATCCAGACACTGGTTAAGGGGTTCAGGAAATTAGTCATTCACATCTGGGTTTTTTTTCTAGGTTAGTGTGCTCATCCAAAACACACACACACACACACAGTCGAGCACTGCCCATGCGAATGCGCAGAGGTCTCAGCGCGCTTGCGCAGGGTGTCCGACCTGCAGGGGTGAGATGAGTGGTGTCCAACGTTTGACGGAGGGGAAGCGCCGTGGTGAGCATGCGCCCACCATCCTAGCTCCCCCTGCGCCAGCCTCCTGCCCCAACCCCAGTCATTAAGGTAAGCTGTTATCTTCTTGTAGTGAAGTGTTTGCCAAATGTTATTCATTATCTTATTGATGTGTGGGGTTGGACCTATATATGTATTGGTGGGGTGGGGGTGTTTTTTATATGTATTGTGGGGGTGTAATAAACAGATTGCATTGTAATGTTTTTTTTTCCATATTACAATAAGAAGAAACAGTTAAGTAAAAGATGCTGGCTAAAAAAATATTTTTCCATGGTAGGTGCGCTATGGGTTGTGGGGGGGCTGGGGCCCTGCTCCTTTCATTTGTCCTGGACCCCATGATTTCTGTTGGCCCTGGGCGCCGTAAAGTATGTTAATGGCGCTATAAACGCCAAAAACAGACTCCGGGAGAGCCGCCTCACTCCCAAGTCGGGACCAATCTGTGCCGCGGCCGGGCCCGCCATCGAGCTGCGGCGGCGCCGGTGCCAACAAGTCCACTCATCATTGGTAGCTGAGCGCTACCAATGAGAGAGCCGCCGCCATCCCTTGATGACCCAGTCCCTGAGTCGGACCAATTATGGTCCGACTCTGACCTCCACACTCATCACGCGGCCTCCCGCCCATCATGCTCTCACCTCCTCTGACTCGTCATCAATTTGCGCAGGCTCACAGTTCAGAGAGTCTGCTGACGAGTGAAGACGCAGGCTGCAGCGCTCTCTCTGCGCAATAGGCCCCGGCGGCCCCGGCACTCTGCAATTAGTTCTCAAATCTGAATCCAATAATCCACAGACCACAGTAGTTTTGCTGCCTCAGGGGGCAGGAGGTAGCATTTGGAATTGGCAACAATTTGAAAATTAGGGTACAAAGAAAACACGATGTTTCGCTGGGTGCCAGTGCCACCACATGCATCATGGTGGCTATTTATTAAGCTGAGCTGAATAGAGTGTGAGAGATTCTGAGAGAATGGAGAAATATTATGGAAAAAGCAAGACGGGGCAGGGTGAGAGTGAGAGAGCAGCGAGAGAGAGTAAAAGTAAAATAGATACAGCAAAAGAGAGACAAAGGAGCATGATGCTACTATGGATGGAAAAAGAAAGATGGGGAGAGAGAGGGAGCACATGATAGAAAAAACCTTGCACTGTGTCTTGTGTGTTGTTGAAAAAACAAGGAGAAGCAGACAGTGAAAAACGAGGGAAAGCAAGCAAGCACTCAGAAAAACGGGGGAGCGGAAGATGTGGGATTATATCTGTGAATGATGTGGATGCCATCCAATGCTAAGGCAAGTGCTGGGGGGTTATAACTGGTGCTGTGTGGCAAGTGTTTTGGGTGCAATCTGCTGCTGTGGGTGCAATCTAGTGCTGTGGCAAGTGAAATCTGGCACTACAGTATATATATATATATTGTGTGTGTGTGTCTACAGTCATACTAATAAGTGCCCCCACATAGCTCGTAGGTCGCAGCACGCCCCGTTCCGCAGCCGGAACGGGATGGACCCAATGATGAAGCACGCCTCCAAGGGAAACCCTATTGGGTGAGGGTTATATAAAGAAAACATTCTGTTTTCCTTGCTTTTTTGAAAAAGGGTTGGTTTTGCAGTACTGAAGGGTCTTTTTTTATTAGAAGTATATATACCCACCTGTGTGCCACACACATACACTTTTCCTTTTTCAAGTTTCTATTACTGCATACAGGGCTGTATTCAATAAATAGTGCATTGTAGGTGAGTTATTTGAAGTTCACAAATCTCATCTTACCAATATAACTATGCATTATGCAAGGAAAGCCTGGATCTCCTAGCAGGAGAACTTTAAAGGGATTTTTCAACTCCCTGCAGCTCATCTACAACCCACAGTTTATTCAATACCTCCAGCCCGGTGATGAGCAGAGTATTTAATGATCCCCATTTCTTTTTCTTGTGCCCCACCTGGCACACATCATGTCGGAGGATCCTGCGCAGAGAAGCATCCTTAAAATGTAGTAGTACGGCTGGAATTTCTGCACTTAAGCGCCAGTGACATGGCAAGTTCTCCAGGCACCCACCAGATCCTGCAACCCTGAGTATCTGCTCTTTTTTGATGTCATAACTACACTTTCACAATTGCTTTATTAACCTTCAAGCTTTCTCAAATTTGCTTGAAATTGCACCATTTGCACACTCTTTTCTTCAAAATTTTCTCGTTAGGGAGAACCCTTATGCTGGTCGGGCTCGCTCGCCACAGTGCACTCACCACCACTTTTACGCCAGGCACTGACCATTAAAATTTTGCCCCCCCCAGAAAAAATTTCTGCGGATGCCCATGCCAGCAGTAAGAATGGAATAGTTTTATAATATCTTATAGAAAGGAAGAAGCGAATGCTCCACCCTTGTGATACTTTTCTTGGACTAACAAAATGTTACATTGACAATAATGTAACTCAGACTTCGGGATTCATCAAGCGGCGATGCTGGTTATAACACCCATATTCATACACTGCAGCGAACGCCGGATCTGGTGCGATAACCAGCACCGGAGCTTAATCAATCTCCCCCCACAGTGTGATCAGCCATACGGGTCCTGAACGAGCGCAGCTTCTTAGTAGGTTGGGATAATGTGTCATGGATGAACACGAGAGTTAATACAGCTCAACCCCGCTATAGCGCGATCCGTTACAACGCGAATCCGCTTATAACGCGATGCAAGCGTGGCTCCCAATTTTCGTATGTATGAAAACTTTACAACACGATTATTGGTATCTTAAATACTTTATTGTACAATGCATACAATTGTGCATTATTTCTAATGCAATCTGCTTATAACGCAATGTGATTCTTTGGACCCCAAGCACAACGTTATAAGGGGGTTGAGCTGTAATAGTTTAAATCAGTGGTGTCAAACTCAGACCTTAAGCACCACCACAACAGGTCAGGAGTTAAGGAAGTCATAGCTCTAGACCAAATGACTAAGTCACTGATTGTTCTGTACCTGTGCTGAAGCAGGGATATCCTTAGGGCATGTCCATTTAGTGGCCCTGAATTTAACACCACTGGCTTACATTATTGTGTACAGGGAAACCTTACAGGTCTCTCTGAATTGATACGTTATATTACAAACTGTATTGCATTCATTGACTTTGATTACTCTTGTTCTTGAATTCTATATACAGACAACAAAGCATCTCATATTATCTTACAGTGGAATCATTCTTACTGCTATTTACACAAACTCTAAGGATTGCGGTTACATGCAGGAAGATGAGGAAGAGAATAATATACACATGAATATCTCCAACAATTTGCTGTTTGACAGCGGAAAGGGCATTGTACACAGGAAAGGGATCGACTGAGGTAACGGTTTGGGTGAGGAGTCTCTCAGACACCACTCACACCGTGTAACCCATGTTACCGGAGAAAACACGGAGATGATCGTACAGTACGTACATAGTGAGGCCGGAGAGCGAAGGCACGTAGGGGCAGATCCACAGAAGATCGCTAAATGAGGGCAAATAACGTTATGTTACAGACGTTATTTTTCCTTCATTTAACGGGGTCCTCAAAGCTAATAATATGCATAATGTTGCAGGGTACATGCAACTACACACGCGGGTTTCTTGACCAGGCTTATTTATTTAGCCTTAAAAGATATACAGCACACAAAAACAAAAATAGCTTTTCATCAGCAAACAAAAAGAAAATGGCTTTTTCTTCAGCAGACAAAACAAAACAGTTTCTCTTTAGCAGACAGTGTAAAAATCAGGCAGCTACCCTTTTCTATGCAGGAGACAGACAGTTCATAATTCATGAACTTTGATAACAGAGCTTGTATCAGTAATCTCTCCAGTAGCTTACTCCTCTCTCCTCAACAGCCAGCTCCATGTGTCTACAGCCTGGAGTTTTAACACACCTTGATTAGGCAGCTGGGATCCAACTAATTGTCCTGAGGTTCCCAGCTGAAGTTAACCTAGTCAGTGCTGCACTGCAGACTAGACATAGGTTTTCCAGGCATATAGCTGGTGGCTTTTATTTACCCTGTCACACATAAATAAAGTCCGTTAACAAAACCCTAGTTACCATAACAAAAAACATAATTACGTTACCTGCGATTTCCAAGACACTGTACATGCGCATTGGTCAAACTTTAAGACGTGTTATAAGGCAGCGTTATTAAGGTAGCGTTATTAAGGCAGCGTTATTAAGTTAGCGTTATTAAGGTAGCGTTATTAAGGTAGCATTATTAAGGTTGCGTTATTAAGTTAGCATTATTAAGGCACGTTATTAAGGTAAATCAGAAAAATGAAGGAGTGCAAATGATTGGACTCCTAAAAGAATTCACTAAATTGCACACCACTGGAATTAAAATGTACCTTTTATTGATTTACTTAAAACATATATTACCAAAAAAGTGTGTAACGAAATTAAAAAGAAATTAAATCAACAATGCGTAGCACCTAGGTCACCTAATTATTAAGATGGAAAGACCCTATTTACCAGTTAAATGTGGTAGGGTGTAGGAGACTAAGAGTGCTATTAGTCAGGGTAAACCCCCTCTGGAACAGCCAACAGAACAGATAATAAAGGATGTAAACGTCAGTGAGGAGAGAAGTATTGCAATAAAATTAGTAAGAGCTCCACCCAGTAAGATAATTTGCTTATTACCAGACCCCAGTATTATATGAAGTCATATTCAGAGTAGAAGGTATAAACATCATGAGTGCAGATACACTAACCGACACTACATGGGGCAGCCAGCAGTGCAGTGAAATGAATTCACAGCACAGAGACTGCAAAGCACAATAGTAACAAGGTAGAGAGATGGCAGCAAACCTCACTGACTGAGTGACACTAAGCTATAACAGAGTAGTATCATGAACTGTATGAGCTGAACCAGGAGACTACAAACACTACATTAAAACAGCTCCAAGTAGGAGACTGACAACATTGCACGTCCAACGTGCATTTCCCTCCAGCTATGGAGCTTCATTAGGGACAAATTTGCTAGAAGGGGGAAAGCGGGGCATTTTTATACCCTCCCGTCTCTCTCATTGCGTAATTGGTATATACCGCTATTGCGCATGCGCAGCATATGCGCACGCGAAACCACAAATAAACTATCTAATTGCTATCAGTAGTGGACATCCATATAACAGTACCTGTGATACATCCATTCTGCTGCCGCTGAAAGCCAAATGATCCATCTGAGTGGTGTAATAACGACAGAGCCACTCGAGCCGGGCACAGTGTTTACTGCGCATGCGCAGAGACTTAGAAAAAATTAAGGAATCTAACTCGAGCCGAGCACAGTGTTTTCTGCGCATGCGCAAAGACTTAGAAACAATTAAGGAATCTAACTCGAGCCGAGCACAGTGTTTTCTGCGCATGCGCAAAGACTTAGAAAAAATATGGAGTCTGACTGATGTTATATGCGCATGCGCACACCGGAAAATAGAGTATCAAGAGCGCAGATGTAAGCTGTTAGTCAGAATCTGCCCTAGAGATGCTAATAAGGGCATCTGAGGCAACAGTGGCAGCTACATTTGTAAAGCATGTGGCAATGTATTATTCTACATTCTTACCTAAGCTGGCAATCGTTTGGTGTTCCTGTTATAAACCTGTAAAAATCCTTATTGTGTGCCTAACATAATCGCTGCTTCAGTCAGTGTAACTCAGCAGCTACAATGTATCCTTATTTTACCAAGGTAACATTATCTAATGTTACAGTTTACAGCTCAAACTGCTGGGAATATTGGCAACAAATTATCCCAAACAGGAAAGGGTTGCAAAGATCTTGCACTGCTGGGGAGGTAGCTAAAAATCTGCTATAGAAATCACAGGATGCTTCAAAACGCATTAAAAAAAATGGTATTAAGAAAATAATAATCATAACAACAAATACAGTAAATATTACCTACTGTAATACTACACAACTGATTTATTTAAAAAAGAAATAAAACAAACATAAGATTTCACGTTTCTGTGCTGCCAGAGATGCCTTACACAGCTATGTGTTGAAAGCCCATCTGGCAAAGAAGAGGTTAACCTCGGAGTTCCAACTTCGGCTCTAGGAAATGAAATGTATTTATAATTTCACAAAATCGCAGCTTTCTAACCCATTTTTAGCAGCAGATGGACAATCAGCCCTGGGACAAAAGGTAGTTGACAAGGTTAAACGTGTAACTGTTTATAACACTGCGAGTACATTTCATGTCTGAGAGAAGCAGAACAGATGGGACTGCACAGTTATGGGAGGCCGGGCACAAGCCAGCTCCGTGTGTACACGTCACACACATCCCAAAGTGATGGCTCTATCGGGTCTATGTATCTACAGCGCATAGAGCAGCATTCGCTCTGTGTGTGTGCTATACAAGACATTGGGATAGACCTGTATAAAGCAGGGGTCAGGCTTAATATATTTGCATGTAAAAAAAATTTGCTTTTTTTTTTTGTGCGTCTAAAACACAATATATTTCTGAAGTGTATTTGTACTGTAATAAAACACAGTGACGGAGAAAACCAACGGAGAAAACCAACGCAGAAAAGTGCACATTTCTTAATACATGGACCTGTGGCAACATGCAAAAATAACGCTGCCCTAGCTCCTCCTGACATACATGAAACAAACGGTCACAAAAAAGATTATAACAGACGTAGCATGTTGCAAGAATTATTCAGTGCAACGTGCGCCCCCCAAAAAATCCCATTTGCGCTGCTTAATACACATTATCATTAGCACGGTTCCGCTGGGAATACCAGCCGTTATTTCATAATGGATTCCACACTCGGAAATGATCCGGTTCGCTTGGGTTGGTGATCCTGGCAGTGGTGTAGCTAGACATGCGTGGGCCCCCAGGCAAAAACATTTTCAGGTGCCGATTATAAGCTCTCTTCCCCTCAGCTCTCTCCCCCTCCTCCAGCTCTCTGACTCTCCGCCTCCTCCATGCCTACCTGTGGAACAGGGTAGTAATAGAGGCAGGCGGGGGAAGGAGATGGTACGTGGCGGCAGTGGCGGGCCGCCAGCATTAAGCAGAGGAGCAGCCGGCGGAGGAGTTAGGAGTTACATGGAGGTAGAGTGTTGCTGTAGCAGCATAGACACCGGAAGTAAGAAAGACTTCCGGGTCGGACAGCTGGGGCGCGCTCCTCCCCTGCTGTCCAGCTCTGCCTCCGTGCAACTCCTAACTCCTCTGCCGGCTGCTCCTCTGCTTAATGCTGGCGGCTCTCCGCCGCGTACCATCACCTCCCCCGCCTGCCTCTATCTGGGGGAGAAGAGAGAGATGTGCGGCCGACAGGGCCCCTTAAGAGCCCGGGCTTTAGCAACACCCATGGATGCTGGTACAGTGGTAAATGTGCTATGTCTGTATACACAAGTCTAACGGTTTTATTCCCATCCTGGACAATGACGACTCTGTGGCTAATCAATATGAATGTGGCTTCAAACCCCCACGGCAGGAGAGGAGGGCTTTCTAGCACAGTGAGTAAGAGCCTCCCATTGACTTGAATGGTGCGTTAACCCCTAACGGGGCTCGATAAATAGTCCCCTTAACCTGAAGTTTCCCAATCTGCAAATATCTACTAATAACGCTGCTGCTTCTTCCAAACATCGAGCCCCGGGCCCACGTATTTATATTACCGGGAGTGGCTGCTAAATAAAGGGTTAAGCAGAAAAACTACAGAAACTAATGAATGTAGGATGGCGTTTAATCTCCACCTAACCTCACAGACTGACAGTTGGTAGCATCAATAGGCCTTTCGTTACCTTCAAGATATATATATATATACTCTCGAAAGCTTGTCCTATGACATAAATTGTTAGTCCAATAAAAAAGGTATCACCTAATACTGAAGAGCTCATTTATTCTGCACTATATATACTAATATATATATATATGTAGAGGTATCAGTACCGTGTTAGCCGAGCTTCAATAATCAAAAAATAAATAGATGATACCGTTCTGTGGCTAACGAAATGCTCTTATTTGTGCGAGCTTTCGAGATACACTGATCTCTTCTTCCGGCGATGTTACAATGAATGAAGCAAGCAAAAGCTATACTATAAACAGTGTCTATTGGAATGTTATCTGTGCTGGTCCTTCCCCCGGTGTGGATGTGTTTTATGGCTGGAGGTGTCAAAAGGTTCCTGAAAGCAAGTGATGAAAGAGTGTGTATGTGTATCAGTGTGAATAAAAATGAATGGAGAGCCCACAGTATATACAGTGCTTTACAAAAGGTGTGTGTGGAGTGGGAGCGGATATACGCGGAACAAGAGACAGTCCTGTTGGCGAAAATTTCTCTGACACTGGCCATAAGATGAACGATCTGAGGGTTGCCATACTCAAAGGTAATCTTAAAACACCGAAAGAGAGACGGTTGCATGAATACAAATTTATGCAACTGTTCGGGACACTTAGCAGTGGCCTAAACAGAGATCGAAATTTTATGAGTCATTACTGACACAAGTGAACTCTCTTCCCATGAGCGCTATAGGCCATGTCTGTACATACTGTGATATATGTATGCACACACAGCTGTCTCTCACACATACTTATACTCCTTGGTTTTCCATCCCTATACACCAATAGGGACCACATAGTATCCACACACACTTTTAGTTATGCTACTAACTCTCACATTTCCACACCCACCCACACCATTTATATCCGCTCCCACTCCACACACACCTTTTGTAAAGCACTGTATATACTGTGGGCTCTCCATTTTTGTTAATTCACACTGATACACATACACACTCTTTCATCACTTGCTTTCAGGAACCTTTTGACACCTCCAGCCATAAAACACATCCACACCGGGGGAAGGACCAGCACAGATAACATTCCAATAGACACTGTTTATAGTATAGCTTTTGCTTGCTTCATTCATTGTAACATCGCCGGAAGAAGAGATCAGTGTATCCCGAAAGCTCGCACAAATAAGAGCATTTCGTTAGCCACAGAACGGTATCATCTATTTATTTTTTGATTATATATATATATATATATATATATATATATATATATATATATATATATATATACACATATATACACACATACTCTACAGCACTTCTTTGCAGCCGGAGGCGCCTGTGATACCCTTTGGGTAAGTCTCCAGCACTGAAGGTGTTAACCAACATTAGTGCACAGTATAGCATCTCTTTGTGTCCCCCCCCCTGTTTCAGGGAAGGTTCGGTCCCGTCCTTGGGTACCAGAAACACAAAATGACCAGGATTTATAGTCCCAGACAAGCTCTTGCAGTTGTACATCTAGTAAAATGGCTTGTTCTTGTTTTCAAAAATGGAATTTTTATTGCGTAAAGAACAAACACACTCAATCTCCCCCCTGAGCGCCCGACAACTTCCATCTGGGAGACTCTTCCATGCAGGTTTCAGTTTGTATTTTTTTTTTTTGTTGGAAGGAATTGTATTAATAGATTATCATCACCTTCAGCATCATTAAGTGGAAGATTGCTGGGTCTTTCTACCCTGTTAGTCTAATTGAAATCAGAGGTTGCCAGACTCTTTCTATTAATGTTCCCATACAATGTGAAGTATAAAATATGATATAGCGCTGGTGATGTCTTTACAGCGCTGCTCCTCGCCGTCCCGCAGATGTGATGAGACAGTTAAGAGGTTTGCCATCCTATTGAGACTTCACAAATATTTAAAAGCAATTACAACCTTCAAGACAACTTATCTCCATCACTAAAATGCTACACCTTAGGCCGCGCTTATAGTCCTGGCTATTCCGACGGCATCCGTCGATGTTGTAGCAGCGTTTTGCCTATAGTGTAGGAGACAAGAGAAGGCGGGGGGGCGTGGCTGTGAGCAGTTCACACTCATTGGCTGAACCGCTCACGTGCCCGCTTCACCCTCATTGGCTGAACCGCTCACGTGCCCGCTGACGTCACGTGGCGGTCGACGAAAAAAATCAATTTTCATTATGAGGGCCAAAGTTACAGCCTATTTATTATACATACAATGTGCTGTAAAAGTGAATACAAAACACCACATCTATGATGGCAGAAGTCTTTTAACCCATCCTGATGAAGGTACTCCTTGACCGAAACATCGATTTTGTTATCCCAGCCAAATTTCCTTTTTAATTTATTTTTTACCGTGTGCTTTGACTATTTTTCTAAACTCTGTGACAGCCGATAGCACCCGCTGATTTTCATGATGTTGTGTTGTTATTGCTATATTTAGGATGTAAGTGTGCTAGATTTTCTCAGTTACCAGCCCGTGCCCCAGAAGAGTCAGTGACCCACTGCAAAGCAGTGAAGGCTTTAACCATGGTTTACAGGTTCTGGTCATTTACATCCAAGCCCAGTGCCCTAACCACAAGGCCACATCTCTGGGTATCACACCACTTTGGTGTGCAATAAATTACACAAGTTTATTATGGCTTTTTTTTATGGCAACACTGGAACACCTATTAGCTACACAAGGCAATAGTTTATCTTGGTAGCTAAATTATTCATAAATGTCTTAGGGCATAACTATATTGTAAAAGGTGGAAAACAAAGAATTACTCAAACATATCCTCAGTGGGTTCTGTATAATAAATGTAAAATGCCTTTGGTTTTCCTCTGGGAAGATTGGGACATTTCTGGCAATAAAAAATGGGAAATGGTCAAGCCAACCCTAAAAGCAACGTAGTCCATTAGTTATCGTCTTCATAATGGCTATTTGCATACAAATACCCCCAGGGCTCGATAGTAACCCTAAAGGATTATTTTGCACAGGAATTGCATTAATAATGTACATGTGTATTCCTGGTCTTGTATCCTTGAGTTTGAATGGATGGGAAACTATAGGCAGAAGGTTTTTATTAGATGCAAGTTGATTGAATCAATATTAATTGTTATACTATAACTCTATCTGGGCAACAGTTTTTGGCTTTTATGAGAATGTTACCTTGGATATAAAATACATGTGCAGAACAAGTCTGCTTATTTAAGTCTGTCATTCCCTGCTTATGGCTGCAGCCACTAGGGGATTCCCCAACATTGTGGGTCACATACAAGTTAGGGCTAGGTCCCCGCTGCCTGCTGCAGCGCCCTCTATGGCACGGCAGGGACAAGATCCGCCCCTCAATGGGGCCGGGCCGCTAATTACCTTGCCCGCCGCGTGGTGCGAACAGATTTCCCCGAAGACAGGAAATCTGTGCTCACAACTCGCGACGGAGCGCTGGCCACGCCCCCCCGGCGGTTCAGCCAATGAGGGCGAAACCTGCCGGGTGATGTCGTGGCTGCGCCCCCCTGCCACGTCCTCGTCACGCACCCCCCAGCTCACCGCAGACCAGGGAACTCAGCTGCAGGCGCCGCCAGCCTGGCAGGCGCACGTGCAGCGCCGACACTGGGGCCTCGGGCTTAATGTGCATGTGTGAATACACTGTCAGCTTTAGGCCCAGATCCACAAAGGGGTGCTAAGCTTTAGCATGACTTTACTCCCGGGCATATGAACGGGAGCCGAGGCGTGCTGAAACTTAGCACCATTTTGTGGGTGTGGGCCTTAGTGTGCAGATGAGAGCGATCAAAAGTGTGTGTGTGTGTGTGTGTATATAAATATATATATGTATATATATATATATATATATATACTTATACACACACACATGTACAGTATATGTATCTATATACCTCTCTCTCTCTCTCTCTCTCTCTCTCTCTCTCTCTCTCTCTCCATATATATATATATATACTCCAATACAAAACGCATACAGAATAGATTACATTTCTACATATACATACTTTCGTTTTGCTACATTAGTAAACTTCCACGAGAGTTTTGGTTTTGACAAAGATGAAGAAGGATGGATCTCTCACCTGGTTGATTTTTTTAGCCAATATTGCAGCAACATTATTTTTCTTCGCTGCAGGATAAGAAGATTTGTGTCCGTAACGGGAAAGTCTGATTTATCAATTACTAATGAGGATATAGGAAGTGATCAGTATCCTGTGTGACCCGCATTCATCCTCCCTCTGCAGTTCTCCACTCTGCTGCTCCAGTGGAAACGAATCTCCTTTATATTGCATGGTGACTGTACCAACGTGTGACAGATGATAGAACTTAGATTGTAAGCTCTTTGCGCAAGACATCACCTAATGTTTATGTGGTGTCCGGCACACTTATCCCTGTATTGTAATACTGTACCTTTGCATTGTACATTCCGTGTATGCTTCGAACATGAACAGTGTTATATAATATTATTATATGGTAACATAATAATAAAGATACATTTTTTGGGTTGAATAATTTAGCAAATGAATGCTTTTGGAACAATTAAAAGGGGCAGTTCCCCCTGCTTTTGAAGATTCCTTTGCCATATCGTACACAACTTGGTCTGTTTTCACCTTTAGTATTTTTCCTGCTCACAGTTTTTTTTAACTAGGTATCTTATTCTTAAAAATTATCTCATGTGAGATAAAGAGACATTTTTTTCTGATGAGATCCTTTGTAGTTTGCATGGGAAATAGCTTCTTTGTGGAGTGGAGCGAGTGAAAATAAACAGCAGGAGTGGTCATGTTAACACTTTAGTACAGGCTTTGGGCCTTTTAAAATAAACATGTCAACAACAGATAAGGGGGTGGGGATCGAAATAAGAATGGTAATCACGCGGTGCTCAGTATCTACGTATATCTATATTGCGCTCTCCGCATAAATAGCACTTCACAGTCATAATAGATTCAACAACATTATGTGATACAATGGAAATAAATAAGAGATTCAAACATTAAAAAAATAAGACCCTGTCCCAAAGGGCCTAAAATCTAAGTTGAAGGAACGGCACAATTAAGGCAATTTCTTCAGATTTTTAAGACAGTGGAAGGGGGGAATTCCCCTGTAAAATCGGCACACGGCCTAGTTAAAAAAAAATAAAAATTCTGCAGATTTTTAGAACCCTTATTGAACAAATAATTCTAATAATGTCAACAAATACATGCAGTCTTGTCGGAAACGTATTTTTTTTGCTGTAAAGGACCAAACGTTTCCTCAAAACATGGAACATGTTAAACATAAGGGTCAAAATCCCTGCAGCGTACCAGCAGTAAATGTATCTTCTCAACGGAGCTGCACTTGAATTGGTGACATGGTACCAGCATGCTTTGCCACTGACGGAGTCGATCGGATAAATGTATCAAGGCAAAAGTGCAGCAATTCTGAGGATTGGGGTTTCAGCACTCAACAAAACAGACCTTAAAGAAGCTTTACAAGATCTTGACGTTATATTAGCTTTTTTGGTGCACCGATGCTGATGGGGAACTTGCTGGGTTGAGCTCCCAAAATGAAACAGTATAGTGATGAGAAGAAACTACCAAGGGGCTCTAAGCATTTCTTCTGAGGACAACTTTTTATTGAGCTACATAATGTAGCGTATGGGGCGCAAGAAAAAAGCAATGTATGTATCAAACGAAACAATGCCATAGAAAAAAACAGGGTTTTTCCTCCGATACATCTTGTTATTTCTTTGCCCCATCTTTATCTTGAGACTTGGACCTTAACGATTCTATGAAACAGCACAGGAATCAGATATTTACTCCTGGCAGAAAGGAACTTGTCCTTGAGGGTATTTGTTGGGATGCAGTGTTTTTCTAATTTTACGTCATTTTGGAATAACTCCTTGTACTCCCCATGACTACAATCTATCACTCACCATCTGAGAAAAACAACATCTGCTGGTGACAATATGCTAGAAGAACTGTCACAAACTTTCCCTCAACATCATGCTGTCACTGAGATCTATTGCTTCATGGGATAATCCAATTTAACAAAGTTACAATTGTCCATTTTACCTATGTCCTTCCAAAAGGAGGAAAGAGACAGGCACATATTAATACCGTGGCAACTACAATTTAACACACTTTCTCTGACCCTCTGCCTGTGAGAGTGTTATTAATATATTGATATATTGTCCTTTCTCTGTTAAAAATAATCGCCACTGATATTACAGTGAGAGCAATGTCTTGGTGTATGAAAAAAAGTTGTGTGGTGTACACAATGCATTGTTAATGGATGTCTGGAGGCAGCAATCTCACGCATATGGACCGTCCAAACTTGCAGACACAGAACTGCAAAAACAAATATACCCCTGAAAGAAAGAATGTGTCCTATTTAAAATACCCATTGCCCAAATCAGTTCTATGTTAATCTATCTATCTATCTATCTATCTATCTATCTATCTATCTATATAGATAGATTAACATAGAACTGATTTGGGCAATATATATATATATATATATATATATATATATATATATATATATATATAAAATAACTACCCATTGTCACAAATGGGTTAACCCGTTACTGCCCAGGTTGCCTACAATGCACTGTGAGCTAAGGGAGTTAATTCGTTAAATGTTCAGTGGCTATACAGAGAAACACAAACACTAGCCCTAATTCAATATACTGTAAAGCCATCTTCCCTGTGCTAAGGAAGATATTAGCCCCTTTCATTTGAATGGAGCGGAACCTTTCCAGCGCTGGGAAGCCGTTTCACAGCATATTGAGTAGATGTCATGGCGAGACCTTTCTTAGCTTTTAGAGTGAAAACAGCCAAGGTCACAGAGTATGCGGAAGATGCTGGGATAGAATCAATAAGCTTGTGTACATGTATTTAGTAACAACACCTTAACCGCTACACCAAGCCTCCTCTATGAGCAAAATCTTAGACACTACACGAGACCTCCTTGCTGCACAAAGTAGCTTCTCTGCTATATGTTTGCGTGTAGATAAATGCCCATCACAAATCCTCTCCAGAAAACATGGGAAGAGACACGACAATCTCAGCACTTTAAATTTCCTGCAAAAGGAAGCAAGCGGCGAGGCTCAGAGAAGAATAAATGGGGTAGAAATGACAATCGTTCTTCACTCAGAGCCCATGGCTGCTCTCACTGCTGATAAAATCCAGCATGTGTCACTTGTCAACTGTCTCTTGTCACACTTCAATGTGAACTTTCCAGCGAGAGGGGGGAAAGAGCGCAGTGAAGGGGAAAGCGGCAGAGATCCGAAGGACTTGTGCACGCAGTGTGAAGCCATTCCTGTTTTATCTTCTCAAAGACTTTGCATGTGATCCCCTGAATGTAATTATTGGCACCTAATAAAAGCAACATATGCTAAGACAATTAAAAGATTTCATTATACTTGCAGGCAGTCAAGAGACCGCAGAGAACATAAGGGACGGGGGAGCCTAATAACCATTTGTCCTTCCTTAGTGCTGATAGTATACACAGAGCTGTACGCGCGGTACACTTTAATAATGGCATTTCCTCCTGAGAAAGGGTCGCCTGCCTGCAATGTTGAGGATATCTCACGTGTGTCAGCACTTTAATGCTATTTTATGATGTGGGTGTATATTTTGCACATTGTTCTTGCAATGTAAGTGTGCAAACTCTTTTGCTTCTAGGAAGGATTCCTGTCCCCCCGATGTCCTGCTTTATTGAATACCAATGTTCAAACCGCACCTGCTGAGTTATGTTGCTGTAGTATCCTTGTTTTAATAGTTCTATGTACACGTCCTTTTCACCACATAATGAATAGTAATGAGACGGACCCTCCCCGGGGACGTACTTGTGAACCTGCAGCACTACACAACTCCTGGGTGTAATGAGGCAATGAATTCACCCATCTAGCTAATTACACAGGGCTCACAAAAGTGACCTTTATTTCCAAGGGAATGTCTGACAGTAGGAAAAATCTCAGTGTGTGAGATGTTCATAGAGGGGGGTTATTTTCTTTTTATATATCTTAAGCCGAGATTTATGCTGTCTGCAGTGAATACAGCTTATGCTCTAATGCTACAGCACCAAAGCACTTGCGGATTCTATTTCTTCTGCGATCCCTTAGAATGTAAGCTCTTCGGGGCAGGAATTACTTTTCCTAATGTTACTTTTATGGCTAAAGCGCTTATTCCCATTATGTCTCCTATTATTTTGTCGTGTTTTACTGCTGTAAAGTGCTATGTGCGTGGATGGTGCTATACAAATAAAGATACATGTACACAGCATTTCTGCTCTCCAGGAACCAGTGTTTTGCTGCCTATTAATAAATGTGCATTTTCTGAGAACATATATATGAATACTCCTGTTGTTATTAATCCTTTTAACCTGTTCACTGCCAGAGGGGGCCAAAATGCTACGACATAGCTTTGCAATGAGCAGCTGGCCTCTCTGGCAGCGAAAGGGGTAACCCCTTTTTTAACTGTATACCTGCTAGTCCCAGTGGGAAGAAGGAAACCACAGGGGAATTGCTGGTTTGATGTTCACATGAACACCACCAGCCAGCCAGAATCTAAACCAGTCTCACATCCAGGTGTAAAGCTTCATGAATTCCACCCCAGTGACAGTGCCATCTCTGGTCCGTCCTCCAGCCCTCAAGGGGTCATTTGGTCCACTGTACATGAAATGTGGATGGTTATAAAAAGGGCATTCATTTGCTTGGATTGTGGGGTTTCCACAGGAGAGCTACTAGCAGCAAACATTAGGAACATGTCCAAGAGGACTGGTAATGGAGTTGATTAGTATGACCTTGGTTATGAAGGTAATAGAAGAGTGAATGGTACTTAGACTGAGTTATATCCTCGCTTCCCTGCGCTGAGGAGTAGTCAGGTATGTCATTTGTTCAGGCTGAATATGAGTAACCTATCCTTTGTTTGACATGATAACACACCCTGACTAACAAAGCCTGGTTACAGACCCCTCTACACTCTCTGCCACTGCCCCCAGCCCGAGCAAACAACACAGGGTAAGTTAATTTAGTGCCACAATGTAACAATCTATAGAGGTGACATATTATAACAATATATACTTATATGATGCTGACAGTGTCTACAGAGGAATGTTCAAGCGTCACAAAGAGGATACAACTCATTCTCATCTTGTTGCACTGTATCTCTCATTGTATTGTATGTCTTTATTTATATAGCGCCATTAATGTACATAGTGCTTCACAGTAGTAATACATGTGGTAATCAAATAAATAACAGATAATATAAATAACAGATCATGGGAATAAGCGCTTCCAACATAATAGTAACATTAAGGAAGAGGAGTCCCTGCTCCGAGGAGCTTACAGTCTAATTGGTAGGAAGAACGTACAGAGACAGTAGGAGGCAGTTCTGGAAGGTGGATGGCTGGTAATGATTGATTATTGCTATTCCTTTTTTTTAGTAAATATATTCCATTATATACTAATTTCTGCTGTTACTGTAAGCACCTCACATCCTATTAACAAACCTGCTTGTAATAATTGCGGAATAATATTATTTGTCGTGCTTACTCTCAGCAAGATCGGCAGTTTCCAGTAGCGCTGACAGTGGTAAAAGATTTCACAGCAAAGTAACCATTCACAAATTCCAGAACAACAGTTTCTAGGGGAAACGGAAATATCTTACTAGAGAAGGTAATAAAAGATATATAGATATCTTCAGCGCCACCTATCAAGGCAGAGAAACCGGTGCTTAGAGCCACGATGCACAGCAATTTATCTTTTGTTTTCTGGTTGCAGCTGCGAATGTAAGGCTGCGGCCACGCTAGCGCCGAGCGTGCGGCGCTTGACGAGTTTAGTTTCGGCAATTTAAATTGTCCCATCCCCACGCACGCTCTCCGTAGCTCGTGTCTTGGGGAGACAAAAAAAGTCAGTTTGAAGTGCGCTCAACAGGCCCCCAATGCCCCCTGCACGCGCTTGCAAATTAGCCAGGACACCCGTCGCTCATGCTTGGAGATCTGGAGACGTCACCGCTCACAAGCATAAGCGCGGTCAGCGCCAGCGGGGCCGCAGCCTAACAAGTGTGGTTTCTTACATGTGACTCCCAAAATTTGGGAGATATACACAACCTCGGACACGAGTCCCGTGACAGATTTTTTTGATGCTAAGAAACTCTGGTAGCACAGTGGCTAATGAGGAGTTAAAAAAATACAATTGTGCAGTCAATTATTGAAGTATGTTATGCTACAAATAGCCCATTCTGCTTCTCCTGCAATTGTTATATTGCCAGGGGGGGGTTATTTAGCAACCATTGCCATGCAGGCACCACCCACGGCTTAGCAATGACGATCATTCTCCAAGTCACTGGTCCTAATTGATAGCCGTTGGTAATCTTTTATCTGTTACACTGAGCCCACTTTGATACATTGTTTTAACAACATATTTTTTCCCAAACTCAGCAAGACCAAGTGATGTGAAGTCCCAGGCATCCTCTTCTTTACTAGACTCACAGCAAGGCCATGAAAATCATAGATCTGAAATAGAGGTGGCCCCATGAAGAATGAATATTTTATACGCCAGCCTGGTACCTGTTGGAGAGCTTCCAATAGGTATTCCCCATTGAGGCCCCTTTATACCTAAACACCACTGACAGCCTGGCCTCTAGCTACTTAGCATTGAAAGTCTTGCCTCCTATTACAGTATACTCCACACTGAAAGCTCCTATTTGCTGTTCTGAGAGGCAAATATATATTGGATTAAATAAAAGGCAGGCCACTTTTACACTCATCTGAATTGAAGATTTCAACGGTTATCCCCAGAAATTGCAAGTATCCGGGAACTGATGTTATTCCAGTATAGATGTAGGTAACCTCACGGCCACACACGGTCACACCACTGTGGTGGTCACGGCACAGTAGGATTAACGCTGAAGGGTCGCATACAGAAGCATGGATCCCCCCACAGAGTGATCACGGCAGACACGGTCTCCGGGCGCCGCAGACTTTCGCTTCTTCGACCATGGCGCCAGGGACAGCGAGTCTTAATACATCTGTATCTTGTAGCGATATGAGCTGCTTAACCCTTCACTATCAAAAAGGCTATCAACTGATGCTCAATATGCTGGGGCCCCATCCGGTTGCAAGGTGATTAACGGAAAATGGTCCAGTTTGTTATTTATATGGGGCTTTAAACGTATTTGTATCCTTCTTTCTCCTTATACCATCTAGACCAGGGCTCTTCAACCAGCAGCCTTGATGTCGCCCACTGACTCTCAGCTGATCAAGTAACTAGTATGTCATTAGCAGGAGCAAAGTGCAGTTTGTGACACTAAAACTAACTAGTAAGTTAAGGTCATGCAAATATACATGGTACAGATGTTATACATGTAGCAAAATGTTGAAATATTATAATTTTCAAGGTTTTTAAATGTAAATAAAATGACATTACAATCAGTTTGTGTCCCTCCTGCTCCTAAATAATGTCTGATCTGGCCCCTCCGAAGAACTGGTTGAAGGGCCGGGATCTAGAATAAGGCAGAAGAAATGTGCTGCGAGAACTCCATCCCAGAGGTGACTGCATGAAGGACTCTGAGCAAAATGAGTGGTACTAAAAATATGCAGAATATTATTACAGATGTGTTTAATGTTTATTTCTCATCAACTCATGTCAATAGCTTTATCACTGCATTCCCCCCATGCCCTTCCCATTGCACCCTACCATGCCTTTCCCAATGCATCCCCCCTATGCACTTCTCAATGCATCCCCCCCATGCCCTTCCCAATCCATCCCCCAAATGCACTTCCCAATGCTTCCCCCATGCCCTTTCCAATGCAACCCCATGCCATTCCCAATGCTTCCCCCATGCCCTTTCCAATGCAACCCCATGCCATTCCCAATGCATCCCCCCTATGCCCTTTCCAATGCATCCCCCCCATGCCCTTCCAAAATGCATCCCCACACATACCCTTCCCAATGCATCTCCTCCCCATGCCCTTCCCAAAGAATCTCCCCATGCCCTTCCCAATGCATCTCCCCCCATGCCCTTCCCAATGCATCTCCCCATTCCCTTCCCAATGCATTTCCCCCATGCCCTTCCCAATGCATCTCCCCCATTCCCTTCCCAATGCATCTCCCCCATGCCCTTCCCAATGCATCTCCCCCATTCCCTTCCCAATGCATCTCCCCCAGTCCCTTCCCAATGCATCTCCCCATGCCCTTCCCAATGCATCTCCCCCATGCCATTCCCAATGCATCTCCCCCATGCCCTTCCCAAAGCATCTCCCTCCATGCCCTTACAATGCATTCCCCCATGCCCTTCCCAATGCATTCCCCATGCCCTTCCCAATGCATTCCCCATGCCCTTCCCAATGCATCCTCACCCATGCCCTTCCTAATGCATCCCCGCCATGCCCTTCCCAATACATCTCCCCATGCCCTTCCCAATGCATCCTCACCCCATGCCCTTCCCAATGCATCTCCCCCCATGCCCTTCCCAATAAATTCCCCCCCATGCCCTTCCCAATACATCCCCCCCAAGCCCTTCCCAATACATCACCCCCATGCCCTTCCCAATGAATCTCCCCCCATGCCCTTCCCAATACATCCCCCCAAGCCCTTCCCAATACATCCCCCCCAAGCTCTTACCAATGCATCCTCACCCCATTCCATTCCCAATATATTTGAGCTACTAACTGCAAAAGCAACACAGCTGTATTCATTTTGTTTGAGCTCTCTCGCTTTCTATTTCCCCAGGCTAATAAACGAGTATCTCCGGCATTCCTGAGTGTCTCACAACGTACACTGACCCTACAGTGAGCAGGCTATGACCACCAAATGTGATCAGAATAAATTATCGCTGACACTCCAATATTTAATTATGCAGCTGTCAGAGCAGCCCTTTCCAAATTCATTTTAATAAAGTGGGAACTTTTCCCTCCCAAGGTTAGAGTCAGGGGAGTCACTTTCAGTGTCAGCCTGAGGTCTCCGCCACTGCACCGAGAGATTCCGCATTCATCCTCTGGAAGTTTGTCACTTGCCCTGATAGAAGGGCCAGATAAGACCAACTCTGCCTGCTGACCTCCCCCTGTCCCTGACTGAGGGAACATCCGTCATTTAAACCCACGGTAATAAGGGACCTCAAAGTCACACAGGGGGCAGCTCATCAGAATAAAAGATGGCTTCTCATTTCAACACCCACCCCGTGTTATAGCAGCAATCTAAAGGCAATCAAGTGGCACACACCATTTTAAACGCTTGCGCCAGACAGAATTGCTGACTCCTCTGGCAGGGAAGGGTTAATGGCGAGGTAATGTGTTACCTGTGGCTCTTACTACACATGCTTTTCTTACCATAAGGAAAACACGCTACAGTCCAAGCATTCAAACACATTCTTCAATCACTGCTCATCAGAATCGTATTTACGTACGTGATATACATATTCAGAAAAGATTTATTGTCACTGAATGAACTAGGGGACTTACTACCTTAACCTGGTTTGACTCCCCCTGTGTTTCGAGACAGTAAGCTTTTTGGGCTCGGGTAGTGTCTGTAAATACAGCTATGTACAATGCTGCCCTATAAAGGAATAGGAAATCATTTTAGTGCCTCCCCGGTGCTCGTGGAAAACCTTTACCGGCATCCACTCTGCTTTCAATGAGTCAAAATATTTCACATGCTTATATGTACTGAAGATTCTGGTAATAGCGTGATGGTTAAAGCACTGGCCTTTGAAGTGGGAGGCCATGTTGCACCCTCAGTGCCAGCTCCATGTGATAAGTAGGGTTGCTACATACATGTCCAGTAGTACAGCACCTCTCATTTTTTTTTACTGGACACAGTATCCAAATACAGGACAGTCCAGTTCAATACCGAACACCTGGCAACCCTAGCGATAAGTCACTTTAAGTGACCTCTTCCCAGCGGGGCCACTGGCCGAGTCCTATTCCCAGCCAACACTGGCCGAGCTACGTAATAAACACGCACATCCTATCCTAATTTAGCTTTGCAAAGTAAACTTTGGCAAGTGGGACGCAGGTGTGGGCACCGCTGCATTAATACACACCGGCTTTGACCTTAAGAGGGGGAATAAGAAAAAGCAATGTTCCTTTCCCTGACATCACAGTTCATTAAGGAGTGGGAGTCACATATGTTTGGGTCCAAACGGACAGCTTGATAAATTAGATATTCTTTTTTTTTTTTTTTTTGCATTGTAGCAAAGGACAAACAGTTCCGTGATCCGTGCACAGGTTGTAATGTACGACGCTCGTGGATTATTTTAATACTACAAGGTGAACCTCCTAATGTAGCCGATTAACCCTCCCAGTGCTTGAGTGACTGAAGCGGCGGTTCCTTGCAAGGAAATAACTCGGACAAATCCTTTGTGACTTTGCGATATTTATTAGAAGCTTGCCACGATGACAGAGCAGCACTGGAGCACGACCAATGACATGGAAGAAATGGCCTGCTTCCGGCAATGGCCGCAGTCATACTTAAAGGGGCAGTTCCTACAACTCATTTTTTTTCAAGCCCCCATTTTTACAGGGTGGGAACAGGGGGAGCTGAAACTAGTGGTGTTTAGTTCAGGGAGGGGCCCCGAGGTGAAGTTCCCGGTTTAAACCTCCCTCAGGGGAAACAAAATGGCTGGCAAATCTCATGCCAATAGGAAGCTGCAACAGCACCGGTTACGGCTTCCTATTGGACGGCCATTTAAATGCCCTTTTAAAAACCAAGAAGTAATACCGGTAAGGGCTGTTCTACAGTGGGTGCGCTTGCTGCGCCGTGCGCGCGGGGCAGTTATAGTTGGCTGCGGTTAGTCAGCCTTTCTATAATAGGGCTGCGCGCACGGCAGTGAGCGTGGAGGCGGCAGACAGGGGGGAAGATTGGGAAAAGAATGTTTCCGCGCCACTACCGCCGCTGTTAATATATGTATGCGTGTGTATGTATGCGTGTGTATGTATGTATGTGTATGTATGCATGTGTGTGTGTATGTATGCGTGCGTGTGCGTGTGCGGTGTTTAGAAAGGTTTAATAAAGTAAAATAAATAAAATACATCCTAATTCATGCTGGGGTAAAAAAACATTTACATACGCAAGTACATATACATATATATATACATATACAAACACACACATACAGTATATACACACACACAGTTACCCAGTGACACACACAAACACACAGTACCTTCCAAGACTGTCGCTCACAGCATACACACAAAAAGTGTGTGTCACGTGCATGCGCGTTCGCACAGGCGCGCGCGCATGCACACTATATTACGGGCCTAACGTCACCAGTAAATATCTCCGGAAATAGGGTCTCGAAGTAGTGCGGGGTCATCTCTGCAGAGCCCTGTTCCTCTGATTCTAATCCTGTACAAAAGGATGGGGGGTTAGTTAGGAGGAGGAGAGACAGCGGTACTTCCAGAGTTACAGTGCTCAGGGCTGAGATAGATAAAGGTTATCGGAGAATGGGAGCTAGAAGATGTGCTGGAAAATAACTTTCTATCAGTACAGTATGTCACCAAAACAGGAAACTGCAGGAGGATTTCACCGTGAAGTATGCGAACAGGAAATAAAAGTGCGAAGGCAGCGGAGGCTTCAATCTATAAGCAATAAATAAAGAGATACAATTAAATCCTTGCCACACACCAGGGCCACCTGTGAGGAGAGTCCTTAAATTAGACTTAACGGCTCTACATTTCTACAGAGAGGATTGTCGCAGGGCATCTGAGTCTTCATAACAGACCCGTCCGCCCTGCGGTCTGATCCTACTAATTCCAGCATGTGGCAATCGATATTTAGGAAAGCAGATGAGGGCAGCATGCATGAAACGACACGGGGTTGGGGGAAAGGATGTGAAACCCTATGTAACTTTAGTTCACAAAAATCCAATGGCAAAGCAAACGCATTCACTATTAAACGCGGACGTCGAGAGCCTAATGAGATAAAGGAGTTTCTGGTAGTGTTCCTGTAGATTTAAGGCTAGTGTTACAGTTACACAATGTTTTGAGGATGTGAAATTGACATAGAATGCACCCTTCCTACTAAACGGTCATATTCTCTAATACTCAGAGGCAGCTTCAGCACCTCTATCGCAAACGGAATAAAAAAAACAAAAAAACGTCCGAATCCCTCTTCTTTTAATATTATTTAGGGTGAAGAGATAACAGAAGCAGCACCGCAACGCCCCCCCCCCCCCCCCCAAATGCTCTGTTAAACTCGCTCTTCACCTTTTATTCTAATTACTCTACAAAGTTTATTGGGTACAATTTAGTCGAAATTATCAGATTTATTCTCCCGTTGGCTCCCCTAAGCGAAATAGGCAGAAATGTACAGTAGCTAAAAATGTGAAAAGAGTCCAAATTAACAGAAAAGCAGCTAAAATATTTGATCCAGACCCATGTGGTCAGTAAGCTCACTCTATATAAAGATTACATACAATGTCTAGTAGTTCCTTCAAATTGGGGTTTTAGATACAGATTTTGCCCACTACCCCAAGATCAACCTCAGTCCCACCTTTAATTTGTTTTTACCTTCTCCTCAGAGCTGAAATCTTCCTGCTTCTCGATGTAGTTTTCATGGAGGAAGACTCTGACTTGCAAATTTAAATATCTTTTATACATGGCCATTAGCAAGTCCCTTGGGAGCAGGTGGGTGGGAAATTTAAACCATTACAAGGTTACCGTGCTTCAGATAATACTAATTCACTCCCATGTTATGGTATGGCATTTTGAATGATCCTTTTTTTAGGAGACTATTTTTGTGTCTTCATCGGATTTTTTACTCGCGCCTTTTCCCCGGGAGTTCATTTTTATCTACTTGTTTCCCAGTTTTAACCACCACCTGTGTGATTTTTCAGTCCTTTTTTATCTTATTTTTTTTAGATAGAATTAGCTGAAATCGTAAGAAATATGACAGGGGAAGAGTAGCGACATTTAGTTCTAAGGCCGCGCGTATAGTGCCCGCGACGTCGCCCAAAAACAAATGCATTGCCGCGTGCGCTGATAGTAAGCGCGACGGCGACAATGCGACGGAGCGACGTCGCGTCGCGAATTTTGGTAGCTGGCAATATTTGATTTTTCGAGGGCTGTCGCCCCATGTGACAGCCCCTGGACCAATCAAATGCCAGTACGCCCGCAACGACGCCGCCGCAAAGCAAAGTATAACTTTCGCTAGCGGTGATGGCTATGGGTGACGTCACCCGTCGCGGGCACTATACGCGCGGCCTTACAGGAAGCTGTGCCTTCTGACTGTACAATATGGCCACAAATCTCACTCACTAGAATCACCCTTTCACATTTAGTGCCATATATTTAGGAAATGCAACAGAAATGAACAACGTTTCAGGCCACTACGCGGCTTTTATCAGGTAGGTGCATGCCCGAAATAAATGGAACTAAGGCTGCGGCCAGGCAGGCACGCTGGCGCTCGTGTGCTGCGCCCTGCTCGGCCAGGCGATTCGTGGCCGGCTAGGGGGGCGCGGCCAAGACATCACAGAGCTGGTTCGCCCTCATTGGGCAAACCGCTCACGTGACGCGCGAGCGAGCAGCCAATTCACATTTGCTTGCTTGGCAAGCCCCGCGCATGCTCAGGCGATAGCTCACGCTGGCCACACACATTGCCGCAATGTGTTTCATCGCGGCCAGCGTGAGCGCGACCGCCCGCTCAGCCCCACCCTGGACAAGGCCTACATTTGCAAAGCGAGAGATTCCTTTCAGGTTACCTACAAACTGTGAGTATATATAGAAGTTCTGCGTCCTCTTTTGCTGTTTATACCTTGGTGGCTATACAGCTGGGGACTAACTCCCCCCATACTTTAATTCTCTCTATTTTATATGATCATTTACTTGCCACCCGCATATTATAGCGTCCTGGGCTGTCTCTCTGGGGTTGGAGACACTTATCGTACGCAGATCTGGTGTACTTTTTAACTCATGTTTACAGTTGTTTGCATAGATTCTGAAATCCTACCCAATACGGGGGAGAAACTAACCTTTCCATCTAGTGGCAGAATGTGATATGACATTCTATGTCCTTCCGGTCATGCCGATACACCCTCGTGCCCTCACACCTCCCAAAAGGTGCAAAATCATTACAATATTCCACAGCACCATACAATGGGGGAGGGGGGAAAGAACACAATGAAACAAACTGGAAGTATTACAGCATTAGCATACGCTGTTAAGTTGGGTAAGGACGGCGCGTCCTCCTCAAAGGAAGGAAGGGGCGGGGGTGGAAACACAAGGTATACTAGTAGAGTGGGGAAGTGTGGTTCCCATGAAGGCAGAAGAAGCGACACTCTTTCGCTGGTATCAGCTGGTAGATCTTGTGGCAGGAAGAAGAGTCAGAAAGTACAATACTCATTGCTTTTGTCAAACTTCACATAGAATGTCACAATTGTGGACCCTTAGATTGACCTCTGTTCCCTCTCCCAAAGCAGAGCACTTCCTCTTCTATCTGTGTTGATGATAAGACCAACGTATGTGGCAGTAAGTGACAAATCGCCCTGTGACAGTGATCTAGAACCAACCCGTTAAAGCAGCATTGCCTTCAAAATCCTATATGCGTTTTTTAAAAATAATTCAATTATGTAGCATTAGATAATACTTGCGGCATCTTTTTGCATTTACTTTTTCCACTCTATACGCCCTTTTTAACGAGCTTTAATGTATTACGCTTCCGTGGGTTTCTCTGGCAAGCATTTAGAAAGCCACAGCCCTTCCACTTTATAAGTAAGCGGCCATATTGTGTGCCCTGGGAAGCAGTATCTTTGCCAATCGATCGCGGGAGAACGGATCGATCGGCAGCTTAGATAATTATATTCCCTTAAAGTTAAGCAACTGCCGCATCTACCAAAACGATGGGGAGAAAAAAAGGCAAGAGACAATTCCACATTAAGCCAAGGGGAATAATTTCTTTAAAACCACTACAAAGGCCTCACAATTACATGAGGAAATGAGAGGATCAAATAATCCTGTTGTTTTTTTTAGGAAGTTACATTGATAAATACTTTTACACAAAAATTACAAATGTTTACAGTATGTATGTATATCTTTATTTAGAAAGCACCATTCATGTACACAGTGCTTCACAGCAACAGATAGTCTATTGTAGCATACAGGCATACCCCGCATTAACATACGCAATGGGACCGGAGCATGTATGTAAAGCGAAAATGTACTTAAAGTGAAGCACTCCCTTTTCCCACTTATCGATGCATGTACTGTACTGCAATCGTTATATACGTGCATAACTGATGTAAATAACGCATGTGTAACAGGCTCCATAGTCTCCCCGCTTGCGCACAGCTTCGGTACAGGTAGGGAGTCGGTATTGCTGTTCAGGACGTGCTGACAGGCGCATGTGTGAGCTGCCGTTTGCCTATTGGGCGATATGTACTTACTCGCGAGTGTACTTAAAGTGAGTGTCCTTAAAGCGGGGTATGCCTGTATAGAAACCAACCTTTTTCATCTATAGCTCTGCAATCCTTCATCTCACTCCATCCCATCAAAAAAGATGTTATATTATAAAAAAAAAAAAAAGATCTTTTCAGATGCCAATGGCTCCCCTCCTGACCCAGCCTGGCTGCAATGCAAATTGCATTAGAAGATGACATGCCATTCATCTCTCGAGTAGTTGCAGGAACATTTAGCTAATTAAATGATTAATAAATTTAACACTGCTTTATAATTTCATTTAGCCGTGTTGGAAATCGCACGGCGCTCCGCGTGTGCACCCAATGAGATTAGGTGGGAGTTGAGGGTTTCGGAGGCTGCCCTGATAATTGAGATTAGTCTATTACCACGGTGACCTTTTTTCACTTTTATATTCTCTTGTTAAAGTGGAAATAAAATTTTATTTCACTTTTAAAGAATATTTACTCAGTCAGATCCACGTGACAAAGTGTGAGCGCGCCCGGGAGCAGATGGAGAAATCGCTGCACCCTTTCGGATTTTGTGCTCAGTCTTTGACTGAGCCACTGATTGAGCCACCTGTGCTGAAGCCGGGATATCCTGAAAACCTGACCTGTTGGTGGCCCTTGAGGACTGGAGTTTCCCCCCTTTGATGTAATGAGATCTGCAGCATATCACTATACTGGAGCCAACATCATGGAAAGTAATACTGAGATATGTACCAGACTGCGCATGCGCGCACACTGCTGCCAAACGCACGTGTTATGTTGCATGAGCTTTGACTGTCTTAGAGCTTGGGGAGCGACATTTGTTGAATGAGAGGTTGGGTAGAGAGGGGGCATTTGGTGAGCGGGGAGGGAGCATAGGGAAGGGGCATTTGGTGAGCAGGGAGGGGGTAAGGAAGGGGCAATTGGTGAGCGGGGAGAAGGCGTAGGGAAAGGGCATTTGGTGAGCAGTGAGGGGGGTAAGGAAGGGGCAATTGGTGAGCGGGGAGAAGGCTTAGGGAAGGGTAATTTGGTGATCAGGGAGGGGGTAAGGAAGGGGCAATTGGTGAGCGGGGAGAAGGCGTAGGGAAAGGGCATTTGGTGAGCAGTGAGGGGAGGTCGGCAAGGGGCATTTGGTGAGCAGGGAGAAGGCTTAGGGAAGGGTAATTTGGTGAGCAGGGAGGGGGGTTAGAGAAGGGGCATTTGGTAAGCGGGAGGGGGGAGGGAAGGGGCATTTGGTAAGCGGGAGGGGGGAGGGAAGGGGCATTTGGTGAGCGGGGAGAAGGCGTAGGGAAAGGGCATTTGGTGAGCGGGGAGAAGGCTTAGGGAAGGGTAATTTGGTAAGCGGGAGGGGGGTTAGGGAAGGGGCATTTGGTAAGCGGGAGGGGGGGAGGGAAGGGGCATTTGGTAAGCGGGAGGGGGGAGGGAAGGGGCATTTGGTGAGTGGGGAAGTGGGGGGGGGCAAGGAGAGCCGAGCCTGTCAGGGCCCGTTCAGTGCAGAATGGGGAGCACAGGAGAATTAGCCCAGCAGAAGGCGGGGTCCAACTTCTAGAGTCAGCCAGCCAGGGCCTCACCCCTTCCCTCGCTGGGCCAGGGACACTGGTCTCCCCCATCAGCGACCCGGCTGTCTTAGGCTGCGTCCAGAGTGCAGGACACGGCGCGAGCAATGTCGCTCGTGCCGAAAACAAACGCTAGGATGCCAATGTGCATGTGTATAGTGAGCCCGTGCACAAGCGCGATGGGGCAATATAAAGCATACACAAACTCTGACAGTGCTTTGTGTCGTCCTCCCAGCATTTCAGGGTGTTAGAGAATCTGTGTCCTTTTCTGCCGTAGCAGAGACAGAGGTTTCACTGGTTCTTGGAAATCATAGATCTTCATCAAGATTCTTGTCTCTGAAGCCAATAGGAAGTATATTTTGATCAATACATATAGTTCTGTGATTAAAATTTAATGCAGTTTCACTGAAACATATGCATTTCTCTGTAAGCGACAGAGCACTTGCCTTATAGATTAGTTTGGGTAGCTCCTGTTAACACGTACATTATTATACAGCACATTCTCTAGGCTTGTATGCAAGATCTACACCACTTTGACTGAGCTACTGATTGACCCACCTATGCTGAAGCAGGGATATCATGAAAACCTGACCTGGTGGTGGCCCTTGAGGACTGGAGTTGCTCACCCCTGCTCTACACTCTCAATGACTGCATGCAAAATAATCCCATTGCTTGTGTATACTTGGGGAAATCCCAGTCCATATCAACGCAATGCAGCCTTCTCTTAATTCACGGATATGTCCCCCATGTCTTAAGAAATGTTTTTCCTCTCTGTTTTTACATATTGAGAATACGTTCCTCACACTGATGAGCTCGCAAACTCCAGCTCAGTCCAGAAAATATAACTGATGGGTAAAGAGAGGAGAAACCACACACGCTAAGATTGTTTTATACCTTTGTGACAGACAGTAACGGTATGTTTAAAATACTGTCCCTTCCGTGTGTGTAGTATCATACACAGATAGATAAGAACAGTAATAATTGGAGAGATACGTATCGAGATGACTCAATTTGCTCCCGTGTCGAGTTTCTTCCATCGAACGCTGATCTCACAGAGGTTAAGACTCTGCTAAATCTGGCTGGATAGATACAAGATATATAATAACAGCGGCTTTTATCAAATGAAGACCTTGAACCTGACACATGTGGAGCAGAGATGACACAAACAGGAAGATGATATTCTGTGTCATCTTGACATCCTATCACCCATTTGTGAACCTTGATACATATCCCTCGTATGGGCTGAGTGCCGTTCGCTCAGCCATTGGCCCAAAACTCCCATTTATGTCAATGTCAGTTTTCGTCCGATAACGGCCAGTTCAGACTATATAGAATTACCCCTATAGTGTTTTAAAAGCTGTAGATGTGATGGTATGGCGGGATGGAGTATGACTTGTTGGCCCCTCCGGCATGTGGCAGATCGGTAGCAGAGTACTACTTAGTAATGGCCAATGGTTTATACGGGGGACATTATGTGGAATGGCCGGCTATACAGAGCAGGAAGTTGGGGACACTCCCAGCATGGAAGGAGTTACATTAACTCTTATAGGACACAGATTCCCTATGGAGCACTGTTATACTCAATGAGAAAAAGCATCTTTCATCCTGCTCTGCATTAGAAGTACCATTAGCATGTTTACGTTTCTTAATGCAATCACAAACTACACTCATTTGCAAGCGGCCAGTTCCCCCTGCACATCTTTGCAGATCTGAACCAGTAATTTTGTAATTCTTGACGTGAAAATTTGTAAGTAATTAGATTCCTAGAATGGCTGCTTTTAGATGATAACATCTGCATACTGCACACTGCATATGCTATGCCCTTGTAAGTTGCATTGATTTTTACTCCAAAAACTCACAGTGACAGATGGGCCGTCGTAAATTTGAAGAGGCCTCGTTTTACAGAAACGGTGAAATTATGTTTTTTTTTTTGTTTTTTTTAAACTTCCTTGTGTTTTTTTTTTTTTTTTTATTGATATTTCTGCTTTGGTCATTTGGAAGGAACACATCTATGCAAGATTTAAAAATTAGTTCCACCACATTTATGTGAGATGTAAAAATGTATTCAAGGAGATGTCGCCCTCTTTCAAGTTAAAGAAATGATCAGTAAAATGCACAGGAATTTGCCGAGCGGCAAGTGTAGGATTTGCTCAATGCAAGGGACAATCCAATTACACCGTCAACCACATGGCACCTCAAAATATCAACTCTGTTCAGTGCCAGAGGAGGCAGAAATGGCATTGTAGTTCTCTGAAGAAATGAATATTACGGTTGGGTACCCGAAGAATAGTGGCCGATAATACATGAACATTGTGTTCATCTTATACGCTGAGCACCTTGTCTCCCCCCTCCAAGAGAAACCTGAAAACCCATCCTTGTAAATGAAGTATCCCAATAGCCTGGACTCATGGCTACTGTCCCACAGTCACTCCTACCTAAGTACTGCACTCATTCCCTCACCTGCTGTCTCTACGTCTCCCAACATACCACTTAGATTGTACGCTTTCCGGGGCAGGGATTTCCTTTCCCACTGTCTGACTTTGCTGCACTTATTGTATTATTATAATTCCCTGTACTGTATTGTCTTGGTAAAGCGCTGAGTACACTGTGAGCACTATATAAAGATATACATACATACAAAGATCCTATTCATGCGACTCAACGTACCAATCGACCCAGCATTATGAAGCTGGCGGTTACCTAGTCTGCCGAAGAGATTTGCGCCAAATGTACAAAATCTGTTCGAAACGTGGAAGGACAAAGCGGCAAATGACCTACGTACCGCTTGGAATTATTGGACTTCCTGCACAGATCCAGAGTCCCGGTTCTGCTACACGGCAGTCTAAATATAGAGGTTTCGGAGACTGCTTTCAATTCAAGGACAAAAAAGCCCAGATGATATACCCCTTCAGTGCTAGAAACCGCAGTCCGTTGCTGGATAGAAGGATTTTAATGTTATTTTGGAGCGCTCGCTCTGATCTAAACTGTTGACAGGTTTGAAACATCTAAATGATTTGCCAGAGGCAGAGGGAAATGGCTGTTGTAAATGTTGCCCAAAAACTTATTTTGAAACATCTTCTTTCAATAATGCACACAGTCTAATGGGCCCTAAATTAGTAACATGCCGCTGAACTTAAATTTCCTCTTTTTTTTAATGGCACAATGGCTCATAATGATAAGAGAAATACATTTACACCAGCTGTAAGCTTAGAAATGATTAGCAAATACAGCTATTTTACTACAAATTACTTTAAATGTTGAAAACAATATAACAATCCCCCAAACGTATATAAACCAGTGTGCTGATGCTGAATCTCAAAGTACTATTTGCTCATACTCGTATATAAATTTAATGAAACTAAAGCATTTATTGCAGCGTGTTTTGTCATTTTAAAATGCATTGGATTGTTTCTTGTTTTCTATGGGGGAGAATTTAGAGCGTACAATTTCTTGTAGGTGTCTAGGAATTCTACTTCCCCCTTTATAGAACAAACTGCCCATAGATGGGAAGCAGAGGGGTGCAATCCACTGTATTTTAAATAAAATGATGGTAATAGTGCAAAGTACCTCTATCCCACAAAGGTGGAATTCTCTAGTAGTTTTCAATTATAGAGAAATACTGCACATGTTTTGCTTACCCTGTTAAAGTATCTGTTTTGGGGATTTAAAAAAAAAATAGTTAAAAATGCTATTATAATAGATTGATTATTCAAATGAAATGGTTAGAAATCTCTGAGGCACTGAATCCACTTTCAAAGTTACCCTCTCCCTACGAAAAGTGAAACCGTGGCCCTGAATTTACGTAATTGTCTCTACTTCTTGCCAATAACGGGTGTTAGTATTATCATCATTGATTTATAAAGCGACAACATATTCCGTGGTGAGGTACAATGGAGGAACAGAATGCCAATGACAAACAGAATGACGTACAAATAAGGACAAACGCACAAACAGATACGAGGTAACGAGGTCCTAAAACCTTACAATCTGCAGGATTAGTAATGATACACTGTATTAGCTCATATTAAAAATGACCGCAGTAACCCAGAATGCACAATGCATGCCTGGCCTAATCCACAGGAGTATTTAGCCAAGTCTCCTTGCTGCAAAACTGGAGCAAAAAGTATTCGATCCCTCCAACTGAAAACTCCAATGGAGGAGGCGGGATGTTTTCCTTGAATAAACGACCTCTAGGAGTTAAACACTTGCAGTACGTCTGTATACTAATTGCAGGGTCTGCTCCGGAGTCAGTCCTGTGCTTTTCCTGAAGGGCATTGTCCCCAAGTCGCTGGATTTGTGTGTTTTTATTTCTGTGCCTAAGTGCAATAACTTGGCTGTTCAGTGCACACAGCTGCTGGGGCGTCCCATCAACAGCCGCCAGTTGTATATTGTTTTGCAAGAAAAACAAATAAAATAAAAAAATACTCTGTCAATCCAGAAGTTACCAGATAAAGTAAAGGCAATCACTCTGCTCTGTGACTCCGCTTACATTCTTTCATGATTATACAGTGTCCTATGACCTTGCAGAATTTCACCCAAGTACATTAAAATTTCATTTCATGTACTGTGCGTGCTATAATTATGCTTCCAAGGGCCTTATTCTATAAAGTGCTATATCACTGAAATGTCCCATGGAAGTCAAATCTGCGCTATCACACTTTATAGAATAAGGCCTGCAGTATGGTCTTGTTCTCTCAGACTTCCTAAACCCCTTATCCTCGAAAGAATGCACAAACAGCCTTGACATATGGAGTTTGCTTGTTAAATCTCAGGGATGTCCGCCCCTGCTGGCATCGAAAGCACAGTAATAATTACCAGGAGACCAAGTCCTTTCCCATAAAGGCATTGCAGATTATTACAAATGGACGGTGGGCCGCACAGATTGACATAATTGGCCGGACTCTATTATATTTTAAATTTGTGTTTTTTACGCAGATTTGTGGAAGCGTGAGGTCACTATTGGTTCTGTTTAGCGTTTCTGGACTTTTAGGCCGGTGATGCAAATATAAACTGCAAAAGACAGGCTCTGCTGTAATAGCTGTGTAATGCGGCCGGCACGAGCTTATATGGGGTCCATGTTAAAATGGATTTGAAGCAAAAGGTGACACTGTGTGCTCATTTGAATGTCATTTCCCAGAATCCCTTGCTGCAGTGGAAGCACTGTATGCTGGGAGATAATGGTGGAAAGCAGGGTTGCAGACATGTGCATGTGCTCACAGGTGGCATTCTTATCTGCAAAGGAGAAAACAAAATACCAGCCTCGTCTTGGAAAAGCCAGACTAGAGAGGTTAATCCCATGAATGCCTTAAGGGCACAGTTTTGCCAGTAATGGGCAGGCCTGTATTTAGGCATAGGCCTACTAGGCCTGGGCGGCAATTTTTTTTTGGGGTGGGTGGGGAGGGGGTGCTGTGGTTACAGAGGCCTCACTCTTTTTCTCACAACAATTAAAACGATTGCTAGGGGAGAGCGTGGGCCTCTGGAAAGGTCTCTTAACTCCTACAGTGTCGCCCTCCTCCGTCTGATGTCCCGTTGTCATGGTAACGTGTCGCTACGTGACATCGGGACGCTGAAAGAGGGGGAGGCCAGGGCGACAACAAGATAAGTAAGTGCCTATCGCGGGCAAATTCTGGTAAAGGAATAACACAGAAACTGTCGGCTGAAGGCATCTGTCTGCATGTGTGTTTAGAATAAGTGGTGTGTTTAAATGGTTTAACATTGTCATTGAGGTCTCCCTCCCTATCCCTCTCTACCTGCAGGTGTAAGTCTGTTTATATATCTCTAGTACTTGAGCCTAAACAGACACCGCATTCTACTTCTGTCATCGGTCACCCTCTCTGTCAACACGGGTCAACTAATCCTGCTCCTACTGACCTCCAACCAGCAAGCAGAGTGTGGCAGTCAGGATTCAAATGCAGAGACAGAGTTGTTGAAAATACCCTTTCTTCTCTAAACAAAGCACACAGAGTGGATGCAGATTGGGAGACGGAGCACCCGTTTAGGTGATGAAATCAACTATTTTGCGGAAGCTACAGCTTCATGGAACATTGCAGCAAGGGATGAATGGAGCTTTTTTTATTGACCCTTTCTTGTAGAGACTCAGATCACTGAGTCCATTCCGCAAAGCACGGGGCAAACAAACACTTTCAAGACACAACAAAGAGGATTAGCGTTACATTAAACCTGAATCATTACCAATTTCTCACCGTAGAGCAGGGGTGGGCGAACTCCTGTCCTCGAGGGCCACCAACAGGTCAGGTTTTCAGGCTATCCCTGCTTCAGCACGGGCGATGAGGTCAAAGGCAGAGCCACTGATTGAGCCACCTGTGCTGAAGCCGGGAGAGCCCGAAAACCTGACCTGTTGGTGGCCCTTGAGGACTGGAGACTGCCCCTCCCCTGCCATAGACGGTTATAGCTACAGTCCCACTTGAGATCATGTGTTGGAATTGCATGCAAAAAAACCTATCCATCCATGTAACACTTTCTCTGTCATTTATTTAGTCCAACTTCAAATATTTTTTTTTTTTACAAATTGCCTTTACTTCTTCCTTTTTGTTCACTTTGAGTTTGAAGAAATATTGAAGCATCGCACATTTTTGGAGGGATTCCTAGAAATAGCAGCGGTTGTATTTTTCTGAAAACTGCATTAACGTGAAATTGCTTCTTCAAACTTTCATCAGGTTATAGGTCCCTAACTAGACCCAATACTGTGAATATTGTGTAGTCTGTGATTTGTTACTGAGCTTTTCTAAAGCTCTTGAGTCTGAATAAGCAAATCCAACAGACATATCTTCTGTTATGAATAAACCAATAAAAATGGAACAGCCCGTTATATGACTGAGTGCTTTCATTTTATTGCTACGCTAACATAACTTGCTAAGTAGGCATGCATGCATCTTAAAGTAATCCCCATCACAGTGTAATCTTCCCTTTCCTTATCAGAATTTAAACATTTCATGCAAAACCTTACACCCAGTGGCTGCAAAACACCTGTCATTCCAAACTGTGTCTGTCACTATGCTAAACTACCAGAGCTGCGTTCAGAAGATTTCAGGTGTATAGCAATTATTATTAATATCTATACTGACTGTCCCATCTTTCACCATGATCCAGAATGAATGTTGCAACAAGATACAGTTAAATAGGGCTTTTTCTATGGCGATCGAATCTGGAATACGGCTGGAAACGCTCATTTGTCATATACCCCAGTAAATGGCATCGTGAAAGTTAACTTTACACGCTTTAATTGACCGGAAAAAAAACCATGAAAACGACACTTCCAAGAAAAATGATTTCAGGGTGTTCGTACACACATTCGGTTTGAAGGGAGTAAGTCCAGATGTTATTATTGCTGTGGATTTCAGCAAACGGCACTGGTTTACTTTTCACTTTGAAAGTTTAAAAGCATTAACACGTCTTCCAGTATTAACATGCGGTGCTGAAAAACAGCTTGCTTAAAATATTGTTACTTCTTTGGTTGCAGGGAGAAGGGCGCGCCTTCAGCTTCCTTTCACCAAATAGAATTGCTCAAACTTCAAAGTTTTTCCAATGTTTTTCAAGGCACCCTCCCAGAATTTGCAGAAATTCAGCCAAATCTGCAGTGTATCAGGGTGCACCTGGAAGTCGTTAAGAACTGGGTTTGGAATGCTAGTGCAAAAAAAAAGAACTAGCTGCTCACCCTTGAACATTGACACCCTTTTACTATTAGGACAACCTTGAGCCAAATATGTTAAAAACGAAGAGCAGTATGCAAACAAAACACTGTGCTAATGCTTTGCCCTAGGCACTGCTGTCACGTTGTAATGGTAAATACAAACTGGTAAATCGTCACATCAGGAGTGTAAGCAGGAGAGGTTTCAATGCTAAAATCACAAAGCTGTGCACCAATGAGGAAGGAATTTCACAGGGTTGCAACAAACCTTAAAAAAAGAGATTAATTTTTTAATGACTTCGCTACCCATTTGATGCCAGGGATGTAGCAATAGGCTGACGGGAAAAGTCATTTCATAATGGGATTTATAGCTTAATTAGAGCTTTACTACAATTTTGAAACCTGCTGATACATAACTCCGGTCACCTACCTTTCAATGCCTACCTGTATATTAGAAGGGAATCCTCATGCAGGTCTGATATTTAAAGGCTGAACTAGAAGAGAAGTTATTCTTGGAATATGAGGCCAGGTGTGAACCCTACAGGCAGGTTGGTAACCCTAGCTGGTTCCCCATAGAATGCCTCTTCTTAGTGGGATCTGGTTGAGATGAGACATCTTCTGTAAACTGATAATCCCAGCTATACACATTCCTGTCAGATAACCCTGGTCAACCGTGTGATAACCATCAGGCCCCAGTTCTGTATTCCCATTTGCTGGTGTGTTAGCAACATTGGTATAATAGAGGAGGATGTTAAGGAAGAGTGGCCAGGATCATTATCACATATTATCTTGCCGCAAGTAGGTACAGTATGTATACAGACTTCAGACCATGTGTCTGAGATTCCTAGTAACAGGGGGAAAAGATTCCTGTGGTTCACATCCCTAAATTACCACATGCGCATGTACTGGAAAACAGCACATGATATCCTCGTGTTGGCAGGAGTCTTATAAATTGGACACGATTTTATTTCAATATCCTCTCTTGCAAGATGTCTGTCTGTACTCCATACCAGGAAGATGTCACAGGGGAGGATATCATACTTAGTCTCACATTTTATTCTTTGTCTTTTAAGGGGGAAAGATGCAGCTTTCTTTAAAGGCATATTAGGGACTGTTTAGGGATCAGGCCATCTGTGTGCCTCCTAATGACATTGTTAAATTACCTTTGTGGAACACTTCTGATCCTCACCCAGACATTTATTTTATTTAGTTGACTGAACAGACATGTTCGCGCCTCCTGCCGCTAACACAGAGACAACCTATGTTCTGTTTATTATAACATAAGGTGAATAGTAACCTTCTGTTTTCTTATCAGTCAAGTAGAAGTTATTATTTTGCCCTGCTATAAAATGAACTAATGAAACCATGATGATGCATTACTTACTGGGTTAAATGATTGGGTGATCCGATTTTAAAAACACTGACATAAGATTTATATGCTTTTTAACCCTGCAGATTATATATATATATATATATATATATATATATATATATATTATATATACACACACACATACAGGGTTAAAAAGCATACAAATTTTATGTCAGTGTTTTTAAAATCGGATCACCCAATCATTTAACCCAGCAAGTAATTATATATATATATATATATATATATATATATATATATATATATATATATATATATATATATATATATATATATATATATATATATAGTTTGTTTTTACTTTATGGTTAACTTTTGTTACCCATCTTCAATCCCATTGTGTTCCCATGAGAAACTAAATTCTACAGTGTTAAAACGTATAGCACACTAGAATGTATCAACTATTTACCCAACATGATAAAACAAATTGTCAATTAGTACAGCACATACTAAACACATTATATCTTAATGATGATTAACATGATTAACATGAGGACAATGTACCAAGGAGCTAATAGTCTCAGACTGAATTGCATAAGTGTAGAAGAAGCCAGCCCTGGACTCAAACCGAGACATAGCATTGTTCGACATGTTCCTTGTGTTGGTACATGAATATCACAATATACATGTTGTCCCATTCTCTATTAAAGTGTTTGTAATTGTGTTACAAGATTTACAACCTCAGCAGGATATCAGGTCTTCTGCAACAAGTGAAGGGATCAACAAGCCATGGCGACTAGAAGGTGTCTGCTGGTTTTGTAATAGCACCACTTACACTTATTCCCTGGTAACTCGCTCTTTGTAATTATACATTACATTTTGCATGTACCTTTTACCTGTGAATTGTCTTTTACCTCTATTGCTTCTATATAAAATTATAACCTTAAATTAGCAGTCATTTTTTTATTTCTCCTGTTCATCCACATAACCAGCAGAATACTTTCATAAACTGACGCTATGAGAAGCTCACTCACCCAATACACTGTGAAGACGCCTGACCCTTGCTGGGGAGACAGAGAAAGTGTACTGTATGTTTGCCTTGGTGTGTGCTTTCTCCGAGTCAGTATATGAATGCCTTACACCATATGAAATATGGGCCCAAGTCATTCTCATAGCACCCATGGCCCGAGCATGTCCTATAATAATAATACAGTAGACTGTTCTTGTATAGCGCTGCTAGTTTTACGTAGCGCTATACAGAGACATTTTGCAGGCACAGGTCCCTGCCCCGTGGAGCTTACAATCTATGTTTTTGGTGCCTGAGGCACACTGAGATAAAGTGACTTGCCCAAGATCACAAGGAGCCGACACTAGGAATTGAACCATGTTCCCTGCTTCACACTCAGTGCCAGTCAGTGTCGTTACTCACTGAGCCGCTCCTTCTCCCATAGCACATATAGATCGCTCTGCCTCTTTCCCCTCCTTTAACTGCGAGCTCTCCAGTTTTCAGAACCAGACCCAGCAGGACAAATCATTTTAAAACCAAACCTATGGTCCGATTTCCGTAAACAAGGACGCAAATCGCTTCCATTCCATTATTAGGAGTATGAACCCACATGAATAGATGGATAGATGTTCCAAAACTATAACACCTGCAGCAATAAACAGAACATGAAACTCAAGTGAAGGCAAAATGCATCCTCTTTGGTGAACAAAATATCAAAGTAATCTGCAACAGAAATGGGTAACTATGTGAAATAAAGTCTCTGCAAGCGGGCGCGGAACATATTGCAGAGCGTCGCTGCAAGGGGGCGCGGAACATATTGCAGAGCGTCGCTGCAAGGGGGCGCGGAACATATTGCAGAGCGTCGCTGCAAGGGGGCGCGGAACATATTGCAGAGCGTCGCTGCCCCTGTGGCAGTGAGGAGAACTAAGCGTTGCTAACTGATTTAAAGCAGGTTTATTTTGAGAATGCTCAGGCCCCGTTAATTCCTCTGCACGGCTTTTCTGGGGGATTTTCTGGGACAATGCCTCGATACATTCTTCTGCGGTGACATTAAAAATGACAAGGTTATCATTTAATATACTATCGCTGCAGAATTGATTTATAGGTCCTTGTGCGCTCTCGTCTCTTACATGCTACAATTTTCTTCATTCTGAGACATTCTTTTGAAATGTTATAACTTCAAATTGGAAAGCTTGAAGGATCTGATTTTAAATGAAAAAACTATGACTATTAATAAAGACCCACTCTAGGTTAGATATACTGGCAATACATCTCCTGGTATTTTAGTACCTCGTCCTGCCCTTTTAACCTATGTGCTTTTGCAGATATTATACATTTTGTATTTTACGGAAAATTGGGTTTTAAGGAGATCTGCTAGAACTAAACGCTTGTTTTGTATGTTTTAAAGCAGCAGTTCGCCCACCACTTTTATTTTATATTTTACATGTATAGGAAGTGAGGGGTTCCCAGACCTGAACTGCAAGGTTCCCAGAATACCTACTGGGGAAGGTGCTGAGTGACATGGGCCAATAAGAAGCCTCAATGGATGACATCACCGCTTCCTATTGGCCTGTGTAATGTGGGAGATTTAAATTTCCATTTTGTTTCCCCTGGTGGGTACATTACAGGCTGCACCTTTCCCCGGTATCTCAGGAACTAGGGGGTCCCCGGAGCTGAAATTAACATGGTTTGGCTACGGAGACCTCCTGCTTCTTACACATATTAAAAAAATGAGATGATCCTACATATCAAATAGCTGGGACATGGACTATTGGTGGATACAAATATATCTCATTCAATATTTCTATCTACAATGTGATGCAAACAAGAATAATGCCCCTTTTGTTGGTACCATTTGGGGTATACATTGTACGTATGCGATGGATATTACCCAGCCGCCGGGTCATTAATGTTACAATCAGCGGCAAAAAATTCACAACAATATTTGGTGTATATGTTGACGGTGTAAATCTTTGTTCCGTTACCGAACACCCTCACCGTTTCCCATGGCAATCACTCATTTGCCGCATTAGCACTTCTCCTACACACACTCTCTCTTCTCCTGGCCGAGTTGTACAGTTGGTTGGGTCGTTGTTGCATGCTCAGACAATGCTAAAAAGACGCCCATGCTCTCCATCCAAACATCTTATACAGAACTTCCTTAGCCTACATTAGATGTGAAGTGGGTGTGATCACATCAATAAATCCAAATTAAAAGGATTTAAGAAGTTTTGTAGAAAAATACAAACCTCCCCATATGTGACAACATAACCTCGTATAACATTATCCCTTATCTGAAACATGCACCCGTTCTGCACCTTGTTGGTACCTCTGACATGATATCATCTCTCCAGATTAAACTGTGTTTCATGTGCATACTAGTAACTGGTGAATGAGTTAATAGTGTCACAGGTTTTCCGAGTCTCAGTACTACCCCCTGCTTTGCCAATTTGGTTAGGGCAATGACTACACAGACTGTAGTTCTTTGGAAAAGATTGTAAGCTCTTCGGGGCAGGGACTCCTTTTCCTAATGTTACTTTTATGCCTGAAGCGCTTCTACCCATTATGTGTTATTTGTATTATTTGTTATTTACCGGTATATGATTGTCACGTGTATTACTGCTGTGAAGCGCTATGTATATTAATGGCGCTATGTAAATAAAGGTATACATACAAGAAGAAACTCAATACAGTTGCAGCGGCCGTTATTCGAACACTTCACGCGGTGTATAACTCGGAATACCCACGTCATGGCGCGTGATTTCTTCCAACCGTACCGCCTTTAGACGCGAGTGCAGAAAATGGCATTTTAGTGTTGTGGCTTTTAAACGCCTGAAATTGACACAGTAGCACAGTAGCACAGTAGCACAGTAGCACAGTAGCACAGTAGCACAGTACTTTACACATTACAATTCATTCATTTCATTGCATTTAATTGCACACAATCCATGAAATTCAAAAAAGCAACCGCGATAAACACGTGTGCCTGGGGCGATTGGCTGCGTTAATGCCGCGTGGAGTACAGCAGCGCACGCGAAAATGGCGTCGGGATTTGTTCAAATAATGGCCGCTGCAGCTGTAGATGTACACAAAGTATCATTATTACTATGAGCCCCTTTACACAGTGAGAGTCCCAGCTAAAATATAACCACTACGGCTCATTTGCCTTGAAACGCATTGCCGGCTCCTCTGGTGTTGGAGAGGTTAAGGCAGCGCTCTCTCCTATCCTTGGTACCAGTGAATATAAAACGACATTGTGGCACATTGTCACTCTGACCTTTGTGTAGGGCTCACTTTTCTCCAAGCTTGATAACAAAGTCTCTTTTGTCCACTGAGTTTCAGGCCATGGGAGTCAGAATGCAGCGCATTGGCACTTCAATCATAACCTTTATATTCGTGCGACTTAGTTAACATTCATTTCTGTAACTCTGAAAGACACGGGTGCACTTTAACATCTTGCTCTTAGCTTTAGGTTTCTACTTGTTTATTTGTTCACAAGGGAAACTTTTCCACAAGAAGCCGGGGTCGTCCTCGGTGAGACTCGGAGGAGCTCTCATGCTATGTCCGTCCGCCGTCGGACAGCACTTAAATGTGCATCTCTGATACAAACAAACACTCTGTATTTCACAACGGGATTGATTATGTGTTGCTCGTCCTGAAT